>NC_080566.1:5250000-5620000 GCF_030253575.1 Rhododendron vialii
CCTAACTCCCCCGTACCTTACCCTGGTTGCAAAGCTTGGAATCTCCATTATGCACACCCTTGTAGACGGAAACAAAGTCGCGGACAAGCTTAGCCAAGGGGGTTCTGTGCAAGATTGTGAGTGAGTCATGGCCATTATCCCTCCGAAGGGTATCACTGGGATGTTCACCGTGGATTTGGCCAGTGTGGCCTTCGAAAGAGAATGATCCTATTTGTAGTTTCCTATTAAGTTTCTCTTGTACCAAAAAAGAGAACCTTCCAACTGAAAAGACAAGGATAAAAGAAAATAAAAGTGTTTAAGGTTTTGGTCTACCTTTGATTAGAGACAGAATTTGGTTTGCAAAAGTGTTTAACCTCTAACTGGCTTTTCAAGAACAGCAGAGAAAAACATCTCATCACCTTCTTTATCCATCTTCGGCACCACCCTCCACGGCAGCTTTCTATGGTAAAACTTACAACAGGACTCTAACGTTACATGGCATACATGAAAGTAACCTCTATGGTAAAACTTACAATAGGACTCTAAAGTTCCTCAACCTTCGTAGGTGCAGCTTCATCTGCCGTCTGCTTGACCTCGTCCTCTAGCTGTCTTTGATGCTCCAACTTCTCCCTACGCTTTCTAGCTGCCTTACCTGTTAAATCCAATTCATCAGCGCATGCAGCAGCAACTGGAAAGTAACTCGTGGAAGGAAAAAAAACCTAGAACAAACTCAACTCAGTAAGACTTACAGAAAATATCACTCATGGTTTTGATGCTAACGTGCTTGGAATCATCTTTCTTGAATTCCTTCAAAGACTTTTTAAATTTAGCATTATCCTCAAATTCAATCAAAATATTGTCGAAATTTTCAGGTGATTTCTTCCTCATTGCAGTGGGAAGAATACCAACGTGTACATAATTCTTGATTAGATCCAACATGATGCTCCGATAATCAAGACTGGCCTGCCTGTATCTTATCAACAGCTGCCTCAAAACACCCTTACTCTTTGTGATTAGTGCTTCATTTCTGCAGAGCTGCAGAAAAGTCACAAATCAGTTGACAAGGACTAAGAATATGAATAACAAAAAAGGCTTAGGTTTAACAGGAGAAAGTTATAACATGCATTAGGTTCATAACCGGGAAAATAATTGAAAAGAAGCACATTTGACACTCCTGGACAACTTCGAACATTGGTGTAATTTATCTTCAAAACAAATAATGTGAGGTGTAAATCTAGGATCAAATCTAAGGCTTCGTTTTTTATAGCTACCTCTAGTAATGGCTTCTTCATGTTGTTCTCGATTGCCATTCTAATGGAAGCATCTTCTTGATCCTCAAATACACTCCTGTCCATCTCCAAACCAGGAATTTTGTTGGATTCTGTTCTTACTCCCATTGCCGCAGCCAATTGAGATTTTGTTGTGGGGAACATAGAACCTTCCTCTGCAGAATCAACATGAGATTTTACCATTTCATTCAAGAGCGATTTATAACTTTTGCGGACATGCGTTCCATCTTGCTCCCTCTTCCGGAGTTCTTGTGCACAGACGACCTAACTCGCTTGTAATGATCTGCACTGTACCATAACCTTGGTTTGCTTTGTACGCAAACTTTGAATTTGTTGGAAAAATGAAATTTTAACCAAAGAGAATTTGGTGGGACCCATACCACCCAAGGTGAGCCCAAGTGGATTTTAGATACTCCTTAAACCGATGAAAGAATGAACAAATTCCATTGAGAGATGAATGAGAAATTGTCTCTCAAAATGGGTTTCAGACCAACAACAGTGCACAATTGGATGGTCAAAGCTGGGTTGATTACCCAGAGTTATTACCCATGATTGCATATTCAATTTCAAGAATAATAACTGTATCAGTTTTATTTCAGAATTGAATTGCAGAATCAATTCCCCTATTGATTGAGAGGCTCCTCCATCATTGCAGCATTCATGGCAGAGGCTCCTCCTTCAGCTATAAAAGGAGACCTCTTCCTTTGGTTTCAACACACCAAAAACACACCGAAAATCCAAAGCTCTTCGGCTTCTGCAATATCGTTCTTCCTTTGAGAGAGAGAGTACAAACATAAGTTGGTTCGACGGGCAGTCTACGGCGGTGCTCCGGCGGCTGAGTGGTAACCGAGTCAACCCTGAGAGACGAACACTGACACAACCTCCAGCACCGATGAGGCAGCGAATTTGTCTTAAGGGCATCGTTGAACAAAACGGGTCTCGGTTTGAAATTGCTAATTCTCTTTTACAGTTTATGTCTATATTTCATATTCTGTAATCTTGCGATTCATGTTCATGTTGTAATTTTCAGAAATTAGTAAAATCGTTTATTGTTTTTCTGCACTATTTTCCTACAGAATTAGGACAAGTTCTTCCTCGAATCTCATAGGTACTTCCTTTCCTTTAAGTTTCATTTGTGTCTGTAACTCCAACCATTTATCCTCGAGTTCTTCTCCAGTCGGAGGAGTTGGAGGAACATCGAACAACCATTTGGTTAAAGCAACGATATCTGGTGGGACAGCAGCTTGAGCATTCCTAATACTGCAAGAAGATGCAGAGCCATATTCAACCTCCAACCTTAGCAAACGATCATCCAAAGGACAGGATGAGTCACTGCTTAAAAGAATCAGTCTCTGTTGAGATGTGAAGACAATTTTAGAGTTGCAGTAAAAAACGACCCGGAAGATTTTGGGTCCCGCCCAACGCAAGTTTTAGCGTTTTTTAGGGTTTTCTAGTATTAGCTTGCTTGCACATATAAAAGCAAAGCTAAGGCTGCCTCCTTTTGTAACTCTTACATATTTTCATCATAGTGAAACACCCCAGCATCCCGTGGACGTACGATTAAGTAATCAGCTTAAGTCGGAACCACGTAATCTCTGAGTCTTGTTCTTTTCTTGCTTTATATTATTTTCTGTTCTTGGTTTGTTCTTCGATTGTGTGCGTTTGCTTGTGGGTTTGGACATTCGAATCCCCAACAACTGGTATCAAAGCTCCGGGTTAGGAGGTCGAGGGTTTACACAATGGCTGAAGAAAAATACAAGATCGAGAAGTTCAATGGTACGAATTATGCTTTCTAGAAGATGCAAATGGAGGATATTTTATATCAGAAGGATCTATATCTTACGATCAGTGGCACAAAACCAGAAAGCATCAAGCAAGCAGATTAGGATATTTTGGATCGCAAAGCTTTGGGAACTGTGCAATTGAGCCTCGTTCCGTCGGTTGCGTCAAATATTGCTAAGGAAAAGACTACAGCAGATTTGTTCAAAGCCCTAGAAAAGATGTACGAGAAACCTTCTACGGTGAACAAGGTATATCTTATGAAAAAGTTGTTTAACCTAAAGATGCCTGAAAACTCTATTGTTGCTGAACATCTGAATGAATTTAATACGGTCACGAATCAGTTAGAATCCGTGGGTATTAATTTTGATGATGAGATTAGGGCTCTTATTCTGCTATCGAGTCTGCCAGAAAGTTGGAATGGACTTGTCATGGCAGTGAGTAATTCCTCCGGATCTACAACAATAAAATTGGAAGATGTTACTGGATTGATATTAGGAGAAGAGGCTAGGAGGAGAGCATCGGGTGAGGATGTTGCTTTGGGTTCAGCACTTAGTACAGAGGACAGAGACAGGTCTACAAATAGGGGAGGCAACAAGGGCAAGGGAAGAGGGAGTTCCAAGAACAGAGGCAGGAGTAAATCTCATAGTAGAGAAGTGAAACTTGAAGGTTATTGGAACTGTGGTCAGATGGGGCATTGGAAGCGAGACTGTAAGGCACCGCCGAAAAAGCAGCAGAACGGGAATAATTAGGGGGGTAAGAACACCGTTAATGTTTCCGAGGAATCGGATAATGAAGCCTTGATTTGTTCGCTGGATTCTTGCAATGAGTCTTGGATTGTAGACTCGGGAGCCTCATTCCATGCTACTTCACACATGGATGTGCTACAGAATTATGTGCAGGGAAACTTTGAAAAAGTTTATCTGGATGATGATGAAGCTTGCAACATAATTGGGAAAGGGGATGTGTATATGACTCAGACAGACGGGACAATACTGAAATTGAAGGATGTTAGACATGTGCCTAGTCTAACAAGGAATCTTATTTCGGTGGTCAGTTGTCAGAGGGTGGAGTGGTCACATCGTTTACATCAGACGCTTAGAAGATGAGCAAAGGGGCATTGGTTGTGGCTCGCGGTAAAAAGGAAGGAACCCTATATGTATCTTCGGGTACTTACTGTAGCATCGCAGTGGCAGCATCAGCGATTGATTGTACTACGTGGCATCGTAGGCTGGGTCACATGAGCAAAAAGGGAATGAAAGTAATGTTGTCGAAGGGAAAATTGTCGGGTTGTAAGTCGCTGGACTTGGACTTCTGTGAGGATTACATCTTCAGGAAATAGAGGAAAGTTAGCTTTACAAATGTGGCAAGGACTCTAAAATCAGAGAAGTTGGAGCTGGTTCATACAGACGTGTGGGGACCATCTCAGGTATCTTCTATTGGTAGCTCACGTTATTTTGTTACTTTCATTGATGACGCTACTAGAAAATTATGGGTTTATTTTCTCAAGCATATATCTGATGTGTTTGGTGTTTTCAAGAATTGGAAAGCATTAGTTGAGAATGAAACATGAAAGAAATTGAAGTGTCTGAAATCTGATAATGGCAGCTAGTGTTGTGATGGTGAGTTTGAGGCTTACTGTGCTGCAAATGGGATTCAAAGGTTAAAAATGATCTCAAAGAAGCCAAGGCAGAATAGAGTTGCTGAGCGCATGAATAGAACGATCCTAGAGCGCGCAAGGAGCATGAGGCTACATGCTGGGTTACCTAAGCAATTCTGGGCTGACGCAGTAAATACAACGGCGTATTTGATCAACAGGGGACCTTCAATTCCTTTGAACAATGGATTGCCGGAGGAGACTTGGTCAAGTAAAGAGGTAAATTTATCCCATTTACGAGTATTTGGTTGCATGGCCTATATGCATATTGAATCGAGTGATAGGGGTAAACTTTATGCTAAGTCTCGAAAGTGCGTGTTCATAGGCTATGGTACTGATAGCTATGGGTATAGGCTATATGATTTTGAAAATCGAAAAACACGCAGGAGTATGGATATGGTATTTAATGAGTTTGTTTTGTATAGAAATAGACAGAATCAACCCGCTGAGGCTAATGAAAATTTAGACTTTGTAGAGTTTGAGGGGATCCCTGACAATAATGTCTCACAGCCTCATAATATTAATATACAACCTACTCCACAGGCAGATCCACGGACTCCTCCACTCAGGAGGTCTACACGTACCGTTAAACCACCAATGCGTTATTCTCCTACTTTACATTATTTGTTGTTAACTGATAGTGGTGAACCAGAATGTTTTAAGGAAGCATTGCAGGTGGAGACCATGGGAGAGTGGGAGCGAGTAATGGATGATGAGATAGATTCTCTCTCATCAAACCAGACTTGGGACTTGGTTCAGTTGCTCAAGGGGAAGAGAGTTTTGCACAACAAATGGGTATACAGGCTTAAAGAAGAATTTAATGGGAGCAAACGGTACAAGACGAGGTTAGTAGTAAAGGGTTTTGAGCAGAAACCAGGTATTGACTACACCGAAATCTTTTCTCCTGTGGTAAAGATTTGTACTATCAGATGTGTCCTTAATACTGTGGCTGTTGAGAACTTGCACTTAGAGCAGTTAGATGTTAAAACTGTTTTCCTTCATGGGAATTTGGAGGAGGATATTTATATGCATCAGCCAGAGGGTTATGTTGTCAAAGGGAAAGAGGATCAGGTATGTAAGCTTCGAAGGAGTCTGTATGAGTTGAAACAGGTACCTGGTCAGTGGTATAAAAGGTTTGATACCTTTTTATGACAAATACGGGGTTCAGTAGATGTCATGGGGATCACTGTTGTTATTTTAAGAAGATTGGTAAATCATATCTCATACTTTTGTTGTATGTAGATGATATGCTTGTTGCAGGTTCAAGCATGGATGAGATTGTTAATCTCAAGGCACAGCTGTCCAGGGAGTTTGCAATGAAGGATTTGGGTTCTGCGAAGAAAATCCTTGGGATGCGAATCAATAGGGACAGGGTGAACCGGAAGTTGAAGTTGTCACAGGAGGAATATGTTGAAAAGGTGCTCAAAAGGTTCAACATGGAAGGTGCTAAGCCTGTTAGCACACCGTTGGCAAGTCACTTCAAGCTTTCGAAGGAAAAAGGGGCAGTAACTGATGAAAAAAAGAACTACATGACCAAAGTTCCATATGCCTCGACGGTAGGCAACTTGATGTATGCTATTGTAACGCCCCGATTTTTTTGGGAATGTTAATTTAATAAATTTCTAACATTTATTAAATAGAAATAAATGCTTGACCGATTTCCTAGTCCTAAATTAATGGGTTGCCCCAAGCGTAGGGCGGAGATCGACGCAGCATAATATCCGGTAAGTCCGGAGTCGAATCCACAGAGACGGTGATGTGTGCTGACTAAAAATTCGGGTTGTAGAATTAAAATTAGCTCTTAGGTAGTTACCCCTTGTTGTTTTGTTTGAGATTAACTAAAACTTAAGAAAAATAACTTTTCTTTTCAAATAATTAAAAAGAGGTACAGTCGTAGGGTTCATAGCACTCGTAACCAGTCCAGATCAACCTGCTCAATTTGGTATTCTTAAAAATGTTCAATTTTGGATTGAAAAGATACCCCGCAAGATGCGAAACCTTAGGGTCGCCGTATACCCATGCGCAGCGGAGAATGGGTTTTGGACCCCCATTCCCCCGTTCACAAGGGCTCCGACAATGCCCAGATTCGTCCGCGGGAAGTATTTTTCCAATCTTAAATCATTTTTACATTGTTTGATAAAAAGAGCAGTACCCGAACTGATCACGGCGTGCTAATCACCCCGCGACCCTACCTATATCACTACTCACTAATCATTATGTGATAAACAAAAGAAACCCTAAATTGAAACATGATTCTATTACGCAAGATGAAAAATAAACAAAAAAATAACAATTAATTAAATACCAATGAATAACTTTAATAAAGAACAGAAATCAATACGAGTTACCGGTGTGCGGAGATCTAAACAAAACTTAAAAGAGAAAAACAAAGCTTCGAAGAAATCAATACTGTAAAATAAAGGTCGGAGTGTGTACTGAAAATACAGTGGGAGAAATTGCAGCCCTGTTCTTTCTTTAACCCTCGATCGCTGCTTGTGTTTTTCTCTGACAACCCTCCGTTCTCTCTTCTCGCAGCTCTCTGTCCTCCCTTTTATATTTTTTTCCGCTGACAGCCGCCCCCTTTTTTTTCAAAAGCTGCTGCCGACCGTTTTTTTTCAAAAACTGCTGCCGATTAGTTTTTTCCAAAAGCTAAAGCTGCTTTTGACTTTTTTTTTTCAAAAGCTGCTTCCCACGTAGACGGTAGGGTAAAAAAAAGTTGTTTTTTTTACAGGCATTGAAGGGAAGAATCACATAGAGGCCCTTGGGTTTCATCTACTTCGCGCTTTGACCCAAAACTTTTGCTACCTTCCGTTTTTACCCAAAATCTTGAAAATCGAGCTCGAGCAACCTTTATACATAACAACAAATAATAACAATCAGTTAACAAAAATAAAAGACTAATAAATATAGATTGGAGGGCGAAAATATACATATTTTAGCACTTATCACACCCCCCAACTTACATTTTGCTAGTCCTCGAGCAAAGAGAATAATAAAAAATAAATAAATTCTAACTATGTCACTTTCGTAGGACTCACGATTGCACTTAGCATGTGCAACAAGCCTTTTAAACCCCTAGGCGATCCCCAGAGGACGAGTGGAGTCTCGTGAGGGTTTACAGCAATGAACACCCGCAAACATTGTGAATACTTTTCACATGAACTCCAAAAACCTGTAAGACGGCTTAATGATATTTCAAGCAAAGAATATGAAGCCATCGCGATGAGATAATGGGCATAAACAGTTCTAGATACTATCAAGTCAGAAAAATAAGTCATGGCACCTATACTCAGCGTGTGTGAACAAGGGCTTCGGTTACTAGTGAAAAATAATCAAAAATTCTCTCCGGACCGAGTCTCGACTTCAAATCTCACCGTGTCATGCACTCAACAAATGAAATCACTCGAAACAAGGTGCATATTACTCTCAATATGTGCAGTCGGAAATATGTAACTGAAAGCAAAATGCTCTGCACAAGTTGACACAAAAAGAAAGCTCTACAAAGTGGATACACGATCTCATGAACGGAATGCCAAGTATTGAAAACTCTTTCTATCCACCAATTCACAGCCCATTGCCCCTAGGATCAAATAGGACTTTCATTCTGGTTATAACGTTAGGTAAGAGAAAGTATTTCAAGGTTAGGGTAAAACATTCAAGTGTCTGAGAATAAACTAACCACAACTCACATAGGACAAATATAACGATGCGTTCCCTCTTTCTTTCTTTATTTTCTTTTTTTTTTTTCTTTTTTTTTCTTTTTCTCTTTTCAACTTCACCATATTTCTCTCCCTAACTCTTTAATACAATCTCACATTAAGAACAAATGTTTCTTCTTCTACAATAATTTTGGTGTGTCCTTCCTTTTTGTCTTTCTCTCTCTTTTTCTCTTTTGAATGGGAAAGATCACCAACAATCAAAGTTCAATTCACAATTCCACTCATCCCCCTCTCAATAATTCACCTTCACATTATTAACTAACCATTCTCAAGACACAATATAGATGGTGGAGCTCAACAAGAAAAAGGTTGTATGCACGAGGCTCAAATTGGTTCATAAGTGATAAATGTGTGAATGAAGAAACGAACCGGCTCTAAATAGCAAAGATGGCCTATAATCCTCTCCAATGGGCAACACAACCATGCAACTTTCTAAATCCAAGAGATAAGTAGGCAATTCAAAACATTTCCAACACTTGACGACAAAAATAATGAGATCAACAACGAATTTTTTTTTTTTTTTTATTTATGACAAACAAGAGTTTATTTGACACCACTCCAAGAAAAGATAAGGCTCTAAACTCACATGGGGCATAAGTCTCCACTAAACTAGCCATCAAGAATAATCAAGTCACAACTCACAAGTAACCAAAGCCCAAACAGACGTGAAGTGCAAATGTGCTAAAAATAAATGCCATGACAAATTCTTCGCGACAAGCTAGTAAAAAGAACTACAATGCCACCACAATATTAAAAGAATGACTACCATATCTCAATCAATCGCAAGCCAATCTCGACAGCTTTCAAGAAATCCACTATTTATTTATTTTTTTTTTTTTTTTTTTTTTTTTTTTTGACAAAATAAAAGTAAGTAAAAGAACAAAGTGATCCTTCCCCCCAACTTGAACTAGTCAATGTCCGCATTGAAAGCATGAAAAATAACGATAGGACAGAAACATAAAAGAGAGGAGAGATAGCACCTCGAAAAGGAGGGCTAAGCAGAGTAAACTATAGATAGAGGGAGACCCCCCAACTTGGATCGAACAATCTGCAAAAATGTTAGCCTCCAAGACAGCAAGAAAAATAACTAAAAGAAATAAACAAAGCAAGAAATAAAATAAAAGACACAAAATTAAACCATCCACTTTCTTCACGCAAAAGACACGGGTACTACTTTTCTCCCTGGCCAAAGACTGTGTTTCCCTATTTGTTGGAAGGACAGTATGCATAGGATTCAACGATATCTTGAGAAGTAGTGCCATCATCTAATAGGCTGTCACTCCCTCTGGGGCTTCCAGATTCCTTACCCACCACTCCGTTTGTGAAGCAATCTCCACAGAGTTTGGACATTAAAGTCAGATGGTTCAGACAGAATTCTCGCTGCTAACTACGTGCCTGCCGTCAGACCCAACCTCCTAAGTACTACATACATAGCTTTGACCAGGTGGCTATACCAAACCATTATGCTAATTTTTTCCCTTTTCCAAATTCTACTTTTTTTTTTTTTTTTAACAAGAAATAAAAGAACGAGTGTACAAAGATTATTCCCAAAACCCAAGTCAATGATGGGTACCACTATTGCTAGGGGCCGGGTCCACTTCTTAGTGAAGACAGTGGTACGCGAAAGCTACCCGTCGGAACGTAGCCCAACGGCTACACAACAGGGTCATCCGAATAAACAGGATCGACCAAAACCTCATCAGGTTCACCTATTTCCACATATTCCAAAAATGATTTTAGACGTTGCCCGTTAACCTTGGAAATATTATTATTTTTCGGGTCACAAATATCTACAGAACCATTCGGGTAAACCTTATGCACAACGTAGGGACCGTCCCACCGGGACCTCAACTTACCAGGAAATAAATGAAGGCGCGAGTTATACAGTAACACTTTCTGACCAACACTAAAGGTTTTGCGCTGAATATTTCTATCATGATACGCCTTAACCTTAGCCTTATAAATACTCGCACTCTCATACGCATCATTCCTAATTTCCTCAAGCTCACACAACTGGAGCTTCCTATGGGCACCCGCCTCAGGTAAACGCGCGTTTAGCGTCTTAATGGCCCAATAGGCCTTATGCTCCATCTCAACGGGCAAGTGGCAGGCCTTACCATAAACAAGCCGGTAGGGTGAAGCACCTAACACGGTCTTGTAAGCAGTGCGGTAGGCCCACAAGGCATCAGTCAACCGAAGTGACCAATCCTTCCTATTCGTGTTCACGGTCTTCTCTAGAATCCCCTTAATCTCGCGATTTGCTAGCTCAGCCTGACCGTTGGTTTGAGGGTGATAAGCAGTAGACACCTTGTGAGAGATGCCATACTTGTTCATTAACGCCCCAAAAGACCTATTGCAAAAGTGTGTGCCCTGATCAGAGATAATGGCACGTGGCATGCCAAACCTTGACAAAATGTTAGTTCGCAAGAACTCTAGCACGACCTTAGAATCGCTGGTCTTAGTGGGAATTGCCTCAACCCACTTGGAAACGTAATCCACCGCCAGGAGGATGTACTCATAACCGTATGACACCGGAAACGGGCCCATGAAATCAATACCCCAACAATCGAAGACCTCTATCACAAAAATGTTTTGTAGGGGCATCATATTCCGCGGGCCAACCTTGCCTAATTTCTGACACCGGTCACACGACTTACAAAAGACGTATGCATCCTTAAAAAGACTCGGCCAAAAGAAACCACACTCACTGACCTTGGCGGCGGTCTTCTTTGCGGAGAAATGACCTCCGCACGCCTCGGTGTGACAAAACTCTAAAATTCCCCTTTTATCAGTTTCGGGGACACACCGGCGCACTATCTGGTCCGCGCAATACTTGAACACATATGGATCATCATAAATATATTGCCTGACCTCTCTCAAAAATCGCTGCTTCTCAGCTGTGGACCAATGGGGTGGAATTTGCCCAGTCACCAAATAATTGGCGATATCTGCAAACCATGGGCACACATTAGCAGCGAACAACTGCTCGTCAGGGAAAGAATCCACAATGGGGAGATGAGAGGTGGGGTCCTCAAACTCCAGACGAGACAGGTGGTCGGCTACTACATTCTCAACCCCTTTCTTATCCTTAATCACAAGGTGGAATTCTTGCAGCAAAAGAATCCACCGGATAAGGCGAGCCTTCGCATCCTGCTTGGTCATCAAATACTTCAAGGCCGCATGATCGGTATACACCACAATCTGCGAACCCACCAAGTAGGACCGAAACTTGTCTAAGGCAAACACCACCGCGAGCAATTCCTTCTCGGTAGTGGTGTAGTTCATTTGTGCCTCATTTAGCGTCTTGCTCGCGTAATAAACGACGCATGGCTCTTTCCCTCGCCTCTGCCCTAAAACCGCTCCGACTGCATAGTCGGAGGCGTCACACATCAACTCAAATGGCAAACTCCAATCTGGAGGCTGAACAATCGGCGGAGTAGTGAGACTCCGCTTCAATGTCTGAAAAGCCTCCTTACACGCCTCGGACCATACAAAGGGCGTGTCTTTTGACAGTAAATGGCACAACGGCCGGGAGATAGCACTGAATCCCTTAATGAAACGCCTATAGAAACCGGCGTGACCGAGGAAAGATCGAATGTCTTTTACAGACTTTGGAGTGGGAAGATTTGCGATCACATCAATCTTCGCCTTATCCACCTCAATACCCTTGGATGAGACAATGTGTCCTAACACAATCCCTTGGGTCACCATGAAGTGGCACTTCTCCCAATTAAGCACAAGTTGCTTTTCCTCGCACCGTTGCAAGACCTTTCCTAAGTTCTCGAGGCATTCGTCAAACGAGTCCCCGAAAACTGAAAAGTCATCCATAAACACCTCCACGATCTTCTCTACCATGTCGCTAAAAATTCCCATCATGCACCTTGAAAAGGTTCCGGGAGCATTGCACAAGCCAAAGGGCATGCGACGGTAGGCAAACGTACCATAAGGGCACGTGAAGGTGGTCTTCTCCTGATCCTCCATGGCTATCTCAATCTGATTGTAGCCAGAGTACCCATCCAGGAAGCAATAGAATGCCCGGCCAGCCACCCTCTCCAAAATTTGATCAATGAATGGGAGAGGGAAATGGTCTTTCCGGGTGCTCGCATTGAGCTTCCGGTAATCGATACAAACTCGCCACCCGGTTTGAACACGGGTCGGCACTAGTTCGCCCTCGCCGTTTCTCACGACGGTCACTCCTGCTTTCTTAGGCACCACCTGCACTGGGCTCACCCACTCACTATGGGCTATCGGGTAAATAATACCCGCATCTAAAAGCTTCAGCACCTCAGCCCGAACCACCTCCTTCATATTGGGGTTCAGACGACGCTGAGGTTGCCTAGTAGGCTTCACATCCTCATCTAGAAAAATGCGGTGTGTACACACCGTTGGACTAATACCCTGCAAATCTGCTATTGTCCAGCCTATCGCACCCACGTGCTTTCTCAACATGGTAAGCAACTTAGCCTCTTGATCTTCCTCAAGGGATGAAGAGATCACAACCGGAAAAGTATCATCGCCTTTAAGGAAGGCATACTTAAGTGTGTCCGGCAGAGGCTTTAGCTCTGGTTTAGGTGGCTGGACAGACGATGGGAAAGCTGTAGGAAATGGGGCGCCCAGCGGCTCAAGAACTGGGTTCCAAGCGGCGCCACACACATCCTCCACTGCAAGCATCTCCATTAAACTTCCTACATCTGGAGAATCTAAAAATGACGCCTCCTCGGCGGTTAAGGTTATCTCCAGAGGATCCTTGTATAACACACTATCGACATGCTCTTGTACCAGCGTGTCGATCAAACTCACCTCATATATCTCCTCATCATCCTCAACCCGGCTATCCACGTTGAAAACATTCACCTCCATTTTCAAGTCCCCAAACGACAATTGGACTTGTCCAGTTTTGCAATTCATGACAGCACTGGAGGTGGCTAAAAATGGACGGCCTAGGATGATAGGAGTCTTTTCAAAGACCTCTGGTATTGGGCATGTATCCAGGACAATGAAGTCGACTGGAAAAAGAAACTCGCCCACTTGAATTAGAACATCCTCCACCACCCCCTTTGGAATTCTCACACTCCGGTCAGCCAACTGCAGCGTGACCGGTGTGGCTTTCAAATCGCTTAAGCCAAGTTTCAAGTATACTGAATAGGGGAGCAGGTTGACACTCGCTCCTAAATCCAGCAAAGCCTTATCAAACTTTTGGCCTACGATCGCTATAGGGATGGTGGGACAACCAGGGTCTTTACACTTGGTGGGGATCTCAGTTTGGAGAATGGAGCTCACTTGCTCCGTCAGAAGCACTTTGTCCTGACCCTTAGTTCTCCGCTTTGACGTGCATAGATCCTTCAAAACCTTAGCAAACTGAGGAATTGCGTCAATGGCTTCCATCAAAGAGATTGGAAACTGAACTTTCTTGAATAATTCAAGCATTTGAAAGTTCACATTGACCTTAGGTTTCGCCACCAAGCGATTTGGATATGGAGCAACGGGTGGCATTGGAGTCGTGGGGGCCGCAGTTGCAGGCACCACCACTTCAGGAGATTCCGCCTCTTTCTCTACTTCAGGAACACTTCCCAAGTTTGGAATGATTGCTGGAATAGCTACCGGCACCGAGGGTGGCACCGATTTCTGCTTTGGGGGCAAATCTTTGTCAATCACCTTCCCACTTCTGAGAGTGGTGATCGCTTTAGCATCTTCCAGACTGAGATTCGGATTACTTGGGCCAGAAGAATCGCCCACATAATGGGTACCAGCGGCATTGACTAAAGGTTGAGAAGGAAACTTTCCCTTCTCCTGTTGGATTTGTCCAACTGCCACCGTCAACTGGGTCAATTGGGTCCTAATGTCACCAATTGCCTGTTTGGTTTGTTCAGTGAAGCTTAACTGAGACTGCATGAGAGCCTTCATCATCTCATCAGTCTGTTTATCCCGCGGGGGATGGTTTATGCCTGGGGGTGGTCCAAAAGATGAAGGACCGAACCCCTGCTGCTGCTGAGGTGGGTAACGAAATTGGGTCATTTGGCCTTGAGGAGGCCGGAATTGCTGAACTTGTGGCTGAGGTGGTGCTTGGGGTTGCACCGGGGCTTTTTGATCCCTCCAACTCAAAAGTGGGTTTTGGGCCCACCCTGGATTGTAGGTATTTGAATAAGGATCCCAACGCTGGTTAAGTGCGTTCACCTCAGCCTGGTTACTATGGTATGCGTCTTTGACAATGGGAAATGCGGGGCAAGCAGTGACAAGATGCCCCGGACACTCACATAACGCACACACCTCTTCGACTTTCACCTCATTCACCTGATGGACTTGCTTAAGCTTCAAGTCCTCTAATTGTTTAGCCATCTTGTCCAGCTGAGACTGGACATTGTGCTCTCGCACACTAGAAGGAAAAATGCCAGACCCACTGGGTCCCTGTGCAGCCATGGCCCTATCACCGAGGTCGGAAGGTTCCCAACTTCGGTGCTTCTCGGCCAACTCTTCGAGAAAGTCCCACGCATCGTCCGGGGACTTATCTAGAAAATCCTCCTCTTTACAGAGGTACTCCATTTGTTGGACCGTAGCAACATTCAAGCCCAAATAGAAAAATGACACCAACTGGTGTTTCATGAAACCATGATGTGGTAAGGACAACAACAAGTCCTTGAACCGCTCCCAGCACCTTAAAAACGACTCGCCCTCTTTCTGCTTATACGATTGGATTTGGCGAGTCAGGTACTTCGATTTACTTTCCGAGAAATATTTCTTGTAGAATAAATCTCGGACAGCAGCCCACGTCGTGAGAGATTGTGGCTTCTGCATCCGCAGCCACTTATCTGCATTGTCCCTGAGCGAGGCTGGGAAAAGCTTAAGGCAAGCATTCTCCCACTGAGTAGTGGTGGCCAGGGTGCGCACCAAGCCCTCGAAATGACGGACGTGCTCATACGGATCCTCATTCTCCTTCCCATGAAACAAGGGAAGGGCATTATGTGTACCAGGTTTAATGGTGAAAGCATTACGTGCTTCCACCGTCTCGGTTGGTAAAACTATTGGACTGAGAGGAGTGGTCCTCTCAGGATGCATGTGTGCACGCATCGACATCGGTGGCTCTGCTATTGGTGGCTCAATTATTAAATCAACAAAAAGAGCACCGATATCAAAAGAATCACCACTAAAAGACTCTCCCTCCACGATTACTTTCGGCTCTCTCTCAATGGCTACGAGACGCCTGGTATTGTCTCGGTAGTACTTAGGCTTTAGTGGTGATTGCTTTCCTACAATGGAGGATTGCGCACCTCTACCTATGATGGCTCAAACAAAATTAAAAAGAAAAAATAAAAATAAAAAATAAAACTAACTACCCGAATTCTTTAACACACGTTACCGTCCCCGGCAACGGCGCCAAAAATGCTTGACCGATTTCCTAGTCCTAAATTAATGGGTTGCCCCAAGCGTAGGGCGGAGATCGACGCAGCATAATATCCGGTAAGTCCGGAGTCGAATCCACAGAGACGGTGATGTGTGCTGACTAAAAATTCGGGTTGTAGAATTAAAATTAGCTCTTAGGTAGCTACCCCTTGTTGTTTTGTTTGAGATTAACTAAAACTTAAGAAAAATAACTTTTCTTTTCAAATAATTAAAAAGAGGTACAGTCGTAGGGTTCATAGCACTCGTAACCAGTCCAGATCAACCTGCTCAATTTGGTATTCTTAAAAATGTTCAATTTTGGATTGAAAAGATACCCCGCAAGATGCGAAACCTTAGGGTCGCCGTATACCCATGCGCAGCGGAGAATGGGTTTTGGACCCCCATTCCCCCGTTCACAAGGGCTCCGACAATGCCCAGATTCGTCCGCGGGAAGTATTTTTCCAATCTTAAATCATTTTTACATTGTTTGATAAAAAGAGCAGTACCCGAACTGATCACGGCGTGCTAATCACCCCGCGACCCTACCTATATCACTACTCACTAATCATTATGTGATAAACAAAAGAAACCCTAAATTGAAACATGATTCTATTACGCAAGATGAAAAATAAACAAAAAAATAACAATTAATTAAATACCAATGAATAACTTTAATAAAGAACAGAAATCAATACGAGTTACCGGTGTGCGGAGATCTAAACAAAACTTAAAAGAGAAAAACAAAGCTTCGAAGAAATCAATACTGTAAAATAAAGGTCGGAGTGTGTACTGAAAATACAGTGGGAGAAATTGCAGCCCTGTTCTTTCTTTAACCCTCGATCGCTGCTTGTGTTTTTCTCTGACAACCCTCCGTTCTCTCTTCTCGCAGCTCTCTGTCCTCCCTTTTATATTTTTTTCCGCTGACAGCCGCCCCCTTTTTTTTCAAAAGCTGCTGCCGACCGTTTTTTTTCAAAAACTGCTGCCGATTAGTTTTTTCCAAAAGCTAAAGCTGCTTTTGACTTTTTTTTTTCAAAAGCTGCTTCCCACGTAGACGGTAGGGTAAAAAAAAGTTGTTTTTTTTACAGGCATTGAAGGGAAGAATCACATAGAGGCCCTTGGGTTTCATCTACTTCGCGCTTTGACCCAAAACTTTTGCTACCTTCCGTTTTTACCCAAAATCTTGAAAATCGAGCTCGAGCAACCTTTATACATAACAACAAATAATAACAATCAGTTAACAAAAATAAAAGACTAATAAATATAGATTGGAGGGCGAAAATATACATATTTTAGCACTTATCAATAAACATAAGGTCATTACAAACTCCAAATATCCATAAATTCAAATTACATCTATTTAACAGATAGAGGTGGGCACTAAGGTAATCTATTTTTCGTATCCTTCTTCCTTCTCAGCAAATCTCTAATCAGCACCGTACTCTTCTGACGGATAGTTTTACACCTGTACATCTCTAAACTCTGGCATAAAATGCCAGGGCCACAAAAGTAGCACCGTGAGCAATTAAGCTTAATAGTTAACTCCTACCTCTATGTCCCCATATTTTAGCAAAAATAATATATAACTTTGCAAAGTAAAATTCAGAGATTTAACAGTTCAATATATAAATAACAATTCAACAAAAGTGTCAATGTCTTTTCAAAGTCAACGCAGTGTATCGTAATTCGTGTCATCATTTTATCAGTATCGATTTCACTTTCTATTTTATTTCCTCGAGCACTGGTTCCGCTAACCATCTTTCAAATTCTATCGAGCTCCCAGGCTAATTTGTTCCACCCAAAAGCACTGATTCCGCTAACCGTCTCTTTCAGATTCTATCGGGCTCTCAGTCTTATTCATTTCATTGGCTCTTTCACCATTTTCTCATGACACTAGTTCCGCTAACCATCCTTTCAGATTCCATCGGGCTCCTAGGTCACACATACCCAAGTCATGATTCCGCTAACCATTCTTTCAGATTCCATCGGGCTCTCATGCTCACACACGCACAACCGAGTCATGATTCCGTCGACCAGCTTTACTAATCCCATTGGGCTCTCATGCTCACACAATTATCAATCTTTTCCACATTTCAATTTCTTGTCTCTTTCCGTCTCGTTTCTCGTTTGTCGTAAATATGCATCATTTTCTCGCGTTCACATTATTCTTTCAAAGCTTGCTAAAGTATGTGATAGTTAATAATCATGCTTCTAAAAAAAATTTACAAGAATACAGTTGCACGAAATTTAGAATTTCAACATGTCAATTGCCACTTCAAATAATCATGCAATAACACAAAATTTCCAATTCCAATAATTAACCTTCAAGTCATACTTTTCTATATCTAATAAAAATCAACACCAGCGACATTTCCATTCTTTCTTTTCTTTTCTTTTCTTTTCTTTTTTTTCCATCAAGGTACCATTTACTAGTTCCAAGAGGTAAACTTTCAGTGAACTACCATACAATTTCTAATTTCAATATTTAATCATGTAGCACATCAACATTATACATAGGTGAGTAGATAAGAGGTTTCTACCTTGCTTCTAGGCAGTCGTTGGTCGATACAAATAGCGTCGGGTCGGGTAACGGGTGGCACGTCCCCTTCGATCTTGAATTGATCAAAAAAAATCCTAACTTCACTTTCTTATTACAAAAATAAATATGGAATTTTGGTATAATAGATCGAGGGTGGTGTTCGGTGGCCAAAATTTCTGGGCGAAGGTGGCACAACTTGAATTGACATGCAAACTCTCTGTAGAATTTTCCCCAATTAATTGGAGAGTGAAAATAGGGGTGATGGTGTTGCAAATGGAGTGACGAGGGCATGCTCTTTATAGGCACAAATCATCCTCTCTCCTCTTCGGATAACCCCCCTCTCTCTCTTTTTTCTTGCCAACCAAGGCTAGCCTATTTGAATGTGGTTTTTCTTGCCCACCAAGGATGGCTTTGATGAGGTGATGAGGTGTAAGGGCAATAAATGCAATCTTATCCCATACACATACAAGGATAAAAATTCACTCTCCCTCCTCTGTCGAAAATTTAAAAAATAAAATGTGGAGATTGGTTTAGTTTAACAGTATAATTAATAAAATAATTCAATAAAATATTTAATTTTAAAAAAAATTGGATCAAAAATCCAGGTCGTTACAACTATGGTTAGCACGAGGCCAGACATTGCTCAAGCAGTGGGAGTTGTCAGCAGGTTTATGGCAAATCTAGACAAGGAGCATTGGGAGGCAATCTAGTGGATTTTGCGGTATCTGAGAGGTACTTCTAATTTGGCTTTGTGTTTTGGAGGTTCTGATTTTTGTTTGCAAGGATATGTGGATTCAGATTTAGTAGGGGACATTGACAGTACGAAGAGCACTACAGGGTATGTTTTTATACTGGGGAGTGCAACAGTTGATTGGGTCTCGCGGCTACAAAAAATAGTGACTATTTCCACAACAGAGGCGGAGTATGTTGCAGCTACAGAGGCGTGCAAGGAGATGGTATGGCTAAGGAGCTTCATGAAAGAGTTGGGTTAGGAACAGGACAATTGCAAATTGTTCAGCGATAGTCAGAATGCAATACATCTGGCGAAGAACGCAACTTTTCATTCGAGGACCAAGCATATTGACAAAAAGTATCACTTTATTCGCTCTTTGTTGGAGGATGGGCAGTTCACTTTGGAGAAGATTCACACAAGGGATAATCCGGCAGACATGTTTACGAAGGTAGTTACTATGAAGAAGCTGAAGTCTTGTTCAGCTTCTGTGGGTCTCCAAGCTTGAATGGGAGGCTGGGTGCTGGTGGTGTTAATGATAGTTGATGATTGACTGGATGTCTGATCATGTCTTCAAGTGGGAGATTGTTGAGATGTGAAGACAATTTTAAAGTTGCAGTAAAAAATGACCCGGAATGTTTTAGGTCCCGCCCAACGCAGATTTTAGTGTTTTTTAGGGTTTTCTAGTATTAGCTTGCTTGCACATATAAAAGCAAAGCTAAGGCTGCCTCCTTTTGTAACTCTGACATATTTTCATCATAGTAAAACACCACAGCACCCTGTGGACGTACGATTAGGCAATCAGCTTAAGTCGGAACCACGTAATCTCTGTGTCTTGTTCTTTTCTTGCTTTATATTATTTTCTGTTCTTGGTTTGTTCTTCGATTGTGTGCGTTTGCTTGTGGGTTTGGACGTTCGAATCCCCAACAGTCCCGTATCGCCAGTATAAAAGGTTCCATCAGCAAGCAAGTTATCATAAACCTCTTATTCACCACCACCAGCAACAATCTCTGTAAACAGAAATGGTCTCATTTTCAAATCCTGCCCGATTTCCACATTGTGCTCTTGCTCAATATGCTTCAAATGCGGTTTGAAATCTTGAAACTTCTCATCACAGTAGTAGCAGGGCCAGAACTTCCAATTCTTGTTCTTCTCAGCATAACCTATGGCTTTCGAAAAAACCCTTTCTGCTGAGCCGATTTCATCCTTCTTCTTGCGTAGTGAAGAGCAATACGCTTTCAAATCCCCAATTCTATGTTCAATCAACCCTGTCTTTTCCTCATCAGTAATCGCATAACAATAGTTCATTTCGAAATCCTTGCGTTTGTTTTCCTGTGCCTCGGATCTACAACTATGTAAATTAGGTTTTTCTTCGAAAACTGTGACCGTGAATTGTAAAGAAGCATCGTCGCTGCATTGCTGAAATGGATGTTCGATTGACAATGTTTGTTCGTACTCACTCAATGCCTCATCAATGTCTTCAACTTCACTGGACCAGCTGCCCAGTTCATAGACGTAGAGAGCCTCGAACAATGTTGAGTCGGGCATCAAGAAAACAGCGTGCTGAGCCGACTCGACGGCGACTCTCAAATGCTTCAGAAATAGCTCAACATCAGAAGCGCCAATTCTACACGCTTCCAGATGGTGCATCTTACACTGGTACGAGTGCGCAAGGCCGCAGATTTCATAACGGAGACAATTCTTATTCATGAGTGCCACGACTGCTACAGTGTCCCCTTTCTTGTGAACCTCGATTGCGACCTCGCAATCGGCCTTTATCTGTGAAAGATCATAGAACTTTCAATGTTCTTGATTTGGGGGTTGTTATCTGGCGGTGCTGCGGCGGTTTTGGGCGACAGTGGGTCGATGATCTTGCTCTGGGTTGCTCTGTTCTTGTTACCCCGACCCATTGGAAGGATCCCCAAGAATTTCTTTTGAAGAGAGAGAGAGAGAGAGAGAGAGAGAGAGAGAGAGAGAGAGAGAGAGAGAGAGAGAGAGAGAGATTTTGTATTTATGTTGTTTTTGGGCAGGCGGGAGAAACCGTTAACCGACTAGAGAATAATGGGTAAATTTCACTGACCTCCCCTGAGGTTTCTGACAAAGACAAAAACCTCCCCTGAGGTTTCTAAAATGTCACTGACCTCCCTTACTTTACCTGACAATGTGCAAATACCCCCTTCTGTTAGATAGACTTCAAACAATGTCTAATTTGGGGTTTGGATGACTTAAATACCCTTCCTTTCCTGAAACCAAACACCATCTTCTACCTCTGATATCACACACAGCTAACTCCATGCGATATCCAACAAAAAAATCAAAATTAGTTGGCTTTTTCTCAAAAACCATATTTAAACCATATTAGTTGAAAACTCAATTCTTTTTCCGCATATACACTAAGGCATAACTTTAAGAAAAAAAATTTGTTTTGTCTTTATTTGAATTTTTTTCACGTTTGTTAGTTTTGCGCCAAACTTTTGTGACTTATTGATTCGTCTTAAGGGGACAGGGGAATATGGATCTTGTTTGATAGGAATAGATCTAATCGAAATCTTTTATAGTTACAACCCCATTCCCCCCCCCCCCCCCCCCCCCCCCCCAACAACCGCATTTCCACTATTACCCTCCAGTTTGCGTTTTTTTCTTCTTCTTCTTTTTTCTCTTTATTTCCTCTTCTTTCTTTTCAGTTTGAATTTCTTTTTCTTTTTTTTTCTTTTCTTTATTTCCAGTTTGGATCTCTTTTTTTCGTTTTTTAATTTTCAATTATTTTCTTTATTTGTTTCTTTTCCCATTTACCTCCCTTGTTTTTTTTAGTTAACTCAAATTCTATTTTCAATTAAAATTGACTTTATACTTAATAAATTTATGTGATTATGTAGGCTAGTATGTATGTATACCTAGAAAATCTAGGAAAGACTACTTGTAAGACAATTAATAGGTTCAAGTCTATTTCTAGGCTTTGTAAAGTAATTGAGAGAGAAAAAAAAGTGTTTCAATTGATCATGTTTATCCGACTGTTTTTTTTCCTTTCCAGATTAAAAAATATAATTACAAAAATAAGTGTTCCAATTTTCAATCCATTTGAACCGGTGCAAAGATATTATTTTTCTGATCATTTCATCCGAAATGGTCGTAATAAATTTTTCGCTATAAGACTTTTCAATGGGCACCCTAAGAGAACTCTAAAACTAAATAAGGAATCTTAGGGTAGTCGTTGAAAGGCCTTAGAGCCAAAAATTTACTACAACCATTTAGGATGAAATGGTCAGAAAAATAATACATCTTTGTACCGGTTCAAATCGATTGAAATTTGAAACACTTATTTTTTTACACCATTTATATATTAAAAAATATAGTTAAAATTATGTATTTCAATTTTTTAGTTAAAAAATCAAATTGAAACACAAACTCCTCCTTTTATAGCCTCCAAAAATAATATTTTTGGCACACGAATCAACATTTTTTATACTTGTCTTTTGTTCACACTATAAGCATGGGTGTAAGCATTGCCTAATGAATCCAACTGTTTTTTTCTCCTTTTTATCCTATATACATATTAAAAAATATAGTTAAAAAAATAAGTGTTTCAATTTTCAATCCGTTTTGAACCGGTGCAAAGTTTTTATTTTTTTGATCGTTTCATCCTAAATGGTCATAATAAATTTTTGGCTCCAACGCCTTCAACAAGCATCCTAAGACTCATTATTTAGTTTCAGGACTCTCTTAGGCTCCGTTCCGGAAACATTCTTAAAAAATAAGTATTTATTTTGCCACTTCTCATTCAAAAAATAAGAAGGGTCATTCTACAAAACCCAAATAAAAAGTTCCTTTCACATTTTCAAACTCAAAAATAATGTAAATGAAAAAAAAAATTCAATTTTTTTTGCACCGTATTAAAGATCTCAATGAGATCTATCAAACAAGATCCATAGTGATAGGAAAATTATTTGCGTAAACACATGATTTTTGAGCTTGAAGTTGCCTTATACAAAAAATAATTTTGTTGTTATGATAATGGGCGCCGGCGGAGGGAAATCGTACCGACGGCCATGCCGGGCCGTCTCTGGCCACCGGACGGCCGATCCAAGTTGTCCAAAAATTCTATAAAAAAAAACTGAAGGGGCTTGCGCGGGAATCAACGGTATCCGAGGTATGTAGGGTGCTTGATTCGAGCACCCCTTTTCCGTTATCATATATACACGGAAAAGGGGTGCTCAGATCAAGCACCCTACACACCTCGGATAGTATGATGACCGAAAAGGGGTGCTCGGATCAAGCACCCTACACACCTCGGATAGTCGGATGCCGTTGATTCCCGCGTTGGCCCCCTCGGTTTTTTTTTTAGAATTTTTGAACGGCTCGGATCGGCTGTCTGGTGGCCGGAGACAGCCCAGCGAGGCCGTCGGTACGATTTCCCTCCCCAGCGCCTATTGGTACCTATATAAATTCTTAAAAAATAAGCACCTCCTTCTTATCTTTGTGGAGCAAACCTTATTATTGAACAAAAAATAAGTTCTTATTCCATTTCTGGAACGGAGACTTAGGGTGCCCATTGAAAGTCCTTAAAGTAAAAAATTCATTATGTCCATAAGATAAAATGATCAGAAAAATAATATCTTTACACCGATTCAAACAGATTGAAAATTGAAACACATAATTTTTTAACTATATTTTTTAATATATAAAACAGTGTAAAAAAATAAGTGTTCGGATTTTTAGTCCAGTTGAACCGGTGCGAAGATCTTATTTTTTGATCATTTTATCCTAAATGGTCGTAATGAATTTTTTGTTCTAAGGCCTTTTAATGGTCACCCTAAGAGCATCTCCAATCCAACACCCTCCAAATCTCTATTTGAGAGGATCAAATTAATTTATTTTATTTGAAAAGTAGATTTAGAGGATTGTACTATTTATCTCAATTCCAATCCAACACTCTATTTCTCAACTCCAACATATATTTGTAGGAGATCCTCTATTTTTTCCTTCATCCTCTATATTTAGAGGATCAAAATTCATCCTCCCAAATGGAGGAGAGTTTTAGAGGATGGGTTGGAGAATGTTTTTCCTCCAAAATGGAGAAATGGAGTATAGGTTGGAGATGCTCTAAGAGATTCTTGAAACCAAATAAGAAGCCTTAGGGTGCTCGTTGAAAGGCTTTAGAGCCAAAAATTTATTACGACCATTTAAGATAAAATAATAAAAAATAAGATATTCGCACCAATTCAACCGGATTAAAAATTGGAGCACTTAAATAATATTAAATAAGTAAAATAGAAAAAAGATATACAAAATATTAAATAAATATTCTTGACACACTAATCAACATTTTTGTTGTCTTTTTTTTTGAACTAATAATAGGCCACATTTATTAATTGGCATACAGAACATTTTTGACTTCCCAAATTCGGTGATTAAATGGACTAATCTTTGTAGTACTGTAATTGTCCTGAGAACATTATAGACTGCCCAAAATTATCAACGTTGTCCGATCAAGTCCCGAAATATGTCAATTTTCTCATATTGGCGTGCACATTACAATAGTGAGATTGAAGGAAAAAAAGAAAGAAATAGAAAGAGATAAATAGATAAACAAAGAAATAAATAAGAAATAAAATTACATGAAAAATATTAAATAAATACGATAAAAAAATTAAGAAATTTAAAGAATTTAGTTAAAAAGGAGGGGTATTTTGGATAAAGAAAAGAGAAAAATAAATAATTACATAAATGCATTAAATAAATAAGATAAAGGAATTAAGAAATTAAATAAAACTGGAATTTAATTAAAAGGGAGGGATATTTTGGACTTTTGGCATGGGTCCCATGGGGGGTGTGTGTACACGGTATAAATGCAGCAAGCAGGTCCCTGTACGCCACTCTCTATCTCTCTCTTTTTCTTCATTTATGGAGTAGTAGTAACTTTTATTCAATATATCCGATTTTAAAAATATACTCTTTCCGTCCCAAATTTATTGTCCCTCATTCTATTCTAATCAGCTAAAAAACGAGTCATATCTTTTAAATCCGTAATGAATTTCACATCGAATATGGATCTTGTTTAAAAAATCTTGATTAATTTTATAATATAATATTTTCGAAATCACAAAATATTATAAATTATAAGATATAATTAATTTAAAAGTGGCACGAACTCCAAAAAAAGACAATTAAATTGGGATAGAGGAAGTATATGTATTTTTTAAAACCTATTAGATGATATTTATCAAACAAAATCAATATTGACTATATAAAAGTATGTGAAACAATGATATTTTGGGTGTAGGCTATTTTTTTTTATTGTGAAGCTTAATTTTTTATAAGTAAAATTTACACTGCACATTAGAAGGAAAAAAAATTATTAGGACCATGCGCAAAGAGATGGATTGATTTTAGAGATCCAAGGTGAACACAGACATTTTAATTTATCTCTAACCCCTCGCTAATGTATATCGTGGCAAAAAAATTAAAAAATAGATGCCAAATCAGTATAGCATTTCCAAAAAAGTTACTCCATATGTTCCAAATTGATAGTTCAGTTTGGTCTCCAAAGTAAATTTTAAATTGTTAATATCTTTCCATCTACAATATCTTAAAGTTTTTGTATAATAGAGCTAAATAAGATCTATCATATAAGATTCATATTGAACATAAAATTCATTATAGATTAAAAAATAGTATTAACAATTTAAAAATTATATTGGAGGCCGAACAGGACAATCAATTTGGGGCGGATGGAGTATAATTTAATAGGATACACCAATAAAAAGAATGGTTTGGAATTAGCCCAAACTATAGAAATACTACGATCATGTGAGAGCATGTACATCAGTTGATGTAAAATGCATTTTTAGCTATTTTGGAGTAGAAAACACAAAAAATTAGCCTGTAGTAGTTGAGGTAAAAGGGGAGGCAAAATACGTTTATGAACAGTGCTTCGTCACTTTTACCTACGCACTGTTCACACACCTTTCCTTTTTTATTGTTTCTTTCTCTCTCACCTCCCTCCTTTCTCCTCTCTTTTTTTATCCAGTGAAACCCATCATCGTCGAAAGTCAAAACCCTTCAGCTCGTCCGTCGTCGACATAACTCGTCGAAAGCCTTCACGCCTGGTTCAAGCAAATCCTAGAGGCCTACGACTTCCTCAGCGACCAAGTGGTGCACAAACACACAACTACAACACCCAGTTGTTTCAGAGAAATACGCCTACAACGATCGATTTCGATTTCGAAACATGGTTTTCGAACGATTTGCGACGAAAGAACAATTCACGAAATAGTGGTTCGATTTCTCTCTTTACTGTTCGCCAGAATCGATCTTGACGAAAGTCTTCAAACGAAGAAAGCTTGGGTCCGGCGACCTCAATCTATGCAAACAATGGTTCAATTTTTCTCTATATTGTTCGTCGGAATCAATCTCGACGGAGGTCTTCAACGGAGAAAGGCTTCGGTTTGGCGACCACGATCTCCCAGTTCCGGCGAACTCGATCTATATATCTGCTACAACCGTAATATATATATATATATATATATGCTGCAATTTGTATTATTTTCTAATATTTAAATGGATAGAGAGGAAATTATACAGAAGCTGCTGCGGTGTGGAACTAAAAAATAGATAGGTAAAATAGAAATTGTACCTTTTTGAGTAGGTATTATACCTAGTATTGGTGTACATGCTCTGACAATGACAGTCAAATTGCGCACATTTTAAGAGATTTCAGTTTTTGACAATGATGATTACACAGTTGGGGATGTCATAGGCTGATGAAGACGGAAGACCTAGGAGTACTTTTCTTGGGGCATTTTTATCCGTTACTAGGACCTGTTTGGCCAAACTTTTTCCGATCTTGTCTTTTTGACACGGTGTATATATAGATATATATTTTTTAATTTGTACCTCATATTTTTTGTCTAAATAAAAAAAATTAAGAATATATATAATGCAGACCATACTAACAGTAATAACCCCAAGGGTTAGACGTAAAGCTAAGATTGGAATTTGGGAGTTCTTTTTTTTTTTTAGAATTTGGGAGTTCGTTCTATGCAAAGTTGTGCGTTGCAACTTTCAATGTGCTATCAGGGCATTTTCGCTAATCTATTGACTAAGTCCATGTTTTTATGAGTTTCTAGACAGGTCATCCTCCTCACAAACATATATTAACTAAAATATCATTTAGTGAAAACAACTCGACTATTGTCATTAACCTCTAATTTAATAATATAGCGAAAACACACTTGATTAGTTTATAGGAAACTTAATTTATTGCAGAATTATTAATGCATTCATAGATATTTTTTTTGCCATTCCACCAAATCTTACTTGAACAGAGCCTCATTAGTGAATAATGAGAGGACTTGGGGACCCTGTTGGCCGTGCATAGGTCAGCATGGGTATTGTCCAGCTAAAAAGTACGCGGTTTTGTACTTGGAAAATATGCTTGTTTATTTCTTGTTTGGTACCGAAGAGATTAATGATTTTTTGTAGGGCTCGAGTTCTATAAAGATGATTTAAACCGCTAATTTTTTTTTTAAAAATATTTTTATTGGTTCCCGAAATTTTTTAGCTAAATTTGATATCAGTACACCCTATAAATTCTGAAACAGCCTTTACCAATATCGGATTTAACTAGTAATTTTTTGTATGAACCAATTCAAAAATATTTTGACAATAATGAGTTGTTTGAATCATTTTTGTGAGACTCATAAAAGTCAATAAATCATTAATTAGGAACGGGAATAAATCAATAAATCATTAATCAAGAGAAAAGATAAAGGAGCTGCCAAACGGGGACCAATCCCAAGCACAAACAATGTAGTTTTTGGCCAGACAACACCCATACTGAACCCTTCAGGGTTCCCAAGTAATAATGAGATAAATTCCTTAAAAAATAGTAGAGGTACATATAAACTAATAAATACTATAAAGTATTATGAAAGACCAATGCTACAAACACAATTTTAAAATTTAATTTTGGATATAACTGCATTCGGAGTCGTTCCATGTACATACAAGCTACACATATTACAGTGTTTCGCTGAACAACGTTTTTATCCGGTAGATTTGAAGGAAAAAGTTTCAAAAATAATAGTATTTATGTTTCAAACGAATCTAACAATCTTCCACGATAAAAGAAATTAAACTTTCAGTAATTCGGTATAATCTTTTTAGATTGTTATCGGGATTCATCTTACTCCATGCGTATAAGGGTTTGGAGAAGAGAGAGAAAAAGGGTGGACATGATGAGACAGCAATGGGTGGGTGAACATGTGGTATTTCGAGTCTAACTAGGTCCGGCCTCGTGCATGGCACGAGTTTTGTGCCCATTGAATTATATTTTTATTTTTATTTTTATTTTTTTTGGGCATGGTTTTAAGAGTTGTATGCATTTTTTGAAGCCCAGTGCTAAATTTGTATTGATGGGTTATGCCATGTATAATCGACAAATGGTTTAATGATTACAAAAGTCAATATGTGGAAATATATACTTGGTTGAAGGATTTGGTTGTAAATTAAGAATAAACGGAGCCATTCACAGTGAACAACTGGGATTTTGGTTGTAACTGATGTTTAACCCAAAAATGGACGACCCATTCACAGACCTCATTATTTAACGGCAGGAAAAATGGAAAGGGAGGAGACTGGTGGGTTAGATTTGCAGATGACGTGCTAGATTTGCATTTCTAGTCTGGGTATGGAGTTGGCAGGCATAGGAAAAATGAAAAGGGAGGAGATATGTTAACACTTTATACATAAAATTTGAAAAAGATTAGCAAGTGTAAGTGTAAAATAGCAGAGAAGACAAACTATTAGTGTTTGAAAGATATACATAACAGTAGAAGATTAGCCATCCATAAGAAAAGCAAATATCTTCAACGAATCACAAGGCATCACTGTCCCATTTCAAATCATGTAGCAACATCAAGTCTTCAGGAATAGATAACAGAGAACAGCTAAAAACCAGCCCCAGCGTGCAGGGCCAGAGATATCCACATTAGCTAGTAGCAGTCCATCCAAAACAACATTAATAACGGCAGCATATCAGTAGCAGCCATAGCATTAAACAGAAGCAAGAACAGATAAGCTTTCCACCCAATGCAATAGTCATCAGCAGTAAACATCAGCTAACAGCATCCCATGTTGTTTCCAAAACAGCAGTAATAATGGCAGCATAGCAGTAGCAGCCATAGCAGAAGACAGTTCCATCCAAAAGCAGCAGACATGAGCATCAGAATTAGGCAGATATTCCTCAAGAGTAGTAGTAAACAGCAGCAGAAAGCAATATACATGAGCAAGATCAGCAAGAGATAGTAGCTAGAGGAGGTATAAACAGATAATCCATCCAATTGGCAGCAGAAGACAGAATCAATTAGCAACAGAAAGCATTTTTTGGAGAAGAATATGGCCAAGTAGGTGCCAACTAATGAAACCAACTGAATCAAGATAAATCTTCATCAGTATCCAGAAACCATTAAACAGCTCAGTTCCACAAGGCAGCTTTGGTGAACAACAGGAAATCCCAAAGCCTATGGGATAACAAAGTGCAACAAAATCCCACCTTGCTACCCACCAAGATCACGAGCATGGTAGAGAATCAGAGATATCACCAAACAAACGATACTAAAATAGCAGGATCATGAATAGAGTTCAGCCACAGAGGACAAAGACACATCCACGGCACATATGTAGGTCTATTATTTTGACCAAGTAATGTAGCAAAGAGTTGAGTTGATTTTGAAGGGTGTGTTGCGTACATTGGAATACTGGCATGTTGAATCACGCAGTTCAATCTTTATAGCCTTTTTTTTAACTAAAGGAAAATCTGTCGACAATGTGACTCCAATAATAGAATTGGCAGAACAAAAAACACCAATCCAAGATACATGGGCATAGTATGTGGGTTTTCTTACTATATTGACCTATTTTTAAGTTTTAGCAAGGAACGAATCTAGACCCCAACAATAAGGCCATCCAATTGAAGCTAAGCCCCATTCAATCAAAAGATGTGAACAAGCTGGAAGATAGCTTTTCAACTCCAACAGACATTAATTTTTACTGGATTTGAAGGCAAATCTTTTCATTGGAAGCCATCTAAAAGAAGCAAAGCTTCTTTCAACTCGAATAGACATTGATTTTTTTAAAAGGTCCAACCGAAATGAGTTCTTTTGAAAGTTAAAAGTGTCTATTTTCATTCCAGAAGATAGCCCTAAAAATCAGGAACCACGGATCCAAAGGTCAACAAACCCTTGTGCCGGCACATGAAATGGTAATATACATATCTATTCATACCGTATCAAGGTACAATACCGAATCACAATCATTATGGTCATAGTAAAAAGCAACACTCTATGTTCGCAGCCGTAAATTCTTTTTTGTGGCCAAGGCAAAACCATTCAGCCAACCAATTGGATAATAAGAACTATTGATAATTTATCAGTAAACAGAAAGAGTGGACATTAGAATCTAAATCTCTTACACTATATATCAGGATATTTGTGCAATATCCACAAATTACATTAAAATCAAAACATGATCTCTGTGTTCCGTTGTCCTTAATACTTAGTGAAAACAATGGTTTGGATAGGTGCAAGACGATATGAACTAAGAAAATGCATATATCATATAATTCAGAGGCTGCTAGAGTATTGCCTTTCACCATGCACACAATTCATCCTCATTTTCAATGTTTAAATGAAATTCAGCACTTGCCACTTGGCCTGTATGTAAATAGTTTTAAACATATTTTCAAACTAACCAAACTAAAGTTTTAGGCTTCCGATTCAGTATCAACCATTGAATAGATGGTTCCAGGCTTCCAGCTTTGAAATATTTGAACAATTTTAAGAACTAAACATCAAAAGTAGCTCTTGGAAAAAGATACTTGAGCTCCTAATCATTCAGCAGTCAAAATTCAATCTCAGCAAACGATTTTCAGTATCAAATTGATTAATCACTCCTTCCCCATCTTCTACTCTTTCACATAAAGTTAAAATGTTGTATTTGGTCTAGATTCTAGAGTTGATTTTTTTTTCGGTCAAGCGGAAAATTCTAGATTCTAGAGTTTATTGTTTCTCTTTCTTTGTGGATTAGCAAAAATAATCATATCCAAGATTGTAATATATATCTCCAAAAAAAGAAATATAGTTATGCAAAAAATGTATACACTAATATATATGTTCCAGGGATAAGCAAGAAAAATTGTCTCCAATTGAAAAATGGCATGCCACCTTGTGGCTCTTTTTATATAAGCAGGAAGTAGCAAACAACAGGGGCAATTTTTGCTCAAAGTTTGTACCATAATAATTGATAGAAGCGTAAAGAAAAGGAATAGTATTGCAGTAAATAAACTCACTTCTGTCCGACAGGTCCATATCCCAGTTTCCCAGACTGAGCGTGGCCCAAACTTATGCAGGAATTATCAGCACGAACGAAATGCTGCATGCCACCGAAATCCATGCAGCGTATATTCCAGCCACTATAAAGATGTCAAATACAATGTCGCATGCTTCATTGTGCTTGGTTTTAACAAACGATCCAAGTCATAACTCTCACTCCCATGATGTTCTCCTTCAAGAAATGTTGCAGCTAACGAGTTACTGCAAGGAATATACCTATCGATAGGAAGTAGAATTACGATGGGAATGAGTCCAGTCTAAAGACTATAAACCACCTCAACCTTCAAAACATAAAACAGGATATGCAAGTTCATTGAAACAGTAAAATGCAAAAGTACAAATAATTGAAAGGGAAAAATAACAAACTTATTCGACTTGATATAAAAGTTTTTTTGGGCGTTCGAATAGGAACTTCATATTGCAAACTTTCTCAAATAAATGAGAATCTATTCTCATCCAGTAACAACCTAATATCTTATATTTCCCCATTAATCAACAGAGCCTATACTTAGTTTCAATAATGTACACCATGTTTTATGCCATAAGCACAATTACGCGCCAACATGCCAACAGCAAGCAATGATGTGACTCGAAAGGATATAGAACCAGATCCAAAAGCAAATAGAAGCTGCATCAAGAGCACAAATTGTGAAGTTGCATCTAAATGCTGGCAAAAGAAAACCCAAGAAATGCCAATTTAGAATAGATTTTAAGAAAAAATTCAATGGCGTTAGGTGAAGAAAGCCTAGACCAGACCCTAAATCCATCAGAGATTTAGGGTACATCCAATCATCACCGGTGCTATTTATTTTGGCCCACATAAACAATTATCCTCCACCTGAAAAACAAAAAAGTTTTTAAGGTATGGAACACAGTATCAGTGTCGATTAGATTACGCGAGGGCAACCTAAAACCACCCATTCACACAAAAGGCAAAGATGTATATAAGCATGCCTGCACAGATAACTATGAAAAAAAATTACGAATAGAGATAACTGCAAAAAGTACTTTTCATATACAAAAAGTTGTTGATGGAGGTAAGAAGCAGAATAACAAAACAGAGCAATGGAACTAAATCCTTATGGAGCTAATAATCATTATTAGAACAATGGAACTAAATGCTCATGGAACTAACAAAACAGATAACTATTAAAGTTGTTGCCAAAGTAATCATTATTAGAGCTTCAAATTGATACTACGGTATTGCTTCACATGGCCCAATCGCCCAAGCCTATTGTAAATAGTTCTCTAACAGTCCACACCGAAAAGTAATCTGCGAATTTAGTGACAGGGCACACCCATTTTTTTTCCCACTACAGAGGTAACAAACGAAATAATTTTGCAATGGAACTAAATGCTCATGCCTTAGCCTCCCAATCCAATGCCGTTCGGCCAAATTGTTGATCATCGAACGAGATTCCGTCTGCACTTACATTCTATCCTTTTCCACTATAAACCAAGGCTTCGCATTAAACAGTCCCAGCAACAGAAATTCCCAAGGGGTGGGAAAAAAAAACCTAACTATGTACACACATTCAGTTCAGCCAACAAAACACCAGACATGCAAATCAGATTAATACATTTCTGTTTTTCTTTGTCTATCCAACATTGTATATAACTTAGAAAAGAAACAGAGGCAGAGAAGAGACCTCCCCTGTTCAAGCTTAAGCACACCTAAACCACGGAAGCCACAGAACCCTATATATCGAACAAAACCCTAAAAATAAAACCCAAAACCCAAGACACAAAATTAAAACCTTAGCTGGAAATCAAAACCTCTGATCAAACACACAGAAGCGAAGAAGACACCAGTAGTAAACATCGATCAGAAATTATACCTGATCAGCGAACCACAGACGAAGGCGAAACACCGAAGCCCCAACCCTGCAATAAAACCAACCAACAAAACACAGCCAAATTTCAGAACTCACCAAAATCACAAATAACAAAAATGGAAGCACAGGAGAAGCGGAAAATCGGCTAAACGAGAACACGCGGAAGAAAATGGGGCAAACGCCATGGCCAAACCCAAACACCGACGGCCCAAAAACCCATTGAAGCTGACCCGGTAGTAACGTGCAAGATCCAAACCAAACACACCCAAAGCAGAACAGAAAGAAGATCCTAAATCACTCACCATCAGCCGGAGGCGAAACACCGAAGCCCCAACCCTGCAATAAAACCAACCAACAAAACACAGCCAAATTTCAGAACTCACCAAAATCAAAAATAACAAAAATGGAAGCACAGGAGAAGCGGAAAATCGGCTAAACGAGAACACGCGGAAGAAAATGGGGCAAACGCCATGGCCAAACCCAAACACCGACGGCCCAAAAACCCATTGAAGCTGACCTGGTAGTAACGTGCAAGATCCAAACCAAACACACCCAAAGCAGAACAGAAAGAAGATCCTAAATCACTCACCATCAGCCGGAGCTAAAAAGCACAGCACAAGCGGAACAAAAATCAGGCAAAAAGGAGAGGAAGAATGCAGAAGGAAAAGGACGAGCAGGAGTTTGGTGGGAATCAATGGACCAAATGGATCACGAATCCCGCAACAGCACCGGATGGTGACAGGTGGCCACTGACACGTCCGAAGCAAAATGACGGAAGTACCCCGCTCTAAACTACGCGGCCGGCAACACACCGGGGACCCAATTGGAAAAATCGATCAAAATTGAGACACCGAAAGCCTCCCCCTTATTATTCACGGCAGGAAATTTGAGCAACTCTTCTACGCACACACAAACACATAAACTCCTCTCACATGAGGAGTGGGGCTCACACACTGTGTAGGTATTTCGAGGCTAAAACTTAGCAACTCTTCTACGCACTCACACACACAAATACACAAACTTCTCTCACATAAAGAGTGGGGCCCACACACTGTATGTACAGTGTGTAGGCCCCAATCATGTGAGAGAATTTTGTGTGTTCACGTGTGTGGTTATAAAATTAATTGAAACTCCAGAGTGCATGTGTTGTGCTAGGATGCAATTTTCAATTTTTAAACTTACAAATAATGAGCTTATTAAAATCAAAAAAATATTCAATATGGATTTTGTTTGATAGATCTCGATGAAATCTTTCGAATGATGTAAAAAAAATTGAAAAATTACTGTATTTTTGTAAATATATTATTTTTAGGAAATTGAATTCTGCACTCCCTTTTTTGACATCTACGTACATTCCTTTTTTTGGATTTTAGTGTTGAAAAGTGTATGTAATTTTTTTGCTAGAAGACAAAAAAAAGAGTGTAGATGTCAAAAAAGGGAATGTAGAATTTAATTTCCTATTTTTAAGTTTGAAAATTGAAAATCAAATTCTTTATTTTTTAAGAAAGAAAAGTGGAGCGGAGTCTCTATAAATACCCTCACATTGTTTCCCCTTTCTACTCTGGCTTTATTTTCCAATTCAATTCTTCATTCTCTATTGAATATAAATAGTTTTTTTAAAATCTAGAGCGTCCAAATACATCTGAACGGTCAGAATTGATTACACAACACACACAACGGTTGTATGAGTATCATTTTCCATATAAATTTCAATTTCACTAACTTCTGACGGTTTCTAATGAGAGAGAGTCCTTCACTGAAGTTTCTAAAATACCAATGCCCTCCCTTATTATACCTGAGATTACAATATTTACATATCCCTTCCATACTGTTTTCGTCTACAACTTAGCAGAATTAGGCCATGTTTCCACTAAATTTTTATGGGAAAAACTTTGTTCACATTAATCAACAAATTTTGGCATTTTAGCTAGCTGTTTACATTTAACTAATAACTTGTCAACAACAATTTTTTTCTTAACGATTTTTTCACTCACGTACCCATCTACTACTCATTCACTACCGGAAAACAACTTGGTCGCAACATATTCTTTCTCAAAACCTTATTCAATTATTTTTCCGCATTTGTTAGTTTTTCGCCAATTTTTTGTAGCTTATTGCTCCGTTGTGACGAGAGGAATTTAAAAAGAAAAAAATTACGTACGATCGAGATTCAATTTTTTTTGAAATAAAGACAAAAATCGGCTTATTTTGCCTTTATTAAAAAAAATTGGATTTCGAAGTGCGTGCCCAATCTGGCGCCTCCGCAGCGGTCGTTTAAGTTATAGATCAAGAAGATGATCCAGGAAGGTGGAAATGCGAGTCAGTGCTGAGCGGACTTGCCAGTTAATTTTTTACATTTTAGATTTCCTTTTGTCATGATGAAGAAATAATCTGCAAAAAAATCGACGCAAAACCAACCAATGCAAAAAAAAAAAAAAAAAAGAGAATAAAAACGCTAGAAGGAGGGCTCGAACCTCCGACCTTGTGGTTAACAGCCACACGCTCTAGCCAACTGAGCTATTCCAGCTTCGTTGTGGGTAAAGGTAAACGTATTTAATTTAACGATGTAATCACAGTCCTTTTCAGACATGGGTTGATCTAAGCGGTCTTGTATAAATGGTTGCAAACAAAACAAGATTTGTCGAGCTCGAGTTCAGCTCATTTATCAAACGAGTCAAAAACTTGAGCTATAGCCTTAACGATCCAAGCCTTAAAGAGCCGAACTTAGTTATTTACTAAACAAGTCTCTTTAATCAAGCCGAGCTTTCAACGTAAACGAGCCGAGTCAAGTCAAGCCGAACTCACAAATTACTCGGTTCATTTGCAGCTCTTCCTATTCACGTCTCCATAAGGAGAAACTTTTATGTGTACCAAGGATACTAAGGGTGTTGGTATCCCTTCTGGTCCGTTTTGCATTTTATGGCCATTTTTTAATCACATTTGGATGATCGGCTCTGTTCATTTTATAGAGTTCGCCGAGAACCGTAATAATTCCAAAAATTGTGTTCATCGAACTTTAGTAGGTACATGATCGGCACATGTGAAAATTGAAGAAAACCAAAACTGGGTAAAAAAACACACTGAATTGAAACCTAGTTTTGTTTTTGCAAATTTCACATGTGCTGATCATGTATCAAATAAAGTCTGATGAACACTATTTTTTACATGAATTAGATACTTACCGAACTCTACAAAATGAATGGAGCCGATCATCAAAATGTGATCGGAAAATAGCCGGAAAATAAGAAACGGTCCGATACCAACCCTTTGTTATCCCCTGTAGAGTTTTTGATCGATTTGTCCAATCTCTGTAAACGAATTGGACGAATACCCACTTTTTGAAACATTTTGTAAAAATAATTCATCGCCCATTTCCAAAATGCGCATGCAATGTCGTTTTACAGGGCTTGCGTGGCAACAAAATCCACAACATTGACTATAGCGCGATAGACTATTTTTTTACAAAATGTTTCAAAAATGGGTATTCATCCAATTTCGTTTCCTGGAATTGGACAAATCGGCCAAAAACTCATCCCCGGTATACATAAACCAAATCCCACATACAACACCCCTCTCTGAGCGCGCTCTCTCTCTCTCTCTCTCCTGAATCCTTGACCTCACACAACAATACACAAATTCCTCTCAGAAAATTAAACGAGAATACGATCACAAACCAGAACGATTACAGGGCACAAGAATCTGGTCGTTACGTTACGTACATAGATATACTTGTATTATACCGTCCTACTGTGGAACTTTTGCAAAGGTAACGGATTCTGTCACCGACGTAAAAGAATGACGGAGGACAATTGCGCTAGGGTTTCGTCAGCCGACGCCGAACAATCAGCAACCAAGCAGAGGTGACTATGCTCTTTGAGAAAGAAACCCTAGTTTTTCAACATTTCCTTTAATCGGTGTTTTTATGCTTTTCATGTAAAAGACGAGTTTTTTTTTAAGTTGTATGTGAGTCGAGGATCCTCATTCTCTTTGATTTGTGTCAACTGGTCGATATTGGATGAGTTTAGAACTTTATCTTTCGTGTGTGAAATACTTTGTGGTAGTTGGTTATTTGAGGATGTTAATTAGGGTTTTATTTGTCGTATGATTGGATTTCGCTGGTAAGTCGACTATTTTACTGATTCGAAACCTCGAATGTGCTATGAACTCTTTTGAGGCCAGTTCATATGGTTCACGGCTTCAATAGGACTCCCGCTACTGGACGGTGGGGTTGGGTTCTGAGAGATTACTCTAGGTGCACGTAAGCTCCACGAACACCATGAGTTATAAAAAAAATGTATTTTACTTATTGGGTTTCGTTCTTTTGAGCAGTTGAAACGGCTGCATGGTTAGTACGGATGTCTATCACAATTGGGTTAATTAACCTATTTTGATCCGTTTGAGGACAGAAAGAGAGGAAATGAGCCAATGTGGTGTCGTATATGTGCTTCTGACTCTGCCAACTTGCTTATAGAGTAGGGTTATTGACTCTAAGGTGAGAATATCTATATTAAGAAAACCATGTCATTAATGATGAATGCTGGTCACAATTTACCCCTACTTAGCAAAGTTGCAAATCCCTGGCTTGAAATCTTTGGTGTTTGATTAATCAATAGCTTTTGCATAGAACTTAAGGCCATGTTTGATTCATCAGACAAATAATGACTGGATATGTAATCTTATTTTTTTAGTAAGTTGACCCACTAGGCCACTGAGCTAAGATTGTGTGGGACTACTGATCCTATACCCCTCAAGGTCATTCATATACTGTGTTTTGTAGGATTGGGTTTGCAACATATGTCAGCCCTCTTCTAATTGCTACATTGAAACGCGCGAAATGGTGTACCCACAGATGTGTAGTTCAATCACATGACTAATGCGATGAAATGATCATTCAAACATACAACTTGAAATGGAAACTAGAGGGGACAAGTCATATTATAACTTTTGACAATTTGCAGGAAAAAGAGAAAGTGGGATCAACCTGCGGAGTCCTTGGTTGTAGCTGGAGTGGCAGTACCTGGAATTCTTCCGTTGGGGAACATGGGATCTCTTGCTGCAATTACTCTCCCAGGAATCACTTCGGCCTCTGGAGCTCTTTTGACTAATACTCTTACATCTAGCTCAGCCACCACTCCACCTTTAATTCAGCCACATGCCACCGCAGTGCTCCAAAAGATGAATCAAGTAAGAGGCTTTGACAGGGTGTCAAACCAGTTCTTTTGGATTTTATTTCAGACTCTTTCTCTTTGATGATGCATTTCAGACCCTTTCTTTTTTAATAAAGTATTTCAGACTTTATTGGAAAAATATTGTCCTTTTGCATAGCCGCCAATGGCCCGCCATAGCGTAAGCTTCAAATCCAATATGATATCTGTTGACCTTGGTGTAATATAATTTTGCTGATGTAGAAAAAAATACAAGATGAGTTGATAGCTCGAGAAATTGTCATAAATGATGCTGATTCTGCTGTTCGCTATATGCTCACAAAACGTCAGACCCAGGAAGAGGTGAATCTTGTTCATTTAGTTTTCAGGAGTGATTGATAGTAATACTTGCAGGTTATACTATCTTTTTTTGGAATAATCACATATGGAGTTGATAGATTCTTCTACTAACCTTGTAGATCCAAAAGTGCACTGGTGCCATAGTAATAACAAGGTACGCCTTTCATTGCAAGCTGTAATTAGGGCCCTTCTAGTATCCTCGTATATACTGTAATCTCATATTCTTCTTTACAACCCGCTTGATGAAATTGTGTCTGCAGGGGAAAGTATCATCCTCCAAATGCACCCCCTGATGGTGAAAAACCACTCTACCTTCACATTTCTGCTGGGGCACATGTGAGTGCTTTATGTATAATTAGTTGAAGATTGCATGAAATATAATTTGGCTCTGTTTTATTTCAGTTGGTGCTCATTACTTTGGGAGTACTGCTGTTGGATTATGTCAGGGAAATATGTTTATTGGACTCTCAAACTCTCACCGTGGACTTATGCTTGGGAACTATAAAAAAATGTCTATCCCTGAAATATTGATGTTTTATTCAAAAAAAAAAAGCTGCTCATTTGATCCATAGATATTCTCACCGCTTAAGAAACTGTACAGTTTTGGTGTCAATTTGGTTTCCACTTTCATATTCAGCTTGCTGGCTGCACAATGTTCATATTTGTTTGACTGAAAAGTATTTCAACAAGTTTGAGGTGTCCGTGGAGTAAACGATGAATAAAAAATTTCTACCTATGTATTTTTGTAGAACTTAGTATTGTGTGTTTCAAATATTACCTATTAAAGTAATGTGGTTATTCCAATTCGTGGTTTCGATCATTATAATTATTCCCCCCTCCCCCTCCCCACCCCCACTCCTTTCTTTTGATTAAGGCTTATTTTAGTTTGCTCAAGTTCTGGTCTACCTCTGCAGTTGGAGACAACCGTGGAACGCATAAAAGCAGTTGATCGTGCAGCTGCCATGGTTGAAGAGCTGCTGAAACAGGGTTCTATCAGCAATGGTGGAAAGGTAAATGTTTCCATTCGAGCTCTTTTATGCTCCGAAACGGGGTTGACAGGACATGAAATACTAATTGAAACAGGCTACTATTTTACTGAGCACGTCTGTGTATTTGGGCTTTGAAGCGGACCCGTCCTTGAATGTTGCTGCTCGTATTCGCGGACCAAATGTGAGCCTCGACCTTTTCGCCTTGTGAATTATGACAGTTTCTGTTTCTTTGTTCCTTTTCTTTTTTGTAAGGGGGCGGGGGTGCGACCCTGTTTTATAGCTTAAACGAGCTTGAATGGGAACAGTGGACACTGTGGACTACCACTTAGAGAGTTAATCTTATGCTTGTTTGTGTTTTTTTTGTTTTGTACTGAATAGACCATTCATATTACCTCAACACCCCGTCCCAAAACAGGTTTTTACCTGGGGAGGGGAAAATGAATTATCTTTGAAGTTTTGCTTCAAGTTTTTTATCACAATGCCTCGTCCAACAAAAAAGGGGTTTATTGTGGAAGGGGGAAGTGGGTTATTTCAAATAGTGGCTAAATATATGGCTATTGTAAGTTTTACTTCAATTTTTGCATTTCATGGATTCTTTTTTATCCATCAATCCGGTGACATTTCTGCAGCTCTCTCTCTCTCTCTCTCTCTCACACACACACACACACTCACTCACTCTAGCAGACACATTTGGTATGTGATGCGCTTTCTTTTATGTCATGTTCATGATTTGCATTGTTCAAGATGAGAGATTCTAATGGTTGAAGCTTCCTCTGTCATCTCCATGCCATTGGGAGAGATTGTTTTCTGTGTTGGTGGTGGTTGGTGTTTGTACATGCAGGACCAGTATGTAAATCACATTGTGAATGAAACAGGAGCAACTGTCTTACTAAGAGGACATGGTTCAGGAAGTTCTGAAAGTGGATTTGGCGAAGGTTGTATTGTGATACCATGCAACCGTTTTGCAAGTTGGTTATGTGTTTAGCATATTGTTCTTGATGAAGCAGTAACGGTTACCTTTCTCTTATTGCAGAAGGACAGCAACCATTGCATTTATTCTTGTCAAGTAACAATCCAAAAAGTCTTGAAAGTGCAAAGCTTTTGGCCGAAAATCTTTTGGATACAATCAGCATAGAGTTCGGGGCCTCCAGGTAATTAGGTTGATTCGTCGTCGGGTTTATACAGGAATTTAAACTAATATTGTGTAAGTAGAATTTTGTATGTTGTGTACTCTGCATGATCTTTCCTCTAAAATACAGGAATTTAAACTAATATTGTTTTATCCGTTACTAAGATTGATTGTGTTTTCATAATGCAGATAGACCTTTTGTCTTTAGTTACTTGTAAACTTGAGATTTTTCCGTTATTGTACTTTTCTCCTGCTTTGCTTGTTGCATGCATATGCTGTTTACGTGGACTGGACTGATGATTTTCATGAATTAATTTATGTTACTATGTTTCTGTCCACTTTCAAGGAGATTAAAATTGTGATTTTCATTTAATGTCACAGGAAGGCTTATGGTGCTGTTCCTCCACCACAGCAGTTGTGGAATGGTGTTCAGAGTGGGATCGAGGTGAAAGTGAACAATAGTTCAGCTGTCAGTTTGACATCATCCGCTGTGAACTCTGCAGCAATTCCACCTATTTCCTCAGCTACACACCCTGTCTACAATACCACCCTTCTTCAGGGGACTATGAGCAGTGGGCATTTGCAACCGCACACAGTTTCATATCCCCAGCTGTCATCAACTGCTGGAACAAGCTATAGTGGATATGGTGGGATATATCCCCAAGCCACACCTTTGCAGCAAGTTGCATTGGCCCTCAGACAATCACCTTCAACTGTCAATCCCTTGGTTTCTCCTGCAAGCACAGCAGCAAATTCTATGGAGAGCTTACCATCTGAGAAGGAGAAACGGGCTTCGCAGAGACGAAAGTTTCAGGAGTCACCAGCTGCTTTGAAGGGGCGAGCAAACCCCCATCAGGTACCAGTGCTTACTCTCCATGCAATGGAGGGTACTGCATTTATTTCCACTTAAAAGAACATATAAAGAATGACTAGATAGGAAAAACCCTCTTTCGGACAATTTAAAGCACCTGTTGGGGATATGTTTCAACAAGTGTTGCTTAGTGCAGGAACTTACATGAAAAGAAGGTTGTTTCAACAAGAGTAAGCCTGTACTAGATTGTGGATAACAAATTCTTAAAGCGCAGTTCGTTTTGTTGTAGTAAAGATGGCATAGGGTTGCAAGTGACCATTAAACTGATAAACCTTTGAAGTTTTTCTTTTGGATGGATAAGAAATTTATTAATAGAAAACAGCCTAAAAACAGTCAAGGCAAACCTTCTAAACCAACAAAACAAAGAAATTAACTAAGCTAGAAGCTGAAGAACAAACTCTATGGGGATTTGCCAACAGCTAATAATCATGTAGTTTAAGGGAGTTCAAGGATTCAAGAGAGGTAGCAATCATAGCCTTTTTTGTTCCTGTTATTTTCTTGTTTTGACTGATCAAAAGGATCAAAGGTTTTGTAAGATGTGAAGGGAGGTCAAAAAGTTATTGAAGTTTTTTTCTGATCTTCTTGACCACCTTGTTTTCCCTCTTAAGGGATAGCATGAACCTCAATCATTATATAAACATATTTATCTCGTTTACTATTTTTGCCTGCGAAACGAACATGATTATCAGTCTTTCATAATTTTCGTCCTATTGAAAACTTCAATATTACTCCTCTGACTTCTACTAATTATTCCAGGTATTTTCTCTGACCTTGTATGAAGCTTACAGGCCGATACTGGACTTGTGTTGTACCATTTCAATGTTTCACAGGGCTTATGTTATGGTGGCAGCATGGGATTGGTGCATACTGCTTCTACGCAATTCACCCGTTGCTGATTCCAGAATTTATGTTTCTGATTTTAAACTGTTTGTGGCATGTAAACCAAGCACACGAACACCTATCTTTCTTTTTTTCTCTTTCCTTTTCCCGCGAAACTGCAGATCTTCGAATGAAGACATGTCGTGTTAGTGTAGCAGTCTTTGTTCCATGGCTTGATTTGGGGGGTCAACAGTGCATCTAGCCTATTATTCCTGTCTCTCTCCGATCCAACACTTAGAAATTGATGACCCTAAACCAACATTTCTCGTGTATAGCCTATGACCACTCAAGTTTGCACCTATTGAATAAACCCCCTCTATAAATTTGAACCTGAAACCTTGATTACCTTTTACCCTCTCATACTTTAGCTGGTGCTTTTCATCTTATTGCCATCGTTCTTTAATTCTAAGATGTCGATGTTGTGTTTTTTCCTCATGGATTGTTTTCTCAGAACTCTTTACAAGGGTCAGAATTTGCAAAGCCGGGTCAACCAACCTCATACTTGGGGGGAAGAAATCTTTCCACAATGCCGGCTCCAAAAAAGTTGGTCCAACCGTCAATCGATGGAATGCCTCCACCTCCTCCAAGGACCATGCCACTGCCACCTCCACCAAAATTTAATTCAATGCCTCCACCTCCTCCAAGGACCATGCCACCACCGCCTCCACCAAAATTTAATTCAATTGCACCTGCCTCCAAAGAAATTTTGAATACCTCAAAACCGGAAAGCCTCCCTGGTAATCTTTCAAATTTGCTCTACTGCAAAACTAATAGATTGGTCAACCATGTGAAATGTTTGAGATGAAAATATGAGAACTTGTCTGGATGACCATCATGCTTCTCAATTCAGCACTTCTGCTGAGTACAACGTTGTTTGGTTGTTTCAGATACTTTGATCAAGCTGATGGAATATGGGGATGAAGATGATGATCCAGATGAAATTGCTGAAGAACCATCCAAAAGCAACTCAAATGGTTTCTCGGTTACTCCAAAACCATTTTGGGCTGTATGAGCAACAAGTTGCATCGCGAACTGGTTGTTTCTTGGCAGGAAGTGAACTCACTCATGGACGTGTTTTTATCTGTGTTCAAGAAGAAAAAAAGGTGCATGCGAGGGTTTTGGATGGCAAGACTTTATTGACGAAAACTCAGAGGTTGCTTCTGACCTTTGGCACCTGCAGAAGTTTTGGGGAGATCTGTGTTGTACTTTGGTTATTGTTTAGAGTTACAATGGTTGTACGCATATAGTTTACGTTAGATCTTGCAAATTAGGTAGTCACAGCATTGATGTTTTCTTTTCTGGATTTCTACATAACATTCTGCTGAATCCAAATAAGGTTGCTTCTCAGTGCTGCTGTTGTGGCATTTACACTATTGCTAGTCTCAATGTGCACGAAAGTACTCTGAAGTCGAAACGGAGCTGCTTTATGAGTTATGAAGTCGAAACAGAGGTTCAGGCCACATTCCAGCGCCACACAGAGAGAGAGAGCAGTAGTGGAGTGACGTCACACAGGAGGAGTCTACTCGATGGGCAGTTTGTGCATTTTGCGGCTTACCTTGATGCTTGGAACAGTGATGTTTTACTACTTATCAAGAATATCGACTTCATGCTAATCAGAAACGAACACACAACTTTTCTCATCGAAACGCATATATCTAAACAAAAATGAGTTGGGCCTTGGACAAGATCCATTTTTTATAGGTAAATGTGTTATGATCGGGTATTAATATACGGTTAATGCTCTCAATGAGTTCTTGAAAACAAATCGGTTTCGCTCATGAAGGCGAAGGTGGGCCCCAAGCCCGAAAACTGCCCAGTGCAGTCCTCAAAGCGGACTAAAGTGACCAAACAAATATCAGAAACACAGGCACTGAACATTCTGGAAGATGATCATTCAGAAAGGGATTAAAGCAGTCCCATAACGCTCTGTTTAGCAGGTTTGGCACAGTACAAGTTTTTTCACCACGCTATGTGGCTCCCCAGAAAAGAGGGAGGATAATGAAATCTTTCAACCCCTGGTATTAGCATAATCATCAACTTCATCGTTATCGACCTCATTATTCTCTTCTATCACGTCTCGATTAAAATCCTTGTTTCCAACTCTCCTGCCCGGATTGCCAAAAGTTGTTCCAGTGGTCCCATCATATCCACCGCTGTCTTCGCCACCAAAACTGGTTGTGCCTCCGTAACTTCTGCTGCCTAAACTGTTGACGCCACCGCTATTTCCATAGTTACTGTCACCATATCCGCTGCCTCCACCAGTGTAGTTTCCATCATTACTAGTAAAGCTTGTTCCACCACTACCATAATCACCACTGGCTCCATAATTACTGCCACTATAGCTGCCGCCGCTGCCAAATCCACCAGTACGAGACTTCTCAACGGCGTAGTTCACTCTTACCATTCGGCCCTGAAAATCCTGAACAAAATCACACGTCCTCTTGGAAGTTAGATTCTCTTACAATAACTTGAAAAGATGAAATAAACCAATTTCTTAAAACTAATAGTACCTAATGAACCAAAATACAGTGTGAGGGTATCTGAATCGATTATTCGCAACTAATAATCTGCATACCGACATTATTATTTTAGTATATTATTTGCCGCCACTAATTACAAAGGCAATTTTTACGCCACATTGATTTCTAAGTTTCATGATAAATTGATAGAAACTTCATGCCAATCTTCCTAATTTAAAAAGGCATCATGAGAAAGGAGGCTCCATCCGTTGTCTGCTTTATGCAAATTTTGAGCGAACCAAACTTTGGCAAATGAACTCACTGAATTTGTGGTTAAAGTATGGATGGGCAAGAGAATCTGTGTACTCACGACAGATGCCAGCAATACGATTTAAGTTATACATGAAGAATGACCATTATAAGCTTTTGTCGCAGGTTCAAAAGCTCATTAACTAGTTTTGAATAACTTCTTACGGGATACAAATTCCTGCTCTAGCAGACCACACAGAAATCGAAACTGAAGCATACTTCTGAGCAGGCATAAAGCTATATGAGGACCTTCACTTGACCTATTAGCTTTCCAATAAACCCTTCTCAGCAACTGGTTTGGGGGTCCAATGAACAAACAAAAATGAGTTTGTCACTCTTTTTCACACGGGGAGAAAAGGTTATGATAGCAAGCACAAATCCTTCAGCGTGTTCAAGGTCATCCTTCCTCTTCCACGTTCACTGTTCACATTGGACCCAGACAAGAGTATGCATGGCATGGGGGCTCAATCCCACCATCTTTATAGATCCATGCATAATGAATCCTTTTCACGGAATAAAGAAGAAACTACAAACTTGGAATTGGAATACTATAAGGAGCATCCTTCGAATCGTTTATAACAATGTTTAGGTTGAACTCAAGTCTTACTTTCGTACTAGCTTTAGATTAGTAAGCTGCATCTGACATTGATTTTTTACGATTGGAGTTCTACGTTACTACGTATATTCTAGATTACTCGACCTTCAGCTGCAGCATGGGCCCATGGGTAATTGGTCAAGCTGTGTGCAGCTTTTATCAGGCCTAAAATAGCCTTAATAAAACCAAGCCAACTACACCCTTCTCCAATAGTAAACCTTTATAAGCCTTAAACCTGCAAACCCTCAAACTTTCCATGAGATTGACCACCGTATACAGATCACGATCATCTTACTGCCAACATTTGTTTCTACAGAAGTGGAAAAGTTCCTACTACAAAAGGACTTTGGTTCAAAATCATCTCAGAGTAGCATGAGGACACTCTAAAGAATCTAATGAATTCATTTCTGACAGAAACCCTGCATCAAAATACCTTGCATGCTATGATAATTTTATAGCAGGTTTGAATCGTAGCCAAGTACTTCAAAAAGCTATAAAGGAGCGAGACACTAGAAGGCACAAAGCAAATATTAGCACCTTGCCATCCAAAGCCTGGATAGCACCAGAAGCCTCATCACTCGATGTATAACTAACAAAGGCAAAGCCTCTGGACCTTCCAGTTTCACGATCCGTGACAATCCTAGCTGCAAGAGATCAGAATATTACAATTGATAGTCAGCGGTTCTATGTGCACAAGACCATATTTCTGGAAATGGACTGCCTTTTTCAGCAACCAGTGTTGAAAAGAGATACTATTGTATAGCTTAAATAAGCACGTCTAGCCCAAGAGAAATTAAGGAAAGGAAAAACAAATAAACCAAAAACCAAAAGAAAAAATGTCGTCTCACTTTGCTGCTATTGTAGTCTGCGGCTATCCTCCTGTTATCATCAGACCATTAAGACCAAGAATACATTCACTTTGTGGAAAGCTCAGCCAACAAAAGATAAGCTGATAATTTCCAGAATACTAGGAATTTACTGAATTCCCCATCAGCTCAGAAATTTTCTGCATCCCTATCACACTCAGAGGAGTACCAACAGAGCCACTTCCATAACATAGACTCAAGGAAATATCTCAAACATCACTATACCCTATCTGGAAAAATAAACACAAAAATCCCAAAAAGTACAGAAAATAAAGAAAACGAAAAACTAAACACTAAATTACATCATACAACAAACAAGAGATCGTCCAAGGCAAATTTTTGTAATGAGAATCTCTCCCCGACTAGCACATTGCTTTCTCACTAATCGTCCTACTTAACAATTCCATGACCAAAATGAGGAGCATAGGAAAAAGCAGATAGTCCTAAAGTAAACTACCAGAAGAAGTCTAAAACAAAGTCAAGTCTCACACTGCAAAATCTCATCCTCTGCCATCACATATGAGAGAAATTACTCGTTCACAAAATCATTGCCTTTTCTTGAGATCCAATTTCCAAATATCACCCAACAACTCACTTCTTAATCACACACAAACAAGCATGTTACATATGTGGCCTAGGATAGAGTATTAATGAGCAATTTAGCATAAAGCAGGTTGGAAATAAGTATACCTTCAACCACTTCCCCATATTGGGCAAATGTTTCTCTCAAACTCATTTCATCTGTGGAATACGGGATACCTGAAGTGGTACATATATGTTAGAACATACTAGATTGATATTAAAGCAAGTTACTCCAGAAAAGAATTCAAGTACCTCCAACAAAGAGCTTTGAAGATGACATGCATCTTATAGCCTGATAAATTGATGGTTTAGATGCTGCTAGTTCCAACTTGACGTGGTTGCTTATTGTCTGCTTCAACATATACCCGACCTTGCTAACAAAAGCCATTCTTGAACCTAGAAAGCGGAAATTTACATATTTAAGACCACAAAATCTTTGTAAATTAAAAAAACTGAAGGGCTGATAATGGATTTTCATTTCTTTTGGATATGTTATAGATATTTTCTTCGGAAAGCTTGAAGATGTAATTTCTGACAAAGGCTTCACTAGGGTGCTACCCTCCAACATTTGCCTATGTCTGCAGACTTTAATTTCTCTAGCAGTTAGTGGGCCAATGGCTGCCCAAATCATTGTTCTAAGCGTTTGAGGAGCAACATATGCAAGAGTATTATAGATACAACCGTGACAAGGAGCTTCCATATCAGGAAAAGAGTCTGATACATGTTTCATGCAAGCCATTCTGCTGGCTCACAATATAAAGCTAAAATCTGAGAACTCAGATGCTGTTGTCAATAATGGCTAAATACACTCAGGGGTTAGACCCTATGTTGTATCTATATCCAACTGAACACTTAATTTTAATTTTTAACCCATTGCTACACTACACTGCCTCTTTATACATAAACTGACTCACTATACAAGCAAACACTACGATACAAAGCTATGCACAATAGGGCACAATTATCTGCCACCGCAAACGCTTGTAGAAGAGTCAAGGTTTTTAACATTGCAAGTGCAAGCAGGGGCGGCTGTAGGATTTTAACTTAGCGGTGAAAAAAATGTATGAAAACTTTTTGTGCACAAAACACTAAAAAAAATTTACATTTACTCTAGATCGAAAACTTATCAGGCCTAGTTTATTTTGTTTTATAGAGCTATATGATCAACTCACCTACAAATTTAAGTAAATTTTCATTTACTTTGCACTTATACGAATGATCTAGTACTGCAGATAATACTAAAGAAAAATCAAATTCTATGGGGAAAAAAATATAATTTCACTTCATTTTTTGAACGCTTGAACCCCCTGAAACCCCAATGGAGCCGCCCCTAACTGAAAGCGTATGGCCAGGGGCGACGTCAACATGTAGTTGGTGGTGACAGCCAACCCCATCAAAGTTCTGAAAATTATTTGATAGAATTCCTATTTTCAATTTCAAAAATCTAACTAGTAGTGGGCATTGATCCCACCTTACCACCTCCATATTATGTGAAGTATGCACCTCCAATAGGCTCTTTAAATGGTCCCCTTGGCTTAAAGAGCTAGTAAATACTCCCTCCGTCCTATTTTTATTGTCCATTTTCATTTTTCGTGTCGTTCTTTCAATGCTTATATCTTCCAATATGAATCTCCAAAAATATGCAATATGGATCTTGTTTGATAGTTCTCGATTAGATCTATAATACAAAGTTTTCAAAATTATGAAAAACATTGTAGATTGGGAGATATAAGCGTTGAAAGAACGGCACGAAAAACGAAAATGGACAATAAAAATGGGACGGAGGGAGTACCTTATTTGGGCGCTCCAAGAGGCTCTCTTCTCCACTAGCTTTTTGCCTTAGTATTTTCTGCTAGCTACTAGTAGCTATCGAAGTGGCTCTCTACTATGTATGAAATGTCAATTCTCACCATTTTCCCCTACTAGCCAATGAAAGTGGTCCTCCACTTCCCTCCATTTTTGCTTTTGGATAGCAAAAATAGAGAGCAGTGCTGGAAAACGTGTGTGTGTTCCAAACAAAAAAAAATTGCTTTGTTTTGTCACTTTTCTACTAAGTAAGTATTTCCTTTCGATTCCGAGTATCGTCGTGCACAACTAGGTTCATAGTTTCTAATTTGAAGAAATTTTAATATGGACTAATTTGAAGAAATTTTAATATGGAAAACAATAGTTGGGAAAACGTTCTTAACTTTTTCAATCCCAACATTTTCAAGTAGATTGGGTAGAATAATCAAATGGGTATGAAAGATTGCTTGGCTCGTTATGAATTCAGCCAATATAAACTTCCCTAACCTCTTCCCTAACATTTTACGAAATAGAATAGGGTTTCAATATTCCATTAAAATTCCACCGAGTCACCACTGGTAATGGCAAAAGCAAAATGAGAAAAGGGAAGACAAGTGCAATGTTCTAAATACCGCTAGTCGCTAGTCGCTAGTCAGGCAGAAAAGGGGCACCTAGCGCTTAGGCAGGGACTAGGTACCGGCTGATCTAGGTGTTGGACCACAGCCTAGAGCCTAGGAGGAGACTAGTCAGCCGACTTTAGAAAACTGGACAAGTGCGCCAGTTGAACTAAGACCGACAAACCATAAAAACCCAAGAACCACCATCTTCGATTATAGTCTAATGAACTATAACCACATACCACTTTATACCAGGAAATGAACAATGGTAAAAGATAAACTATGGGGACAGGTCTAGGGTTTGAATGGGGACGAAACATACCTTGGAATTCGAATGGCACACTCTCGCCTCTTCACTTCTGCGCGGCTAAAACCCTCGAGCGAGGTCAGGGCAGGGTTTTGTACGAGTCAGCGTCCCCGGCTACGTGGTACTCCTTAGCCACGAAAATTATCATTCGGTTTTATTGAGTGGTTGGGAGATAGGTAGACCTTGTTTGGCTTGAATTTTGAGAGAGATTTTTGAAAGTTATGAATGGACAGTGATATATCTGAGAAAACTCATTCGAGACTGTGTGCTAAGGTTTTGAGATCCAAAATTAGGACTGTGAACAAGCCTAGCTTTGTCGAGCTCGGCTCGTTTATTCGTTTGGTAAACGGGCTAAAAATTTGAGTTCGAATTCGGCTCAAGTCTTAACGAGTTTAATCATTTACTAAACGAACATTTTTAATTGAGTCGAGTCTCCGTTCAAAAAATGAGCTTTTGAAAAAAGAGCCGAGCGTTAATGAATTGAGCCGAGCTGAGTTCGTGAGCTGCTCAGTTCATTTGCAGCCCTAGCCAAAACGAAGCTACTGAGAGCAAGTACATCAAAAGAGCTAAAATAGATTTTTAGCTATTTTACCTAACCAAAACTCCCAAATGAGCATTGTACTAGATTAGGCAAAGGGTTAGGCAAAATGCATCCATCAACAGTGCATAGGTAAATATACCTAAGTACTATTCACCATGTATGGATTATTTTATTAATTTCCCTCTCACTCTCTCTCCTCCTGCCGGTGCATAGGTTAAATTAATATTCTAATACATAATAGGTAAAATAAATAATATTGGTATAGTGTTTAAAGAAATGTGAGTAGGTAAAATAAAAAAAATATACTGTTCACCAGCATTTTTAGTTATGTACCGGTGTACATGCTCTGACAATCTTATATTTTACAATTAACATACTTTCATGGGCAAATTACACAATCCTCCTCTGAGGTTTCTAGGAACAAGACTCCATTCCTCGAGGTCCTAGAAATTGCACTTCCACCCCCGGTTAGAACTGGTTTCTTAGAGCATGTACATCAGTGTAGCTATACCTGATAATTTAGGTAAAATACCGAACCAAACCCACAAAAATCAATTACAGTAGAATAGGTAAACTGGAAGTTATACCTTCGGGGGAAATGCTCGGTAAAGATATCGATGTACTGTTCATAGGTATTCCTTAGTTTATTGTTGTTTCTCTCTCTCCCTCCTTCTCTCTCGTTCTCATTCTCTGCAAAACTGCAACATAAAAGTGAATAGCGTATATTTAATAAATATTTGATGGATAGAGAGGAGATGATAGAGAGTCTGGTGTAAGGTGAAAGAAAAAAGTGAAGAGGTAAAACATAAAAGTAGCTTTTTGAGTAGGTAAAATTGCTCTGCTTTGATGTACATGCTCTTAATAGAGCAACAGAGCATTTGAAGCCGACTAACAATTTGTGGGTTATTCATGGGTATTCTTATGAAGTGTAACTAATGAATGTATGGTTGGAAATGGTGTTTCATAGAAGTGCTAAGGGTGGAAAGTAGGGTTACATTTTTTGTTATGGGCAAAACACGGGTTTTCGTAGGCAAAAAGGAATGGTCCAACGGCTAGTTGATTGGACATTTGGACGAGAAGGTAATAGCTCATTGAGGCTTTCATTATTTTCAAGGGCATTTTGGCCAAGCCACTTACTTTTTTTTTAAATGGCGTAAGAGATATTCTCTTCGCCTATAATTTTTAGTCTACATTTCTATTTTGGAATGTCCCATAATAGATTCCCATCTTATCAAGTCAATGAGAAAGTTAGGAGCAATAGACTTCTTCTTTTTGTCCTTCTCTACTAAATAGTTGAATTTTCAAGAAGAGACTAAAATTATGGGATACTCTCTTAACAGACTCATGTCTATATAGCGAGTAGGGGCAAGTGTTAACTAGTAGTATGTGATACTCTCTCTGTCCTAGTTTGTTTGTCCTCTTTTTGACTTTTTGAGAGCGTTTGACCTCTCAAAAAATTGTCTATAATTTTCAATTCGTAATGTTTTTAATATGCAATATGGATCTTATTTGATAGATCTCAATTAGTTTTATTATACAAAATCTTCAAAATCATAAAAAATGTTATAAAATGTAAGATATAAGTATATTTTTGAAAGACACGAATTTCGACGATTGGACAAACAAATTAGGACGGAGGGAGTATTGAACTATAGGGGCAGTTTGGTGTAATTCTATGACCTCAGGGAGGGCAGTATCTCAGGAGGAGGATTGTGTAATTTGCCCTACTTTTATGTAGAGGTGGATTAGGATTTTGATTCCAGAGATCTAAGCTCAAAGATATATTTTGGATCCCACACAGGGAGTTTGGATATTGTGTATGTGTGTTTAAATGGTTCATTATGTTTCTTCTTAATCAACAATTGCCGAGGTGAGTTGATATGTTGAATTACCCTTTTGCCCTCCTTCAAAGCAACCAAGTCTCGCCCATCCGTTGTGGTTTGGATGCTTGACCTCTGGTGCAAGCCTCTTGGGCTCCCAGTCGTGGTGTCACTCTTTAGTGGTGAGACTTTTGGGTCTGCATCAGCTGGGCTGGCTCCCACATTGGGAGTTTGGATATTATGTGTGTGTGTTTAAAGGGTCCATTATGCCTCTCCCTAATCAGCAATTGCCTAAGTGAGTTGATATGTTGAATTACCCTCTTGTCCTCCTTCAAAGCTCAAAGATATATTTTCACTCAAAATGCACTCAATTACATTTATACATCTATTCGTTCGAACGGGTCTCATGTGCATGAAATTATTATAAGTTGTCTCATGTGCATAGATTGAATCAGAAATTATTATAAGTTGTAGCTGATACTAGCCATGTTAATTAAAGAAAATAAGTTGCTTAAAGTATATGATCATATTGTACTTTTCCCACGGTTGATCGTTAAAAACTCATTAAGTGTTTGAATTAAACTCGATCAAAAAACTTGTTTGCATTTGAATAATGCAATCAACATACTTCTAGAGTTCCTGAGTTTTGAATACAAAAATTTATAGATATTATTCTAAATTTTTGTGGGATTCAAAATAGATCCAAATAAATTTTTTCTTACGTGATTCCTAAAAAATCTTTTTTGCGATTAGGATTTCCGAGAATTTAACGACCCAATACTTATTAGTTTGACTCAGTTCGCTTTGCACCATCATTCTAGCACACCATTAACTCCCAAAAGGCCAAAAGTCACCTTTTCCAAGAACACCGGTATAGGTAGAAATGGTCAACAATTTTGATGGATTCTCTTTTTTTTTTGTTGTTTTGTTTTGGTACATCGGAAATTAAATTTGATGGATTCAAGGAATGGTGAAGGGCCCGGCTAGAGGTGTAATATGGGCCGTGTCGGCACGGGCACGGCACGGCACGGCACGTTTGAAGGCGGCACGGCACGGGCACGGGCACGGAATAATCCTGGCACGGCACGGGAACGGCACGGTCTTAGTGGGCATGCGGCACGGCACGGGCACGGAAGTGAGCAGGAACGACACGGGCACGGCACGGAAGTTGATTTGGCACGGCACGGCACGGCACGGTCTTAGACGGGCACGACACTGGCACGGCACAGAAGTGGGATGGGGCACGAGTCACGACATGGCACGACACGGTTCTAGCACGGCACGGCACGGCACGGCACGGGCACGCGACACGGCACGGACACGGAAAGTTGACTTGGCACGGCACGGCACAGCACGACACGGGCACGCGACATGGCACGGGCACGGAAAGTTGACTTGGCACGGCACGGCACGGCACGGCACGGGCATGCGACACGGCACGGGCATGGAAAGTTTGACTTGGCAGGGCACGGCACGGCACGATCTTAGACAGGCACGACACTAGCACGACACGGAAGTGGAATGGGGCACGAGTCACGACACGGCACGACACGGTTCTAGCCAGACACGGGGCACGGCACGGGCACGCGGCACGGTTTGGGCACGGAAGTGAGGGAAAACGACACGGGCACGATACGAAAGTTGGCTTGGCACGGGACGGCACGACACGGGCACGAGCACGCAGGGCCGATCTTGAGATTTTCGAGGCATAAAGCGAATTTAAAAAATGAGGCTCTATATTTTTAACAAAAAAAATCAATGTATGTCAGTATGTGTCTAATATGAGGAAATGAGGTTAAGAGATTAAACTTTTAGCTTCATAATTTAACTAAAATAAAATTTTAAAACGATTTATACCATTAGAAAAAAAAATGAATCAAACGTATCAGTATCGCTCGATTATGTTTTTTTTTTTACTAATGAACTTTAATTGTAAGAATGTTATTTTTAATAATAAGAGAATTAATTGTTTTAAACAACTTTTATCAAATTTTGTTGAGTTCGAAGTAAATATTATGCTTTTATATAGTCAAAAGTATTTTTTTTCCCTGTGAGGTGAACTACATATTAAAAGTTAAAAATTAAATTAAAAAGAAAACTTATCCAAACAATTATATTAATATTATATAATTCTATTTTTAAAAAATGGCCTCTTGTACGCTAGGTCGCTAGCCACATGATTGCAATACAAGTATGACGATCCATACCGTTCATTTCGTTGCTTTTGGTGGTTTAATCGCTCTCGCACATTTTCGGGTCTATCGGGTTTTTGAAACCCTTTTATCGGGACATAGATTTATTGATAGGGGATTTTTTTTTATGTGCGATCGAGTATATAACGATAACCAATTTTTTTTTTTTTTTGCACAAATGATATAAATAGTCCCACATAAAAGGTAGACAGTTCCGATTTTCAAAAAACAACTCGGGCGGGCCTAAAGTGGTGCATTATAGGACTTTTACGTCGTTGGAAGCACCGAATATGTTCTGATCACATGTTCTCCGATATCCAATTATCTCCTATTTTGGGGAGGATGATAAATCTGATAAGATCTTAAATCGTAACGGTTTAGATCGAATATTTGAAATAATGAGTCTGCAGCTACCGTTTAAATCTATACATCTAACTTATCTAGTTCTAAACTAATGTATTCCGCTATAGTCCAATGTACGCTAGCCACACGATTGCGACACAAGTATGATGATCCATACCGTTCATTTCGTTGTTATTGGTGTTTTAATCACTTTGGCAAAAATTCGGGTCTATCGGGTTTTGGACACCCTTTCATCGAAACATAGATTCATTAATAGGAATTTTTTGTCATGTGCGATGTAACATATAACGATAGCCAATTTGCTTCATTTTTTGCATGAATGATATAGTCACTCTCACATAAAAGGTAGACGGTTCGGATTTTCAATAACCAGCTCAAGATGCCCTCGAGTGATGCATTATAGGACTCTACGAGAATTTTCGATAAGTTGGTGCACATGCATTATGGTGTATCGTATGCACATGATCACACACATCATATAAAAGGAATGAGATGCTGCCCTAGCAGACATCTCATTCAGTCATTCTCCGATCTCACTCTCTCAGACTTCTGTTCTGTCACTCCTCTCAACTCTCAAGTTCTCAACGTCTCTCTGTCTCTCTCCAGTCTCAACGTCTCTCTGTGAGCAACGTTCGGATTCTGGGCCTCTTGCACGCCTTATTTCTTTGGATCCATTCACCGAGTGATTCACCTCTCTCTGTCTCTCACTCTCTCAGAGACTCGGACTCACATACACAGATACACTCTCTCTCTCTCTCTCTCTCTCTCTCTCTCTCTCTCTCTCGCTGCTCCTCTCTCTGTCTCGCTGCTCACGGTCAGACTCTCTCATCACCTCAGGCTCAGCCGCTCAGGTACTGAGCAGTGAGCTCACCGACTCACTCACGTGACTCACCAGTCACCGTATCTCTCTGAGCACAGTTGCACAGGTACCTCTCTCACTTCCCTCTTCAGTTTCCCCTTATCTACTGTAAATAGGGTTTCTGAAAATAGGGTTTTAACCTGGTTTCCCCTTATCTACTGACGAAGTTTCACTTTTGTTACGAAATTAGGGTTTTTGTTTCTAATTTCTCAAATTTGTAACAACAAATTAGGGCTTTTCAATTTTGCTACTAATTTCTGAAATTAGGGTTACGGAATTAGGATTTTTGTTGCTAATTTCTGAAATTAGGGTTACGTAATTAGGGTTTTTGTTGCTAATTTCTGAAATTAGTAACAAGAAATTAGGGCTTTTGTTACTAACTTGAGTGATTTCGTATATTAGTATATTTTCGACAAATTTGTCGAAACTGATTTTGTACACACACGACACGGGACACACCTGCACTAATTTCGTATATTAGTACACACATGCACAGATGCACTGTTGATATTTTGTATATTCTAGAAATGACCAGATCTGTGGATTTTGTTATAGATATGCACTGTTGTCTGTTGATACTTCATACTTGATATGGATTAGTTTATTTTTGCATTACTTGAATATTGCATTTGGGGTTACAAAATTAGGGCTTTCGTGTTTCCCACTAACCCCTGTTATATTGTTTTTTTTGTAGATGGATGCTGGAAATGGGGAGGATCGTGACCCCCACTCAGGTTCTGAAGAACTACCACGAAACCCTATTGGACCACAGCGTGTGGGTTCTATAGGTGAGGAGGCTGCTTCAAACATTGTTGGTGGTGGAAGTGGTCCAAGTGGAACAGGCCTTCTAGGTTCCACTGGTACTCCGACAGATTCTACTCATGCAGCTGCAAATTCAGGCCTTAGTGGTTCAAAAAGGTCACGACGCCACTCATGGGTATGGAATCATTTCTCTATAAATGAAAACTTCAAAAATGAAAATGGTGTTGACATAGGAGCTAGGGCAGTATGCCATTATTGTGACACATATTATAAATGCAAAAGTAATAACGGTGTAGGGCCACATGGTAGACATCTAAGGAGTAAACATGCTGATAAAATTGGTGATGCATCTGATAGTAGTAATTTTGTTTATTCAAAAGAAAAAATGAGACATGGACTAGCCCTTTATGTAGCTGCAGCAGAACAACCATTTACTTTTGGTGATGATATTAGATTTGAATATTTTGTCAAAAATTGTCTGAATCCTTCATTTGCTAAAGTTTCTAGAAATTCAACCCGTAGTGATACGAAGAAAGCTTATAGTGAAGTTAAAAAAGATTTGATTAGTGAACTTGCAACTGTTGGTGCTATAGGTTTTACTTCTGATATGTGGTCTGGTATAAATAATCGTGGTTATATTTGTGTGACTGCTCATTATATAGACTCTAGTTGGACTTTGCAAAAAAAAAATTATTGCTTTCCGTTTAGTGGAGTTTCCTCATGATGCTGAACAGATTTATGAAAGTATTATGGGTGTTTTTAGGGATTTTGAAGTTGTTGATAGAGTTTATAGCATTACTTTTGACAACCATAGTGCTAATAGTGCTACACTTCCATTGTTTATAAGAAATTTGATGACTCCTTATTTTGGTGAATTATTGCATTTGCGATGTGTATGTCATGTCATTAATTTAGTTGTGCAAGATGGTTTAAAACATATAGCACCACAGATTAAAAAAATTAGAGATGCTGTTCTTTTTATTGCTACTTCCCCATCTAGGCAACAAGAATTTGATAAATTGTGCACATCACTTTACAGTCTTAAACCCAAAAATATGAACTCTGATGTTCAAAATCGTTGGAATTCGACCTACCTTATGTTAAAGTCTTGTCAAAAATATAGTGATGCAATATCTGCTTATGTTAATCAGAGGTATCGACCGTGTCGTGGTAATCCTTTAACTATAGCTGATTGGGAAATTGGTTTTGAGTTCATGAAATTTTTGAAAGTGTTTTATGCTGCTACCGTAGCTTGTTCGGGTGTTCGTTATCCTACTTCTTGTATTGTGCTTCATCATCTTTTCAATATCAGTGTCAATTTTCGTAAACATAGGGAACATCCAAATTTTGCACATGCTTGTATAGATATGGAAGGAAAATTCAGAAAATATTATGAGGAAATGCCACCAATATTTATGTTAGCTGCAATAATGGACCCTAGGATGAAGTTACAAGGTGTTAGCTTGCTCTTAAGAGAGATTGGTACGAATTTGGGGATTACCGCTTTACCTTCTTCTGCTAATGTGAATGATTTACTGAATATCATGTATGCCAAATATGAATCTAAGTTTCGTTCTAATGCTTCATGTACTACTGCTCCTTTAACATCTTCTACAAGTACCAATGATGAATTTTGGGATTTTGTTAGTTCAAATTTAGGAATAGGAAGTAGCACTGGAACTTCACGCATTGAACTCGAGAAATATTTGGACCTAGAATCTATTAACGTGAATGACAGGCGTGATTTTGATGTCTTAGCTTGGTGGAAAAAAAATGAAGATAAATATCCTGTTCTTTCAATCATGGCACGTGATCTACTTACCCCTCCTGTGTCTACAGTAGCATCCGAATCTGCTTTTAGTGCAGGTAAAAGAGTGTTGGATGAGAGGAGGAGCAGACTTGCTCCAGACATTTTGGATTGTCTCATATGTTTGAAAGATTGGGAGGATGCACGCCTTGGAATTCAAAAAAGATCGGCTAAAGATGAATTCAGAGGCTATTTTGCAGATTCTGATATAGACAGTGATTAGGGGGACCTGCTGTCATTTGGTTTGAATCTATTATTCATTTTTTCTGTTGGGGTTGTGTCTGTGGCTTATTCATTTCAGCATTGTGTATGGCTTATTCATTTCAGTAAGTGGGCTGAAGTGGATATTGTGGCAACTTATGAAGGCCTTAAATGGTAACATGATGTTGGCCCCGCTTCAATTTTTGGCTATGATGTATTTTGTTAACTAACATGCTGAGCCTAAGGCCCTAAGTTATGCTACATGTCTTGTGGTCTGTTTAGCTTCACTTAACTGAAGTGGATGTTGCCTGCATGCGTTGTGGTGTGTGTGGACAGTGTGGCAGTGTGGGGTGTGTGTGTGTCTCCTTTTAGTCTGCAATGAATAAGCCACAGACATAACCCCAGTTTTTGGCAAAGCGAAGTGTGATTGTGTTGCAACTTATGAAGGCCTTTAAGGCAACTTAACGTTGCCGCATCCATTTCAGTTTCTGGCTATGATGATAAAAAAACACTTATGTCTGAGCCGTAGTTGTGTTGTTATGAACTATGAAGTGGTGTTGCAACTTATGAAGGCCATAATGGCAACTTAACGTTGCATCCATTTCAATTTTCTGCTATGATGATAAAAGGAACTAATATCTGAGCAGAATTCAATTTTCTTATTCAATTTCCTTGTTCATTTGGCTTTTATATACCTGTTTTCTGCTGCTGCTGCTGTTGGTTCTTGTTTTGTAGGACCAATGTAGACCATAGACGCCAAGAACCAAACCACGTGAAGGCTGGAGCAAATTAATACCAACAAAATGTTGAAGGTGGATTTTCTTACTTATTTTTGTATCTATAGTTGTTTTATGATTCCCTCAATTAAAGTAAATGGTGCTTACTGCTTAGTCTGCTTATGTGTTGGAAATAGTGCATACAACATATGCAGTTTGATCTGTTTGAATACCAAAAGTAAATACGTTAAATAGTAAGGATTGGAGCATTTTCAATCTCTAGACTCTAGTAGTTATGTGTTAGTATCTCATATTTAGCTTGGTGGATACCTCTAACCTGTTTTTATGCTAACCTGAGGTGTAACGAAGCCATGCTTAATATTGAGTTGTTTTTAGTTAGTATAGTTACTTTTATTTGATTGCATTTCTTAGCCGAGGTGGTGGCATAACCCCTCGCATATTCTGTTTGCTGAGTTGAGGTGGCGGCCTAGCCCCTCCAGTCTGTTAGTTTGTTAGTCTGTTAGCTGTTTATTTGATTGCATGCCTTGTGGTCTGTTTAGCTTCGCTTAACTGAAGTGGATGATGCCTGCATGCGTTCTGGACAATGTGGGGTGTGTGTGTGTGTGTCTCCTTTTAGTCTGAAATGAATAAGCCACGGACAAAACCATGCATATTCATGTCATGAGCTTACCAACATATTTTGGCTTGGCTTAGTAAGTCTAAGAATTGCTTTGAAACTGTAATCAGGAGTTGTTAATACCAGTTTAGTGCGAAACAAAACCTTGAAACAGTAGTTTGTCTTCTCCTTTTGGAATGTTATTGTATGTACTTGACAGAGTCAAATGGTTTAATGAACATCCAAGAAGTTTAGAAAATCACAAACATACATCATATGCTAATTTTTGAAACACAACCTGCTGAGAATAGGACTGTTCTGGTTCAGTTCTTTTATTATACGAGCTATTAAATGAAGCTCGGGCTTAGCTCATCGAATAACAAATGACCCTGCTAATTTTTGAAACACAACCTGCTGAGAATAGGACTGTTCTGGTTCAGTTCTCTGGAACAATTCTGTTGAGTTGAGTCCTAAATGGTGGATGACGATTCCATTTGCATTCTGTTCTCTTCGAATGGTAAGAAAAAGCATTGCAAGAGATTGCCCAATATATTCCTGCATTCATTCCAATAACCAACAACTACTTTGCCTAGAATTGAACCTTGAGGTTTTTTTTTTTACCATTCAGCTTTCAGCCGTAGTTGAGTTAACACTAAATATGTATATGTATGAATCGAATTGAATCTATTCGAAAACGAAAAGCCCTAAACTTATGTGTATGTATGCATCTGTACATATGTACGTCTGTTGATAGCCCTAACTTATGTGTAGTTTTTTTTCAGATCACTGTTTGCCCTAACTTGTGGTTGTTTGGACTTGTAAATCAATTGATTTGCTGCTTGTATTCTATTACTAAAAAGGGATCAATTGGTTGCTTCCCCTTTCCATTTGCTAATGGCTCTTTCTTGTCTGATTTTAGTGTTCAACACAAATTGAGCTCTTTCCCGTAGTCTCTCCTTTGTCTTTCTGACTTTCCTGGAGTAGGACTCAAAGTATATACACTATGCCTTGCCATTAGTTAGCTTCTTATCATTTAGCCGAGACGTTGATTTAAGTTCCTTTGGCTAATGAATGGTTGGATTATCAAGACTTCGTTTGAATTTTGTTTGGACACTTATTTTTCTGTTTTTTCATGTCTCCCACATTTTAACAGGCTCTTTATATTTTATTTGATGCAAGCTTTTTTGGTCAGAGTAGTAGCTGCTTCAACTGTTATGATTGTTTTATTTTCTTAATCTTGTAGTCCGTTCTGTCCTTGAGCTTAATTGAACAAGAGTTGTTACATAAACTAGGGTGATTTTGGTTGTATCATGTTTTCAAAGATTGATTGATTTAATAATATAAGACTTGAACTTGCGTCTCGCGCAGCCTGTTTTTGTTTTTAGAAATAGTGGAAGCTCAGTTTTGCTACTTCTCCAATTTTCAAAATTTTTTAAAGTCATTCTCTCTTTTTGCAAATGAAAATAGACATGCAAACATACTTCCAAGTGGACCATGTCCAGTTTTTTAAAATTCAGGTAAAAAAAACAGAAAACTGAAAGTGAAAGCGCTACCAAACATAGCCGTAGTGTTCCAACTTCCAAACACATGTATGAACCAGATTGATTATCTAGAACTTGTATGGATGCGGTTTTTTTGAGTGAGAATGGTTTTCCATGGAGAGGAAACGGAGGTGGTAGGATAGAAGGTTTGCCTCCTGTTTGGTGAAATTGTATAATTTGTATGTCTGCAATTTTTTTATTTGGAGAACTTTAATTTTACATATCAAAGAAGATATCCTTCTTTTTTTCACCATATAATTGATAATTATTCCCAATTGTTTGATGGATATGAACAAAATATAGTTTGAAGGAAGGAGATGAGCTATTCATAAACTAATCCAAACTCTCCGCCGATCTTGTACACAAGTGGTTCGTCTTCTCTTGTTAAACTATACCATAAGTTGCCTTCTCCTGATTATTTAAGCATTTGCCAGTGCCTGATATTACTGGATGACCCAGAGGGTGTTTTCAGCATCTTGGAAAAACTTCTACCATCTGAAAATAAGGAATCAGCTTTGCTCGCATTTCAAATAGCTTTTGATCTGGTCGAGAATGAGCACCAAGCTTTTCTATTGAATGTCAAAAATCTGTGTTTTTTGGGCACCAGAATGTGTTTTATAGGAAGATTTTTTTTTAGACGAAAATCAATTGCCGGTTGGTAATGTGTATATGAAAATCGATGGCACAACATGGCACGGCACGACACACGATTAAGGGCCGCACGGGATGACACGAACCGACAAAAAAGGCACGGCACAACACGAGTCACACGACCCGACAAAAAAAAAGCACGGCACGACACACACAACCCGACAAAAAAAGGCACGGCACGACACGACCCGACAAAAAAAAGGCACGGCACGGCACGACCCGACAAAAAAAGGCACGGCACGACACGACCCGACAAAAAAAGGTACGGCACGATCCAGCACGATTAATTAATCGGGTACGGCACGACATGACACGATTTAAAAAGGCACGGCCCGACACAGCCCGACAAAGCAAAATGGCCCACCACGGCACGGCACGGGCACGGTATGGCTCGGCACGCCATGGCACGATGAAGTAAACGGGCACGGTACGGCACGACACGAAGCACGGTTGGCACGGAAGAAAATGGCACGGCACGGCACGACTGGCACGTTTGACACCTCTAGGCCCGGCTGGAACCGGGGATGGTGTTGTGCGGTACTGTGTTGTGCACATTTGGGTCGTTCGAGCATTCGAGTTGTTCTTTGTCAAAATGAAATCCAGACCGTTAAATTGCCGAATGAACGGCCCGAATGTGCACAGCACAGTGCCGCATAGCACTTTCCCGGGTCCGACTAGGTGGGGCTAGGCCCCTATTTACACCATAATTTAGCAAATCTTACAAACTCAAGGTATGTAAAAATCATTATTTTTTTTCCTTATAATTATCACTCTAAGTTGATTGTCATTGAGATGTAGTCTATCAATTTTGGTTCTTGGTTTGTTTCAAATATTGTTCACATCGCAATTTCCTTTTGTTAAATTCCGTCTGATTGTTAAGAGATTATTATGGCGTAATGGTAACTTGAATCATTGTCTAAAAGCTAGATTCAACAGTACCAGAGGGAAATTACCCATCTTCAATCGTAGCCAGATTTCATTTTGGTTTCACTTGCATTTGCATTTGGATTAGATTTGATTATGAAACATCATGAAACCGAACTAGCCACTCGCTAAAATAGAAGGGTTTTGTGACAAAAACTAAAGGAATAATAAGCATTACGGTTTTCAACTATGACGGAAGAAAATGGATATTACCATATGAGATAATCTTCCCATCCATACCAGATGTTACAATCTCTAAATCAAAAACAATAAACAAACCAATGCCACGTTGAATTTCCATACCACAAGTTACAATCTAAACCAAATAAAGAAAACAACCAATGCCATGTTGAGTTTGCTGTGGACTAATTTGTGAGTACATAATAATTTGATGGTTAGTTCTCATATTTATCAACTAGCCTGTTTTAATTAGAAACTTTATTGTCATAGTTTTTTTTCTTTCTTTTTTTTCATGGACTCATGATTCAAGTAATGGGCATGTTAAAAATGCTCTGTGTTTAGATTTTCATTCGATTTTGACTTTTTTTTCAATGATTCCCTTGATATTGCTTAACATTATAGTCACTAAACTCGGTCAGATAGCTGCAAAAGAAGTTGGCAATAGGATGATGGAGTGATTGGTTTAGTTTTAGATTTTTTTGCATCGTTATTATTCCCTCAATATTGTGGACCACTTATTATCCTTATTTTGTTGTTTCTCTTGCCCCATTTTTAGGTTTCAGAGAGGTGAACCCTAATGGAATATAATATAGCATTTTGTTTAGTGCTTTGCCACGGTATTAGATGCAGCAGGGGGTGAATGATAGAAAATTTATTGAGATTGAATGTGATTCAACAATACAAGGGCTGAATAAATTCTTCATATTGAGATTGAGATTGAATTTATTTTTGCGCACTCTTAAACTTTCAGTGTCGTTAGTTGTGTCCAACGTGCTTTTGATTGGAGTTGCATTATCGTGGGGAGAGTAATTTTAAGCATCTTCGATTCCACATGCAAACTTTTTCTTGGCAAGGGGAATAGGCATGAGGGGTTGTGTACTGGTGGAATAATTCGGTCTATCAATCTCACGAGTCATGACTGCAAGGGGGTATGGTAGAAAATCTATTCCCCAAGTTTACTACTAGGTTTTCTGTTGCATTTTTATATTTTCATCGTTGTTTCGAATAGGGAAATGATTCATAATAACTCTGAATTTATGAGGTTTATGCGCGTTTGATTTTCTGCACGTGGAAGTTAGGAATTAGTAAAATATTTTTTCTTTATTTACTGAATCAAGTAATTAACCAAATCAATGAGTATGCTTGCTATTTTTTCTTTATTTTCTTTTGGATCAGCAAAAGAATTTTATTAATCTCTGAACAAAAAGTAACAAAGATTAAACGGGAATGGAGGAGAAAAAGGCATCAACCAAAAACCTACATCCCAACTATGTTGGCATGTGCCTAGGCTAAAAACAATCACATGCCACCTGCTACCAAAGAAAGAAAAGAGTTGGCAAGGAGCCAACCACAACCAAAAACTATTAACCAAATACATCATCAGGAGCATCATTGTAAACCAAAAAGGGATGAATTTGAAACCACCATATCGCCACACTCAAATGAACTTGGAATCGTTGGACAAAGGGTTGAGATATTGCACATGAGCCCACTATGGTGTGTGCTGAATATTTGAGCCGTGCCTTCAGGCACGGGCATGCACTAGTTAGTCAATATTGATCAACAAGGTCAAATCGTGACACGTGTCAACAATATTCGAACTAGTTCGAGGATAATTTATGCATGTCGGAGAATCGAACGGACTGATCGACTATTAAAAGCGTGTTTTTATAACCTGGGACACATGTCAAATGGTGGAGAGCAAGTAGATCGTGGTTGAGACAGTCGACGAAAGCAGTTGAAAAAGACGAGCACAATGTGGCATCATGTCGGATAACTACCTGTCTCAGAACGTGGAGAAAGAAGAGGAAGAACAAGAGAAGTAACCACTTGATTCAAATTTAAAGAGGGAACTTTGTCAAGTTTGAATATCAAGTCGAGAAGACAACCTATAAATACAAGAACAGAAGACGTTTAGAACCCTCACACAATCGCCCAAAGGCTTCTACTTTTTATCTGTACTTTATTTTTCGTGCTCTAGAAGTAACTTGTAACGTAACCGTCTACTCCACTTTGTTATCACTGTCGATTGACTTCTACTTTAAAGTATAAAAGTCCATTTGTTATTCTTCTTCCATTTTCATTCACTTTATTATGCTTGCTTTCAGAGAAATCCTGAAATACGATAAAGAACCAAACTCCACTATCACAAACGTCCATATTCCAATACTTAGAATATTTTTCTGTTGACCATCGACAACAAGTAAAACAAAAGACAAACAGCTCCCCACTTTTAATTTGTCTTTTTATTTTATAGTTACAAATAGTCACTTCACAAACAGCAGTGCTACGGTTTCCGATTGGTTCCCGACGGTTCGCTGGGCCCACTCCAGCTACCGAACAGCTGATCTAAGCAGTCCAAAAATTTTTTAAAAAAAATGAGTGGTTCAATGCGAGAATTAACGGCATCCGATGTATGTAGGTGCTCAATCCAAACATTCTATTTCTTTTGTATATATTCCGGTGACCGGAGTGGGCCCGGCATGCCGTTAGGAACCTTATCTTTATTGGGTGATACGCGAAACCATTAAACGTTAAAAAACTCAAGGCGAGAAGGAATGGTCCGAACAACAATCCTCAACGGTCGATCGACTTGATTTTGCACTTACGAATGACGAAAACGAGGAGGCAGAACCGATGGGCTAATATGACTGGAGACCACCATTGCCGACGTTGCCACCCAGGAATCAAAATTCTAGTTCCGCCACAATTTTAAATGTGGTGGTTTTGGTGTTTTTGGTTGTGGTAGGCTCAGAGCCGGCCTTGAGTTACAGCAAGTGTTGCGACCGCTTTAAGTCTCCAAAAAAATTTTAAATTATAAGAACCTCTCCAACTTTTTTATAGTCCAATAAAAGAGACCTTATTTTTTATTCTCGTTATAAGCCCCAAAAAGTCAGGACCCATAGCCTTCAACATAAGACGTGGAAAATATTGTTGGTCTTCAAAACGTGGCGCTCTGGTCCTGGTCACAAAACTACCCTTTTGTCCATCAGTAGATGGGAGCTGAGAAAGTCAGATCTCAGAATTTTTTTCACTATTATAATTGAACTGTTCAAGTCATACTATACTCCAGTAAATAGGTTGGTGGGCTTTTACTCCTTTTATTTATTGATGATAAGTACGAGTAGTTATTTCACAGAAGGGTTGGATTCTCTCCGGTCTAATGGTTTGGAATGGACGAGACAGTTCATGTGTTAACCATCCATTTCTACAATGAATAGTTGAGATTTATTGTAAAACTCTTGGGAAAATGATGGTCAAAGATGTGTTTTGATGATTAATGGAGTACCTGCTAAGGAGAAACTGAAAAAATTTGTTAATACTGAAAATATTTTTGACGGATATTAATTATCAAAATATCTCTTAGACCGTTATTTTCTCCTTCCATGAAAGAGTTAAAATGGACGGTCGATACATGGACTTTCTCGTCCAATCTGAACCTTTGGACAGGAGAGGATCCATTTCCTCTATAAAAAAAGAAGGCATGAGACCATGTTGAAACTGACATGAATTTGAAAAAGAAGAAGAAGAAGAGAGTTAATCATAAAAATAGAAGAATTAAAATCAAGGAGCCAGGGCACCCAAGTGTACAATTCGAGCAGTCCATTTCGGTTATTATCAATAGTTTATATATATTTCATTTCGACAATAAATGATTCAAACTTGCAGGAGCCGAAATTATATCTGAACCATCGATTTGTCGATAAGAGCGGCATGCATCGTGCACTGCACCCCTTGTGTTTAGAAGGACCCAAATCCGAAAATCAATTAGCCAAAGAGAGAATACCATATCCACGTCATGTTGATTACGGTCTAGATGTGAACATGACGAAATCATGAATCAATCAATCATGTGGGTTGGTCTCAGCCACATATCTTGGTCATACGGCTAGATATATTTAATTAATTAATTGGTTAGGTTCACAAATATCTCCACAAGGACTTGAAAACTTTTGTGTGTGGGCGTAAAAGAGTTGAACTTGAGTCTCCTTTGGCTGTCCAGTTCGTTTAAGGTAGACAGAGGCAAAGGACCTTTGCTATGCAGATGGAAATAAGAAAGTTCCGCTAGGATTTTTGGGACTTTTTCTTGTTTTGTTTTTATTCAAATTTTTTTCGTCTTTTGTTAGTTTTTTGCGTCTACATTTTGTGGATTAAGAGGAATCGACAAAAGTAAAGAATTATGACTTTTACTTAAATATTTTTTAAAAAATCCAAGAAAAAATCCCAAAAAGCAAAAGCCAACTTTTGGGGCTTTATTTTGAATATTTCTAAAAAAATTTAGTTAAAAGTCATATTTTTTACTTTTCCGATTCGACGAATCAATAATTTACAAAAGTTTGACGTAAAACTAATAATTACAATTTTTTTAATAAGGACAAAACAAGAAAAAGCCCCAAAAATCTTAGTGGAACTTAGTTTGTCTCATGAGTTTGTGAAGGGGTTTATGGAGAGAATAAAATGCAAGTAAGAAGTGACGAGGTGAAGAAATTGAGCACTATTATTTTGCTCACCCACCTAAGAAGTTGGTGAACATTATTCACTTTGTCTGGAGCTTGCACCACATTTTACTTGAATGATTCGCGTAGTTCAATATTTAGAGCGTGGTTTTCTAACTATATTTGAAAAAAAAATCGACTCAATTAGATATTGAATATTCGTTCAGATTTTTATTCTGAAATTCTAGTCCAATAATTAAATAGTTTGATCAAGCACTTTGCAAACATTCAGATTTTTAGTCTAAATTTGTAATCAAGAATTGAATGATTCGATCGAGAACTTACCAATGATCAGGCCATACAAAAGCAACGGCTCTCATCACCGAACTCAGATCGGTATAGATTCCACATAAGATAGGTAATGTTCATATATTTTTGGATGGATGAACAAAATAGCTCTCAAAATGAGTAAAAATTCTGAACTGCTGCCTCCCGTAGGAGTCTGGGCCGTGTCTCAGCCCAGTGTGGCTGATCATCCTCTCAGAATACCTTGACGAATTCATAATCCAAATACAGCAAACGTGAAGATTTCATTAACAAATTAACAAGTTTCCTTTTTAGCAGCTAGACATGGTCGACATTTGAGTTTCTCTCTTGCAATTTGGTATCTTGAAGCAAAATTGAGCATAAAACCTCAATTTTCCCAAACCTGGGCATAGGATCATGCTCCTCAATCCAATCTTAAGCATTGTAAAAACTGAAAACCATCACAATAAAAACCGGCGAAATAGAAGATCTGCGTGACCGAATTTTCCTGTTCAAAAGAAGGCAGTGCTATCGTTGACGGTTCTGATTGTTTCTTTAAATGGGAATTCTACCAAAAACAAAGGCAAGTAAATGCAACCAAAGCCATGTACAAAACTCAAAACACTTTCTTTCATTTGACAAATGCGAATTATATTATCGCAAGCGAAAGAATACAACACACTAAACACTGGAACTCTTTTAGGCCTTATTACATTATAGACGTACGGTCATTCACTTCCTGTGGAAACTGTGCAATGATCTTGGGGATCCCTCAAACAAATCCAAGAGGAAACTCTCTAAATCATCAGCACTATACTTGATGCTCTTGTCACTGAGATTGCTACAATGTCTCCCTACAAATGTCCTGTAAGCTTGGATCACTTTAACTGATGTCGAGATTCGCAGATCCTCCCGGAGCTGGACATCTGGGATTAACCACGCCGTTTGGATCTTGTAAACCTCTTCAAACGCGACATAAAAGACCTGCATCCTCTCTTTCAGAAGAGTCCTCGACACAGAATTCGAACCGGTATAGTGTATCCCTTCGTCCCTTAACAATGACAGGATTGAACTCCAAGTGGCTCGCTCGTAATTCATCGCTTGCTGTTGGAATTTCCAATTGTGCTTGCGAATCCATTCATCCCCTAAAATAGTTCTTAGCTCAGAATCCTTGACCTTTTGAGTCATGTAATGGATGTTGTTCATCAAGAAAAGGTGGCGAAGGGAATCTTCCTTGTATAGTTTGGACTTATCATCAAGGTTGCACAGTAGAATTGAAATGAGGGATCGAAAGTGAAGAGCCGTTGGAGAAACACAAAAACTTGACCTTATACTTGAATTATCGTCCACAGTTGGATTCAAATCAGGCGAAAATGAAACTGAAGTTTCTTTACCGGAGTCTTTGAGAAGCAAATTTAGGGTTTCAGAGTAATCCGTGAGGGTCCTGATGTAATTCATGACGTATCTAGTGAGATGGTGAATTCCTCCTCCGGGAAAAGGGGTTGTAGATGTGTTTGAGGCAACAAGATTCTCAAATTCAAGGAAAGTTGCCTTCACACAATACCCCAATCGCCTTAGGAGATCTTGGCATTCGTTTCTCACGCAAGAATCAATCTCATCGGCGTATAAAGCATCTATATCGGGGATAAGGTCTGTCAACACCTCATACATGCCAAGAATACGAACCAACTTCTCTGGTTGGCGAGGGCCAAGGGCTATGGCTTCGCCAAAATTCAGCAGCTGAAGCATGGAAGACTTTGATGCCTCAACGAAACAAATCGAACTACAAGAGTCAAATCCCCCGAAAATCTGGTCACTCAGCCTCTTTTCACTGGCAAGATACACCCGCACAAAAACCTTCATCACCCAAGTCCACCTTCTGATTTGGGAATTCAAAGCACCCCACTCCATTTTAAGCACATCTTCAATGCTCAGCTTCTCCACTTCAAGCATGAAGAGACAGTCGTCCAAGGCATCCTTCTGGACACTGATAAAGGCCTGTGTGCATTCCCGGTCGTAACTCGAAGCAAACATCAACTTGGCAATGCATTTCAGGTCAGGAATCACAGACGGGTGGACCAAATCGAATACGAAATCCCCCAAGCTCCTTCTGCTTATACTATCCCTCGGAACAGAGTCCTCGACCGATTCATCCCCAATAGAAATAATTGACCCCTCATTTTCAACATCCTCTTCACTTGACCTAAAAGACACGTGCTCCGGCTCAAAGGGTTGCCTGTTTTGAACAAGCATGTGCCTAAACTCTTCCTCAAGCCTCACCATCGCCGTGTGAACAACATCATGAGCCCTGCAAAGAAGCTCACTCTCTTCGCCATCTCTATTCAAACACAAACTCTCTAGCGTTTCAATCAACTTTTGTGCTTCATCCACTGCCTTAACATAATCATAAGCTTCTTCGGAGCCACAATCCCAAATCATAGACTCATCTACCTCCCAATTCATGACCTTATCTCGAACGATATTTAGTCGCTCCTTGATCTCACCTAACCCGTCCTCTTCCTCAACCTCCTCCTCCTTTTTGTTTTCATTAAGTTTTGTAATGGAGGACAATTGGGTGCCTAAATCTGCCAAGATTTTCCTCGCATCACTCGTCAAATTCCTTCTAGTTTCCAACGCTATTACAATTTGCTGGGCAGCAGCAATTAAATCTTCTTCCCCTTCCAATGTTGGAGTTACAGGTTTACAGTCTCCCATAGCATATAAATTGCACACAAACAGAAACCCTAAAACCAGAACCTAACAACCACCAAAAGAAGCCCTTGAAAGTAAAGGCTACCCTCTTAAATTGAGGCCAAATCACTTCTTTCCAATTAAAATGATAAATGGAAAATTGGGTATTTCCAATAGTCCCACTGAAAAGGGAATCAGGAGTATAGGGTAGGATCAAACCATTTCAAACAAGATCGAACTAGAACTCTATTAACAAATCTCTATTAACAAATCAAGATTCATCAAGATTCTAGGTATACAATCCCAATTTCCTGGAGAGTGAATCAAAGAAAAGACAAAGGAGGTTCGAAACTGCAAAACCAAAGAGAAGCAGTTCAGTAAATTTTGTACAACAAAAACTGAATTCTAAATTGCCATGAGCTCAAAAGAGCTGAAAATTTATACAATTCCAAACAAAACTTGGTGGAATAACTATTTACCAGGGATGAACTTTATGGAAAAAGATCCAACACCAACATGCACTGTATAAATCTATATATACTTATGTGTAAAATATACGTATATAGAGCAGTGATTGGGTAGAGAAAGAACAAAAAGGGAGAAAGAGACTGACCCTTTGGGAGATAAAATCTGAGGAAAATGGTATTCCAAGGTTTCAAGCTATCAATTTTCCTTGGCCGATCTCTGGAAAATTTGGATATTTGTTGAAGATAGTATGATGCTTTGCTTTATGGTGTTTTTATGCTTTTCTTTCTTAGGGGTCTGGTTTGACTTTCTAGTCTTCAAGAAAGATGGAAGAATATATCGCATTGACCAAAATAGTGCTTATTTGTAGACAAACAACAAAAGTGCCATTCTTTCATTAAATTAACCAGTTCATAGCTCTGTCCTGAAAACTCTAGTACCGTTAGAGATTTTTCGGTCGTTAGATTATGTGATTTTTATGTTTTAAATTCAATGATCGGGAAATCTCTCAACACAGGGCCACAAAAAATTTTGGCACAGAATATCTTGCCTCCCTCCTAGTTCATGACCCTCCACGAACAAAATTCATTACTCCAGTTGTTTGAGTACTTTTATTTTTTAAATTAAAAGTGATGTATTGTGAAAAGAATGACTAGTTTCGTAAAACGAAAAATAAATACTTAAAACATACACTAAATCACTAATAACCTTAGCGGAATGGGGAGAATCCAAGTCTGCATGTTTTGGACATGCTCTTTTTTCATCTATTTCTATCCAGCAATGGCAGAGACCAATTGGCATTACAAAAACCTTTTCTTTTTCTTTTTTTCCAGCAAACTAGTAACCCTTAGACGTGGATAGCTGATGACTTATGTCAAATAAATGGATGCGTTCTGCAAAGAAAGGTCCGCTCGCAGGACCCTGGCATTGCAATTAGGTGCGCAAATAAGCCTAGCTGAGTCGAATTTTTGGATCTTCAAGCTTGGTTGGTTTAAAATTCCGGGAGCTCGAATCGAGCCCAAATATTCGATCTCTCAAGCTTGGTAAATGTTTGAGAACCTAAGTTTGGTACGAGTTCTAAATGAGTCTTAATCAAGTCCATACATACATACGAGCTGAACTTATTTACATGAGCCAAGCTACAATTGACTCGAGCTCTGCCGATAGTTTAGCAAATGAGCCAAAATATTGCACTAGAGACTAGGCCAAATTAGTCTTTCCAATAGTCGCAATATCGGAGTACATATTTGATATGGTCATAGGGCATGTATCGGCATTTTCGGATAATATAGGCTGATATAACCCACAAATAATCGTGGCAGAGGCTCAAAGTTCCGGTATCCATTGGTCGGTATATACCGGTTGCTGCATAACATTAAAAAAAAAAAAAAAATTTAAATTCGAATTGCAGAACTAGCTCAGCGCAGCTCAGCTCTTGGGGCAGAACTTTGGGTCCTCTTAACAAGGTCTTGGATCTTAATATCCAAAATATTGAAGTAGAATGTGAGGCAGGTTATGTTAGGGAGCTTCTCAACTCCCCAAACGATAGTAATCACCAGTTAAGTGGTTATTGCAAGAGATTGGTGGAGCTATGCAGTGTGTATGAAGTTTGACAAGTGCAACGGGAAGCAGATGGGTGTGCAGATATGCTTGCTAAACAACCAGATGAGCTAAGAGCCATATCTATTTCACCGTTATTTGAATCCACCAAAATATTATCTTTGACCATCTCTACCTAAATATCGAGTATACCTTGTACAAAATTCCCCAGGCAGAGGAGATTGAGAGAACACAAGTATTATGAGAGCATCTCCAATGCATCCTCCATATCTCCATATTTTATTCTATGAAAACACCTTTTTGCAGGGCAAATTTGGAGGATGAAAAAGGTTTGGAGGACCAAAATAGGAAGATATATATGTAGGAATGAAGGATAGATTGGAGCAAATACATTCTCCAAACCACCTTTTTCCACCTTTCTAGAAGAGTAAAATATGAAAATTTAGAGGAATGAAAGATGCATTGGAGATGCTCTGAGAGAGATTTAACGTGTGCCTTCGAAGCGAGTTTATGCCATTTGAACATTAACGTTCAAATAGGGCCGCCACAGTACAATTGCTGCAAAAATTGAAATAAAAAAAAGATTTGACCCACATTCTCTCTAGCTCATAGAAATTGGATTGACCAAAACAGAACTCCCAATTGAAAATGTCACTGAATTTGTGAATAATATCGATAGTTGCACCTCAGATTGATATAGCAAACTTTATTCGCCTCATGTCACACACTGGAAAAAACTGTTTTGATCACAATAATGTAATGCCAAATCGATACGAACGCTTCCCTCCATGCAGTCATAATCCGACCACGGCCTAAACAATCTTCCATCGCACCTTACGATCTTGGCCCAGTACCCAAGATCCGCCCGCCTTGGAAGCCATGCAATGCAGCCTGAGCAAAGTCGTAACACGTAAGCTTTTATCAATACCAGCCACGTACGTGATTGAGATTTTGTGATGCTTCAAGAGCTTATGCTGAGTAGAATGCCAACTAGAAAAATTAACCACTGAATTAGAGAAATATACAGGAGCTAAGATGTTCTACAGAAGCACCAACTAGTTTATGATAGAACATGATGCAACAAAATAACATTTTGCTCTGAAAAGGAAACTAAACGGAACTATGAATTTGGACAATTGCAAGTGAAAAATGCAAACTTCTTGGCATTAATACGTTAATCAGCCCGACGTTCAGGTTTCTTCTACAGAAAAATTAGGCTTGTGTAGCTCAGCATTTAACCATATGGAATGCACCACCATAGGACCAATTGAAAAGGCGATTCTTCGTTGATCTATAAAATTTAGAAATATTTTTTTTCTATCTTTTGAAAAAAAATATCCTTGTCAACATTCCCATCTCTATTTTGAAAAAGATAATTTCCCAAATCAGAAAAGAATACAAAGCGCACATTCTAAAAGAAAGATGGGAGATCAAACCTGCATTCCTGTACATGCTTTTGTCTGTTTGTTATCAGTCAGCTGACTTTCGAACTCTGGAAATAAAAACATTGGAGAGCTGCGGTCATCGCCTAATACGAAGTAAAAAAAAGAAGTGAACTGCATGACATTGAAAAAGAATTTAACATTCTGGCCTAAACAAGCACCAACTTCACAGGCAAACAACTCAATATGTAAGAGAATTAACAAGGAAATGCTTACTATATCTAATTTCTTCATGTTAATATTCCACCTCATGCCTAATCACCATGTATTTGGTGCTGATTTTTCAGCTTGTAAACATGAGTTTCAAATGGCACTGCGGTTCCGAACGATCTTCGAATGGGCACCAAGGCCAATGTCGCCGATTGTGTTATATCCAGGAGAAAGAAACTTGCAATTGGATACGTCACAAAAAAACGGATCGATCTAACCGTCGACAATCTTTGATGATTCCATGGAAATATCTTATAGAAGAATTCACCATCACTTTTGTAAATGAATTTCAAGTTTTCAGGATTTCGTCATGCTTAGGGAAAAAAACAAAAACTTTTGTCAAAGAAAACTTACACTTCTGGTTTGACTACTGGAATTGAAAAGTAAAGATATATAGATCTACAAGATTTCAGAAAAAGTGAAGACAGAGAATTTCATAAAAAATGCAAGAGTTTTGGATATCCCAAACGAGTAGTGTTATACCAATTTTTATAATGCATGAATCCATGAAAAAAAAAAAAAAGAGAGAAGAGAAATGGTTGAGAAATTAATATTGGCTAGCTGCAGAATTAATAAGAGAAGAATCAGAAGATGAATGGAATGGATAATGACAGGTCAAATTTTTCTTGGAAGTATTCTATATAGTGCAGAAACAAATACCTGAGGTGGGAAGCTTTGGTTTTCCCTGGTCACATATCATCAAAGCCAGAAAACGCCTAACGTTCTTTTGGACCGAGATAGACTCAGTCCAAGATGGTTTCACCATCGATACTTATACCAGGGACGTGAGCGATCTTATGCCAGTCTGCTCCTTCCTCCCTGCGGCAACGAGGTTTCAGCAATGGACAGCCCTGAATTTGCAGTTCAAAGAGGGAAGCTGGAAGCCCCTCTTCTGGCAAGGATTGGAGCTGATGGCAGTGCCGAATCTGCATGTATTTGAGAGAGCCAAGAAGATGAAGGCCACTTTTGTTCAGTGATTTGAGATTTGGCATACGTTGGATGTGGAGTGATACAAGAGTGGAGGGCAACCCCTCTTCTGGCAAGGATTTGAGCTGAGGGCAGTTCGAAATGTGCATGTTTCTGAGAGAGCCAAGAAGTTGAAAGACCCTGTCGTTCAGTGATTTGAGATTCAGCAAATTTTGGATCCTGAGCGACTCCAGAGTCAAGGGCAGCAACCCCTCCTCTGGAAATGACTCCACCACACCTTCAGATTCACCTTCCAGTAAAAAGCTTGTAAGAAAGGGAAGTGTTTGCAAACCCCAATCTCTCCGGCCACCAACAAGTTTCTTGCAATTCCAGATATGAAGAGCACCTAATTTGGATGGCAAACCTCCTGCAGGAAAAGAATCAATTTCTGGACAATCGGATAACGATAACTGCTGAAGAGATGGAAGGAGGGTGTGCATTTGTTCTGGCAGAGCCTCCAGTTTCTTGCAACTCTGGAACCATAAAGAAGACAGCTTTGGAGCAGGTAATCCTCCACGAGGAAAAGAGACCATATTATTGCAGAATATGATGGAAAGGGACTCAAGTAACTGCAGATTTTGGAGCTCAATCCCGTCTGGAATCAACAAGGTCTCAAAAATTATACATTGTTCAATTCTTAGATACCGAAGCTTTGGAAAAAAACCTAGTGGGAGGGATATGAGACTCTCACAGCCATCCAAGGTCAACCTTTCGAGGGACGCGTAGCAGTTGCTCATCTCCTTAGGTAGTTGGAGCACTAGTTCCGAAAATGACGAAAGTCTTGGACATCTCTCCACCTTCAGCTCCTTCAGATTAGTTAGTGTTAACAGCTCACTTGCAAATTCATTTGCAAAACCTGAAATCTGCAGTGTTTCGACTAAAGACACACCTTGCCACTCCAACTGTATTCCTTGGCATTCCTTCAATACTAGCTTACGTATAGAAGTAGTCCTCGGAAGTGAAGCCACAAGCTCTGGGCATGCCTTTATCTCAAGCCTCACCAGAGAAGGCACCTTCTTCGGTAAGTGTCCGATCAACTTGGGACACTTGATTATCTCAAGCTTTTGAAGCCGAGAAAACTCTCCAGCATCTAATATACACCAATCCACCCACTCTGACATTTCTTCAAAAGATAGAGTCTCCAGAGATTCAAATGATTTTCTTAAAGAACCACTCTCTCCATAAAATTCCTGACCCACGTTCCTTATTCCCGACATTCTTGAAATGGTAAGCTCTTTCAAAGCGCACAATTGACCAAGAGGTGGCAAGGAAAAGCAATTGTTGCAGTTCTCCATACGTAAAGACACCATATAGCAGAATAATTGATCTCCCAACCAAGGAGGAAATCTTGTGCCTCCATAGTTTTTTATCTCGAGGTGCTTCAAATTTGTGTGAGGATCTAGCTTTTCAAGTACATCTGTTTCGTTTTGTGAATCACCGGTAGTGCTGCCCCATTCCAATGCTAACTTTTCAATGTGCTTTTTCTCCCTCATCTTTGCTTCCAATGCATTGCTGCCACTTGTTACATTTTCCAAACCTGAAATGGAGATTGTTCCACGAAGACGATGGAGCTCTTTCAACTCATTAATGCCTGACCCGCTGCACTTTCCCACTACAAAAGCAGTTAATTGTTGGAGATCTTTCAACCTACTCATTTGCATTGGCATCTCTTTCAAGTTAGTTCCACTCAAATCTAGAACACGCAATTTAATTAGTTTTACAATCTCTGCTGGCAAGGTTGTAAGGAGATGACAATTATATAACAATAGTGTTTCTAAATTACACAGGGTACAAACTGATTCAGGTAAATGATTGATTAGGGTGTTGGAGAGGTCCAAAAAGCGTAGATGCATCAAATTGCCAATTGAATGTGGCAACTCTCCAATCTGATATCTCGGCAAAGAAAGCAACCGTAAGTGTGTTAGACTTGACAAAATCTCATCCAAAACTCTTTTGCTCAACCGCCCTTGGCCATAGGTTCTACGATCTATTTGAAGGAACATCCTTAAATACTTAGCGTCCTTAATTACCTTGAACTTTTCAAAGCCATCAAATTGACCTCGAACATACGAGAAATAACGTACCTTTTCAGAAATACCGTGTGGCTTGCCATCGTCTAACCTATAATAGAAATCTCCAACCACAGATTCAGCTAAATCATGAAGAAGATCATGCATGACAAAACGAGAAGTTTTAGCATTTGATCTCTGAAAAAATGACCTGGAAAGCAATTCGTCGAAGCACTCATAGCCTCTTTCTTCCATTGTCTTATTACTTTTGGGCTTCTCCAAAAACCCTTCTGCTATCCAAGTTGAGACTAATTCCTTCATGTCGAATTCATAGTCCTTATTAAATATGGAACAATGAGCAAAACATCTTTTTAAATGGGAGGGGAGATAATGATAGCTCAATCTTAAGGCTGGAAGGATGTTGCTCTTCTCGTCTGATAATTCCCATATGGCACTTTCCAGTATATTATTCCAATCCTTAGCATCTCTTTGGGAGCGCAAAAGACCACCCAGTGTTTTTGCAGCTAAAGGCAAACCTTTACATTTTTTCACTATCTCCATACCAATCTTTTCAAGGTTTGGATGTGCATTGCAATCTCCCTTCCCAAATGCATGTTTGGAAAACAACTTCCAACAATCTTCCTCTGGTAATACCTGCAAACCATGAATAGGAACTGTTTGCATGGCAGATGCAACACTCTCATTGCGCGTCGTAACGATAATCTTACTCCCGTATGCTCCAAATCGGAAAGGATCCAACAAGACGTCCCATTGGTCATAGTTCTCATTCCAAACATCATCCAAGACAATAAGAAACTTTTTCCCACTCAATGAATCCTTCAACTTGACCTGAAGAGAGTTTAGGTCATTTGCATCAGAAGCCCGCCCAGTGACTGCCTCGACAACTGTTCTTGTGACCCTTAAAACATCAAATACATCGGACACACAAACCCATGATTTCATACAAAAGTGCTCATCCACTCTACCATCATTGTATAAAAGTTTAGCAAGGGTGGTCTTACCCACCCCACCCATCCCCACTATCGGAACTACATCAAAAGCAGTACTTCTTTCCCCATCTGAGAGCAACAATTTCATTATCTCCTCCTTGTCATTCTCCCTTCCGTAAACACATGATTCATCCAGCAAAGAAGTTGTCGGGAACCTGTGAGACCAGTTCTGTTCAACGACTTCTCTTAAACCAAGTTCATCTTTCTCTTTCTTAAAATCTTCTAATAGATCAATCATCTCCTCCATTTTGGACTCTATCTCAGAGTCAAATGAGTCGGTGGAAGTCGAGATTGGAGCTCGTACCTGCAGGTTTGGGCTGATTTGGTATTCGGCTTCCACTTTGCACCGCAAAGCCTCGGTAGCAATCTCGTCCACTAAGTCGTCAGCGTGGTAGACAGCATCTTTAAGCTCGTCCAACCAGTCTTTCACAGCTTGATCCGTAATCTGCTTGTTCTCTGCATCGTTGAGCACCTTGTTAAGTCCAATCAATTTCAACTTCATCTTCTTGAGGAGCCTTCCGTCATGCTTTCGGCCCCGGAAGAAGTTTATGAACTCGCGGGAAGCCAAACGATCTAATAGCACCTGAAGAGAAGCAGAGAGAACTGCCCCTCCGACCAATGCCTCAGCCATGTTTTTTTTTTTTTTCTCTTTTTTGGTTTTGCAGACAGGGTAAAGATGTTATGATCGAAAAGAAAGGAAATAGAGACTCTGCAAGAAACCAAGATTGATTTGCTCAATGGAAGCCTTTGCAACCTTCAACTGTTATTTCAATAACGGGCAAAGTCAACCTTCAACTGTGGTTATGTTATATGCGGATACTCCCTCATAATTCAAAACTGACCACATAACTTATCCGTAGTTTTGAAAATTTGCGGATAGACCCCCTACCGTTATGTTTTCCATCCATATTAACGGATACAACATTAAAAGACCGATATACCCTCATCATGTCCCTTGATTCTTCTTTCTTTTTAAATCTAACCAGACCATCTTCTATACCAAAAATTGAATCCAAACCATTGATATTGTAAATTTTGACGAGGACTACATTTATGCCAAAATTCAAGTCAATCAAAAAATGAAAAGCTCATGGTCGAATGGATTTTGTTATGAAATTAAAATTTCAAATTTGAATTTACTAAAAATTAGATTACTGGGTTATTGATGCCTGATCGAGATGATTTTTTTATAGATATACTCTATTCTTTATTTAATACATTATGACCGACTCAAATTACATTCTAGAGGCGTTTGAGATACACCTCCGTTAATATAGATGGAAAATATGACGGCAGGGGGTCTAAACTCACAACCAAACTAAACTCCACCCATTACCCCTCTTTTTTAAGTTTTCGTTTTGCGTGAAGGATGATCTTTTTGGGACAGTGGTGGTAATTAAGTTAAAAAACAACTCCCTTTTTTCTCTTTGTTTCTTTAAGCTTAACGTACACAGTCCAGGAATTCTAGCAAACCACAGGCAAGTAGATGCAAACAAAGCCAGCTAGTACAAAATTCAAACACTTTCTGCATATGGCAAATGCCTTTTATATTATCACAAGCAAAAGAATACAACATCGTACTAAACATTGGAACACTCTTGTAGCCTTATACATTACAGATACTTCCATTTTTGTTTGGAGAGAGAGAGAGAGAGAGAGAGAGAGAGGGGAGAGAGAGACCCATTTTGACAGGATAACTCTCACCTCATTCACCGTCCATCACTTCCTGTGGCGACTGTGCAATGATCTTGGGGATCCCTCAAACAAATCCAAGAAGAAACTCTCTAAATCCTCAGCACTATACTTGATGCTCTTGTCGCTGAGATTGCTACAATGTCTCCCTACAAATTTCCTATAAGCTTGGATCACTTTAACTGATGCCGAGATTCGCAGATCCTCCCGGAGCTGGTCATCTGGGATTAACCACGCCGTTTGGATCTTGTAAACCTCTTCAAACGCGACATAAAAGCCCTGCATCCTCTCTTTCAGAAGAGTCTTCGACACAGAATTCAAACTGGGAATCCCTTCATCCCTTAGCAATGACAGGATTGAACTCCAAGTGGCTCGCTCATAATTCATCGCTTGCTGTTTGAATTTCCTAATGTGCTCACGAATCCACTCATCCCCTAAAATAGTTCTTAGCTCAGAATGCTTGACCTTTTGAGTCATGTAATGGGTGTTATTCATCAAGAAAAGGTGGCGAAGGGAATCTTCCTCGTATAATTTGGACTTATCATCAAGGTTGCACAGTAGAATTGAAATGAGGGATCGAAAGTGTAGAGCCGTTGGAGAAACACAAAAACTTGACCTTGCACTTGCACTTGAATTATCCTCCTCGGTTGAATCTAAATCAGGTGAAAATGAAACTGTTGGAGAAACACAAAAACTAGACCTTCCACTTGAATTATCCTCCTCAGTTGGATTTAAATCAGGTGAAAATGAAACAGTATTTTCTTTACCAGAGTCTTTGAGAATCAAATTTAGGATTTCACCGTAATCCGTTAGGTGATTGATATAATTCATGATGTATCTAGTGAGAGGGTGAATTCCTCCTCTGGGAAAAGGGGTTGTAGATTTGTCTGAGGCAACAAGATTCTCAAATTCAACAAAAGTTGCCTTCACACAATACCCTAATTGCCTTAGGACATCTTGGCATTCGTTTCTCACATGAGAATCTGTCTCATCAGGATATAAAGCATCTATATCGGGGATAAGATTCGTGAGCACCTCATACATGTCAAGAATACGGAACAACTTCTCTGGTTGGTGGTGAGGGCCACTGGCAATAGCTTTGGCAAAATTCAGCAGTTGAAGCATTGAAGACTGTGATGCCTCAATGAAACAAATCGAACTATGCAAATCAACCCCTCCAAAAATCTGGTCACTCAGCCTCTTTTCACGGGCAAGATGCACCCGCACGAAAATCTTCATCGCCCAAATCCACCTTCTGATTTGGGAATTCAAAGCACCCCACTCCATATTAAGCACATCCTCAATGCTCAGTTTCTCCACTTCAAGCATGAAGAGACAGTCGTCCAAGGCATCCTTCTGGACACTGATAAAGGCCTGCCTGCATTCCTGATCATGATTTGAATCGAACATCAACTTGGCAATGCATTTCAGGGGGGGAATCACAGATGGGTGGACCAAATGGATGACGAAATCCTTAGAGATCCTTCTGCTTAGACCATCCCTCTCAACCAAGTCCTCAACTGATTCATCCCAAAAAGATGAGACCGACCCCTTGTTTTCAACATCCTCTATGCTTGACCTCAAAGATACAAACGGTTCATCCCAAAAAGACATAACCAACCCCTTGTTTTCAACATCCTCTTTGCTTGACCTAAAAGATACGTCCTCCTGCTCAAATAGTTGCCTCTTTTGGACCAGCAAGCGCCGAAACTCTTCCTCAAGCCTCACCATTGCCGTGTGAACAACATCATAAGCCCTACGAAGAAGTTCACTTTCTTCACCATCTCTATCCAAACACAAACTCTCTAGGGTTTCGGTCAACTTTTGGGCTTCATCCACAGCCTTAACATAATCATATGCTTCTTCAGAGCCACAATCATAAATCATAGACTCTTCTACCTCCCAATTCATGACTTTATCTTGGATGATATTTAGTCGCTCCTCGATCTCACCTAACCACCCCTCTTCCTCATCCTCCTTTTTGTTTTCACTAAGTTTTGTTACGGAGGACAATTTGGTGCCTAAATCCGCCAAGATTTTCCTTGCATCACTCGTCAAATTCATGCTACTTTCCAATGCTATTACAATTTTCTGGGCAGCAGCAATTAAATCTTCTTCTCCTTCCAATGTTGGAGTTGCTGATTTACAGTCTTCCATAGCATATAAATTTTACACAAACAGGAACCCTAAAACCAAAACCTAAAAAATACCCCCAAAAAAACCTTGAAAGTAAAGGCTACCCTCTTAAATTGATGCCAAATCGCTTCTTTCCAATAAATTTGACAAATGGAAAATTGGGTATTTCCCAATAGTTCCACTGAAAAGGGTATCAGGAATATAGCGCAGGATCAAACAATTTCAAACAAGATCCAACTAGAACTCTACTATTAACAAATCAAGATTCATCAAGGTTCTAGGTATACAATCCCAATTTCTCAAAGAGTGAATCAAAGAAAATAGAAAGGAGGTTCAAAAGGGCAAAACCAAAGAAGTAGTTCAGTAAATTTCTCCAACAAAAACTGAATTCGAAAGTGCCATGAGCAAGAATCAAAGGAGCTGAAAATTTGTACAATTCCAAACAAAACTTTGTGGAAAAACTATTTACCCAGAATAAACTTTATGGAAAAAGATCAATACTAACATGTACTGTATACATCTATATACACTCATGTATAAAATATAGGTATACAGAGCAGCGATTGGGTAGAGAAAGAACAAGAAGGGAGAAAGAGACTGACCCTTTCGGAGACATGATCTGAGGAAAACGGTTTTCGAAGGTTTCAAGCTTTAGATTTGTTGAAGATATATGCTCTGTTTTGGAGTTTTTTTTTTAAGAGTATTTTATCCTTCAGACTATGGTAAAAATCAGATACACCCCCTCATCTATCACTTTTTATTACTTAACCCCTCTCATCTATAAAATCCATTTCTTCCACCCCTTATCTATCAAATGTTATCACTAAACCCCCTTACTTGAAAATTCCGTTCATTTTTTGGATGGAAATTGATAAAAAGTGAAACACAAGTCAAATATACCCTCCATTTTGGAGGAAAAATTCCCTCAACTATTGCCCTATATATCCCTCCTGCCTCCAAACCAAAACCTAGATTATCCAAGTTCGTTGATAGTTAGGTAGATAATGAAACAATGTGTCAACTTACTTACTTGCCCTTACAAGTTCTTTTAATGTCCAAGTTATTTTTGTGGCTACTAGTTATTAACAGTTACTAAAAGCATTGCACCAAAATAGTTGAAAATTTAATCAAAGAACTTATAAAAACACAATAAAGAAACCTGCGTAAAAAAAGTTCTATAGCACTGCCAATCAAAAACAAAAGTTCAATAGCACAACTATCAAACTTGAACAAAAGAGATTTTCTTGAGAGGAATGTGACGGCTCTCTTCAACTTCGTTCATTTTGGACGATTGTAAAACATTTTTTTTGTTTTGAGATACGGAGGGATAATTGTGTAACTGGGTTAGGGGATTAATTATATATGAACAGGGTTGGAGGTACTGGATTAACAAGTCACGGATTAGTTAATCTGGGCAAATAGACTATTGAACCGGATTAAAAAGCTAACAAACAGGCTCTTAGATCACTTAAATTCATTTCCCATAGATTTGAGCCAAAAAAAGGTACCAACACATAATTGCTGATGTGGCTTGGCTATAGCCATTTATTAAGACAAATTTGCCAGAAAATGGCTCATTTTTTGACCACTGAAATGCCTGTCCATTGGAGGGTAACAAATGACATTGAAGCCAAAATTTGGCTTTCTCTGCTCAAATGGCCATTGGAGATGCTCTAACTCAAGGGTTTGGGAATGAGGTGGGTGAGGTTTGAAACCACCACTTATAGTGACTACATGGTGCTTTGGACTAGCACTCCACTTGCATCAAATTCTCTACTTGATTTGTATAGGTTATACTTCCTCCCAAGTGGACTTTGTAGTTATTAACCAAATCAGCCACGCCATTCTACGTGAGGAATTTTGTTATAACTTAGCGTATTTGAGTCAGCTTACTTGCATGTCGATTAATTAAGTTATAACCCAAATCAGCCTTGCCATTCTATGTTGGGATTTTTTTTCATAACTCAGTTTATCCGAGTCAGCTTAGCCACACGTCGATTAATTCCTGAGTGACTAATCTGGTAATTTTTTTTTTTTTTTGGGTAACTTAAAATTTTATTAACCAACCACAAGAAATCCTCGAGTACGACCAAACAGCCAATCAAAACAAACAAGGACACAAGGCAGAAGCCTTAATCCCTAGACCTGCTAAGAATGGAAGAAGTAATATTCCAGTCGTTGCAAACAACAGCATTAATTAGCAACTATAGCAGAATTAATATCAGCAGCAGAGCAATACTTCTGGGTCAAAATCCTTGAATTTCTTTCAAGCCAAAGGTGATAAACAGCAGCTGCCAAACCCAGTTTATGCAGCGATGTCCTGAAACCTCTACCTTTGGAATGAAGACTAGCCCATCCAATCTCAAAGTCCCAATTGTTGGAAAATTGGCTGCTGCAATTCTGAACTGTTGGCGAAACCTCCACAAATGCTGAAATACACTTCGAGTCACGACATAGCCAATTTTCCAACAATCTAAAGACAGTATTCTGCGATGGCGATGTCTCTACAGAAGATGACACAAGACTTTCTGAAATTGGAGCGGTTTGAAGGTGGGAATTTCAGGCGTTGGCAGAAGAAGATGCACTTCTTGCTAACGACCCTGAAAGTGGTGTATGTTCTGACTACTTTGAGTCCGGAGATACCGAAAAATCCAGATGATGAAACTATGGAGCAGGCCCGTGAAAGGGGCAAGTGGGAGAATGATGACTACATCTGTAGAGGACACATTCTCAATGCACTATCAGATGCACTGTTCGACGTCTATCAGAATTCAATGACGGCAAAGGAACTTTGGGATGCACTTAACGATAAGTATCTTTCTGATGACGCTACAAGTAAGAAATTTCTTGTTAATCAGTTTATGAATTATCGCATGGTTGATACAAAGCCGGTCATTGATCAGTTGCATGAGATTCAGTATATCCTCAGTCAGTTTAAGGTTAAGAATATGCATATGGATGAATCTATTGTTGTCTCCTCTGTTATTGACAAACTGCCTGCATCTTGGAAAGATTACAGAAAGGAACTCAAACACAAGACCGAGGAATTTACCCTTGATCAGTTGGCCCAACACCTTCGAGTGGAGGAAGAGACAAGGCGTCAGGAGGGTAAGGATAATTCTACTTCTAAAGTACATGTGGTGGAAGAAAGTTCCAACAAGAAACGCAAGAACAGGGATGGTGATAAGTCTTCTGGTAAGTGGAAGAAGCAGAAGCGGGAACCTATCGACACTGGTTGCTGGCATTGCGGCAAACCTGGGCATCTTAAGAAAGATTGCAAAATCCTAAAAAGGAAGAACTCTGGTGGAAATCCACGAGCATTTGGGGCAAAAAATTCTAAATTCATTGCTGTTGTTTCCGAGGCGAATATCCTCGATGATGCTGGAAGTTGGTGGGTTGATTCTGGTGCGACAAAGCATGTCTGCAATGACAAGAGGCTCTTTACTGAGTATAGTCCAGTTGCAGATGGTACCGTTCTGTTCATGGGAAATGCGTCAACTGCATCAGTTAAGGGAAAAGACAAAGTGGACTTGGAGTTCACTTCTGGCAAGACGCTGACTCTTAGTGATGTGTATCATGTACCGGAAGTTAGGAAGAATCTCGTGTCTGCAAGTCTACTTAATAAGTATGGTTTTAAAGTAGTGTTTGAGTCGGGCAAAATTGTTGTGTCCAAGGGTGGAGTGTTTGTTGGCAAAGGCTATGTAACCGAGGGGATGTTTATGCTTAATATTAATAATACAGTTGTTTCTGCTTATATGCTTGATTCTTTTTCTTTATGGCATACTCGTTTAGGACATATCAGTACAAGGAAAATGGATTGCATGATTAAATCTGAACTAATTCCTAAATCTGATAATGATATGGTTGATAAATGCAAGATTTGTTTGGAATCAAAGATAACCAGATTGCCATTTCCAAAAATTGAGCGAACTTCTTCATTACTTGAATTGATTCATAGTGATGTATGTGATTTTCATAGCACTCCAACTAGAGGCGGAAAACTTTATATGGCAACATTCATAGATGATTATTCAAAATTTTGCTATATCTATTTGCTTCATTCCAAAGATGAAGTACTTGATAAATTTGTTGCATATAAGGCTGAAGTTGAAAATCAATGTGGTTTGAAGATAAAACGTCTTAGGTCTGACAGGGGTGGTAAATATCACTTCTCTGATTATTGTGAATCAATAGGGATAATTCATGAAGTAACTGCACCTTATACACCACAACAGAATGGAGTGGCCGAAAGGAAGAATAGAACTTTATGTGAGATGGTAGTTGCTATGCTAAGCAATGCGGGATTAAGTAAAGGTTTATGGGGCGAAGCCATACTTACCGCTGCTTATATCCTGAATAGAGTACCTCTCAAAAAGTCTAACATTAATCCATATGAACTCTGGTAAAAAAGGAAACCAAACTTGAGTTATTTTAAGACTTGGGGATGTAGGGCGATTGTGAGATTGCCTGGACCTAAAAGGAAGAAATTGGGTCCAAAAGGAATCGAGTGTGTATTCCTTGGATATGCTTTGCATAGTAAAGCATATAGGTTTCTGGTGGCCGAGCCTAATGATGTTGTGTCCATCAACACCATCATTGAATCTCGAGATGCAGTGTTCTATGAAAATAGATTTAACAGAATTCCAAGGTTAAAATCTAGTAAAGATTTGGAATCTAATAAAGATTCGGAAGAATTTCCTTTGATGTCCGAAAAGGACATCGAGCCTTTAGAGGTTCCAGTTGAAGGAAATGAACCTGAGGAACAAGTTGAATTGAGAAGGAGCAAACGAGTTCGGACGGAGAAAACGTTTGGTCCTGATTTCATAGTTTATCTAGTTGAAGGCACTAGAGAGACTTCATGTGCTCACAATGTATTTTCACTTCACGTTGAAAATGATCCTTTGACATTTGAGGAAGCAATGAAATCGCAAGACGTGGCTTTCTGGAAAGAGGCTATCCAAGATGAGATGGACTCTATCATGGGTAATAATACATGGGTTCTGGCGGATTTACCACCTGGTTCTAAGCCAATTGCTTGTAAATGGATTTTCAAGAAGAAAATGAAAATTGATGGAACTATTGATAAGTTCAAGGCCAGACTTGTAGCCAAAGGCTTTACCCAAAAAGAAGGTATTGATTACTTTGATACCTATGCCCCGGTTGCTAGAATCTCAACAATTAGAGTTTTAATTGCTCTAGCTTCTATATACAAGTTTGAGATACACCAAATGGATGTCAAGACTGCATTCCTTAATGGCGAATTAGATGAGGAAATCTATATGAAGCAACCAGAGGGGTTTGTTGTGCAAGGTTATGAGCACAAAGTTTGCAAGCTTATAAAGTCTCTTTACGAACATAAGCAAGCACCTAAGCAATGGCATGAGAAGTTTGACAAAGTGGTTTTGTCAAATGGTTTTACAATACACCAGTCTGATAAGTGTGTGTATAGTAAATTTAATGGCAAACGAGGAGTCATTATCTGTTTGTACGTAGATGATATGCTTATTTTTGGTACAAACCAAGAGAGCATTCAGAGTACAAAAGATTTTCTTTCTGCTAATTTTAGTATGAAAGATATGGGTATTGCTGATGTAATATTGGGTATAAGAATTAAAAGAAGTGGTGGTCACTTGATTCTATCCCAGGAACATTACATTGAGAAGATTTTAAAGAAGTTTAATCACTTTGAAAGCAAACCGGTGTCTACTCCGTATGACTCTCAATCGCCATTAGATCTTAATGAGGGGAGAGCGGTGTCACAACTAGAGTATTCTAGAGTGATTGGCAGCATGATGTATGCCATGACAAGTACAAGACCGGACATTGCATATGCGGTGGGGAGACTTAGTAGGTATACTAATAATCTTGGGCATGTGCATTGGCATGCAGTATATAGAGTACTGCGGTACCTCAAAGGGACTATAGATTATGGAATAGTCTATAGTGGATATCCTTCGGTTCTCGAAGGATACACTGATGCTAGTTGGATTACTGAGCGGAATGATCACTCGTCAACGAGTGGTTGGGTGTTTACACTTGGTGGAGGGTCAATCTCCTGGAGATCTAAGAAGCAAACGTTGATAACAGACTCGACCATGGCAGCCGAGTTTGTAGCATTAGCTTCTGGTAGTAAGGAGGCAGAATGGCTGAGAAATCTGTTACTGGAAATTCCAGTGTGGCCTAAGCCTATGCCACCTGTATCGCTGCATTGTGATAGTCAAGCTACGTTGTCACGAGCGTATAACCAAGTGTATAATGGAAAGTCCAGGCATATTGGACTAAGGCATAGCTATGTGAGACAATTGATTGTTGATGGGGTGATAACCATTGATTTTGTTAAGTCAAGTCAAAACTTGGCGGAACCTTTTACGAAAGGCCTTGCAAGGGATTTGGTGTTGAAAACATCAAAGGGAATGGGACTTTTGCTCAATTAGTTTAATCACTCCTGGTGGAAACTCAACTCAACCGGTTGATACTCTCAATCTCTTGAGTTCAATGAGAAACTACACCATATGTCGTGATTGAAAACACTTTAAAGCTATTTTACACATTCCAAGGTAAAGTGTTTTGTACCTATAATGTAAATACAAGGGAGGTTGAACTACTTAGTTCTTAATAGATTGTTTTGTGCTAATGTTATAGGAGCACGGATAGCGATCTACCTATGTGAATGTGGAGGTGGTGCTGCTTCTTATAGGTCACAGGGGCTAGACCTTAGAGCGTTCATGAAATCAAGATAAAAGACCCAAGGCCAGTTCACGGGTCAACCGATTGGGATATCTGCACTATTTGGAGGATTATGTGTGAGACACGTCCGGTTGGTCGACAGAGGACAACTAGTTCAAAAACACGTCTACTATGCTGCCCTGACCAGCTTTGATATGTTTTCACTAAGTGAATAGTTGAAGTCGCAAGACACTATTTATGTATGCATAAACCTTGTAATAAGAACCGAGAATATTTCATCTGTATTTCGAAAATGGTGGGGGATTGTTAGAGATTTTCAAAATAAAAGAGTCGTCGTTTTGGTTTTGTAAAATTCATTGTTTCCTTAGAATGCTTGTTTTCTTCTTTGTGAGCTTTGTCCCACATTGGTAAGCTGAGAGATGTTGGAGTGGTATATATTAGGAAACATTCCTAATATAAGTAACTAATGATCTAGTGTGGTGCAACCCTTTGGTGCTTCGCACCATACCGGCAGAGCCGGTACACACTCACGCACGCACGCACGCACGCGCGCTGCGTGGGCAGTGTGGCGTGGGCTGTGGTGCATTGTGGCGCTTTAGCGGCGCACTTAGCACGTCAGCGCTAGGCGCCTTATTGGCGCCATTTCTTATTGCGACTTGGCAGTAAGGTGACGCTGACGTGGATGACACGTGTCACACGCGTGGCAAGTTAGTCACACGGAGCGGTTTCCAATCGGGTGCAACTCGAGCCTACGGGTGCGTTGGTTCGTAGAGTTGCGATCTTAGCCGTCGGCTGCGAATGGGCTCGATCCAACGGATTGGATCAAATCCGATTGGGTGTGAGTGAAACAGCACACCAGTTCGGTGTGACTGGGTGTGACTGATCGATATAGACCGTAGGATCCGATCCAACGGTCAGATTAGATCGGGTGCATACCCATTCTCAATGGGTGCGTAGTGGCCTATAAATAGACCACTACTTAGAGCGCTAGGCGCCTTATTGGCGCCATTTCTTATTGCGACTTGGCAGTAAGGTGACGCTGACGTGGATGACACGTGTCACACGCGTGGCAAGTTAGTCACACAGAGCGGTTTCCGATCGGGTGCAACTCGAGCCTACGGGTGCGTTGGTTCGTAGAGTTGCGATCTTAGCCGTCGGCTGCGAATGGGCTCGATCCAACGGATTGGATCAAATCCGATTGGGTGTAAGTGAAACAGCACACCAGTTCGGTGTGACTGATCGATATAGACCGTAGGATCCGATCCAACGGTCAGATTAGATCGGGTGCATACCCATTCTCAATGGGTGCGTAGTGGCCTATAAATAGACCACTACTTAGCAGAATCCAGTGCTGATAATTACACATAATCCGAATTTCTCCCACATCTCTCTCTATATTTTCTAGCATTCATTCTGCGTTCTGTTTTGCTGCAGAAAATAGAACACAGTGGTTCTCGGTTCTTGTATTCGTTCAAGCAGATATTCTGTCCGTTTCGTTAGTGCAAACGAAAACGGAAAGAACTTCAAGTTCGGGGTTCGATTTATCTTGAAGGCAGGTTTGCTGTAACCCTTTGCATACCGGTATTGGTGGGGGCAAATACTGTCTTTAGAAAAGCGACATAGTCGTGACTCGAAGTGTATTTCGGGACGTCTCCGAAATCAAATTTCTCCTCCACACATCAGCCCACACAATCTTTGAAAAACTGCAGTCAAAAAACAGGTGCGCATGACGCTCATCGCTTCGTTGGCACAAAAGTTTTTTTTCTTTTTTTTTTTTTTGCAGTAAACTAGTAACCCTTGCATGTGGATAGGTTATGACTTATGTTACATAATTGGATACATTCTGCAATTAGATCACAATTAACTAAACAAGGCTCCCTTTCTTTGCAGGACCCTGGCAAAGCAATTAGGTAGGCAAACAAGCCTAGCAGAGCCGGGTTTTTGGTTGTTCGGGCTCGGCTGGTTTAAAATTCCGTGAACTCAAGCTCGAATAGAGCCCAAATATTCAATGTTGAGCTCAATTAGTGTTTGAGAACTCGAGTTAGGTTGGGTTACTAAATGAGTCATAATAAATGAGCCAAGCTCATACATGTATATGAGATGGGCTACAGCTAACCCGAGCTCTGCTCATTGTTTTACCAAACGAGCCAAAATATTTGTCCAAGCTCAGCTCATTAGCTAAATGAATCAAGCCTCGCCGAGCTTCGAGCTACTCACGAACAACTCGGTTTGTTGGCAGACTTAATAGCAATATACTTGTCAGCATAAACTATGCAGAAAAGGATAACACACAAAATTTTCAAATTTTGGAATTGCAGAAGCTACAAGGAATACATATTGGATATGTTCATATGGCATGCATCCGCCTACTTCGGATAATATAGGCTGATATAACACACAAATAATCGTGGCGGAGGCTCAAAGTTTCAGTACATATAGCGATTTGGGCATTTTGGATTTCAGTTCGGGAAAAAGAAAAAGAAAAATTCGGTTGCTGCATAACATACAAATTTTTTAAATTGGAATTGCAGAGGCTAAAACGTGATTTCCAGTAAAAAGCTACCAAAGCCATTAGGCCAGGAAAATGAGGCTTGAACAAACATAAACAGTCAATAACATGAAGTAACACCCTTCACCCTTTGGGTGATTTCTCCTCAACCATAGCTTCAACCCAACACCTAAGAGTTACCCACCAAACTGAATTCCACTTCTTTCTTTCCAATCCCATCCCTTGCCCTCTAACCAACAATTTCTTTTTTCTTGAAAATATTTCGAATAATGAAGGTTCTTTCTTTACCTATCTAACCAGCGCACAATATAGAAAAAGACCAAGGCTGTGTTTGGATCGAGGATTCACAGAGTTATTTATGGAGGAAAAGAAAAAGATAATTGAAAAAAGACGAGTTTATTCTTTGGTTTCGCCGTCATTCTTCTTTTCTCAATAAACCCCTCCGCAAATCTACGGTCCAAACACAGCCCTAGCGTGATCACAATGCAGATATGATTCAAGACTTCGGAAGCGGCTCTCCTCTTAGAAATGAATTGAACAACTGAAGCGCTGCTCTTGGCTTGAAAAGTGGTACCTCGTGCCCTGCTCCTCTCACTGTTGCAAATGTCAGCCCTTCATATACCTCTGTCCACCCTCCCACCTTCACAAAAAGAAACACTTATAACTGAGTTATCATAACGACAAAAGGGCCGCCACAAGCGGAGAGGCTGTTTTCGCATCTTCAAGTCAAGACCAACAGGTCACATCAAAGAAACTACTACAGAACACAGGAGAAAAATGAGGATAAATGACTGACCTGTCTCTTAACATACCAAGGGTACCATGGAACCTTGGTAGATAACTTGAGCTGTGCCAGGGAATACCTAGTGGCGGTGACCGGTACTACCGAGTCGATATCACCACTAAAATAGAAAATAAAAACACAGTTTAAACAAATTCGCCGTCAAATTCTGTAGCCTATAGTATATGTTTATATTGAGAAAGGTGATTTCATTAAAGTGAAAGGTTCCAACCTGAAAACCCAAATCCTCAAACCAGCAGCAATCAACTCCCGGTATATTGGAAGGATCGACACATCGGTATCGTTCCAATTTCGATTCAATTCTTCGCTGTAATATTTTTACGTTTCCGGTTAGCACCAAGTTTAAATTAAACGAAACGCAGATCCAAGACTTTCAAGTTTCATGCATGGAGCTAAAATGGGAAGAAAATAATCTTTGATTCACCTGCATGCAGTCCATTTATAAGGAATTTTGGTAGTGTTGGCATGGAGAGCTTTCTGCACATCTGGTCTGTTGTAGTAAGCCTCTGCATATTTTTCTGTGCAGGGATCGTACCCCGAAATCTGCCTGAATATCTGAAGAAATTCCAAACAGGGATATTGGTATCACACAACTTAAGAGTGAACTGTAGTTCTCTTATCATGGAAAGACACGATTACGGTCAAAACACGACACAGACACACGTACACGCTGTTCTTTCGAAAATTAGGGAACGGTACATTGGAGACAAGTTGGGTATAACAAGTACATTTGTAGAGGTATGTATATGCATAAGCTCATAACATTATTTCTAGAAGGTTAACTGTAGAAAACACATATATTGTTAGTGTGACGAATATATCCAAGACCATAGCATCGACGTTGTTAGACTCTATCCCACATGCTCACCGAAGCCACACAATCTCGGTTAGTATAATCTTAGAGGTTTTAAGTTGGAACCCTCCAAAGAATCTAACATATACTCATTTCGACCGAGTCTCAAGTCCCGAAAATTGCATTATGACCGTATAATGTGTCTACAGCGTGTCTATGTTTGTCCCCAATGCGTTGAACTACATAACAATAACAAAAATTAGACACATACTTGGCCGTGTCCGACAAATGTCCGAACATGACCGTGACACATGAGTCATCTTTCTTAGGCAGCTGCTATAAGTCGAAAACTATACAGATTTCAAAAAAAAAAAAACTGAGAAACAAATGCAGAATGTTATACTGACAAAAGTACGTTTGTTCTAAATTCGAAAACAGAGAGGTTAATAATATTCACACAATTCAAGAGAGAAAAAGTTCTCTACCAAGTGACACGGACATTGGACGCAGGACAACACAGATATGCGTATATCTGGTTTTTTCAAATATTAAGACACAGACACGTTGAAGATATTAACTATATTTCTAGTGGATACTTGGACGTGTCCGACACGTGTCTGAACAAGACAGTGACATGTGAGGTTTGAAGACGCGCCCATCTTTCTCAGGCAACTGTCAAGGGTGCAAAAAGAAAATGCGTTTATTCTAAAATAGGCAACACCCAGAACATTAAAGAACAGTTTTTGGAAAAAAAAATAAAATTCTCTAGATACAGATTTAGCATGAAGATACCGGATGGGGACGATGAGGCAAATGGATTTTGTGACGGGTGCTAGAAGTACTTCCATCTGAGTTGTTGCAAGGGGGTGCATAAATGTTGTACTGATCGATGTTTCCGAACTCTTGGTCCATGGCATAACTGTACGTGGTTTCACACTGGTTCGATTCCTTTTGCTGGGTGAAATCACAAGTGCTGATGAGTTGATGGTATGTTCTGTCGGAGATCATGGCATGGCTCCACCAGTATGTCACTGTTCCGAGGTTGTCGTAGTAGTTGTCTGTCACTGCATTTCCAACCTGCATCAGTCCATAACCAATGCAATCAAGCGCTATTCGATTGAATTTTGCAAATGTTATAGCATGTTAGAGATTGATGAACATGGAGAAATGTGTGACACAATTGTGTCAATATTCTTTACCATAAATCCTTTCAAATTTATTGGGTGCTTGGACTTGGCATTGTAGGCCACAATTGCTCTTGCCAGCTGAGGGACATAATGGCCGGCGTAGCTCTCGCCAGCCAGATAGACTTCCCGGCTCTTATAACGCGGGAACCGGTTCATCCATCGGATTAGGAATTGTAGCGAGTCCTCCGCTGGATGACAACAAATTCCCATTCGATTTCAATCAATTATCCTTGACAAAAGAAAATCATAATACCATGAAAGATTTTGCGTACAAAACAAAAACAAAAAAAGAGAGATTTTTCTCCAAAATCCACAAGTATTTAAGTATAATTTCAACTTATTAGGTGGCTATTGTGTCGCATGAAATTTTAATTTGTAACCATCCATCAAATAGGACTGCCAAAAATTATTCCTAACTCATTCCTGCTCCTACTTTTTTTTAATAACTAGATGTCCGGGCCAGCCTGCATGCATCTTAACTCATTCCCCTCGACTAATTCTAGTGGTCCAAAGGTTTGGCAAGTTTTGCCTCCATGAAATTTGAACATGCATGCGATTTCGTGGAGAATAAGCACTTACTATCAGTTTTCTCATGCCCACTTGACTACTCTCCCTCCAAATATGGCCTAGAGACATGTAGTCTAAGGCCAACCCCATTCCGTAAAGGAAAACAAGTACGTACTTATTTTTTTAAATTAAAAGTGATGTATTGTGAAAGAATGACTTATCCTAAAACGAAAAATAAGTACTTAAAAATAAAAACCTTAGTGGAACGGGACCCAATTTTCTTACCCACCCAAAAGCATCAACTGTTTTAAATAACTGAAGATAAAAATGGTCATGGATTGATACAAAAGGATCTAGCCTTTTGGCGCCATCTCATGTCAAACCAACAAATTTAATTTAACAAATTTTAACACCACATTTTTATGGATTTGACTTGTCTAAATAAAAACTCTCTTTCTAAATCGATTACGGCCGGGATCGTACCAGTGCGAAGATCACCGGTGTCGAGGAGATCGGACGACCGGTTGCTGTAAGAGAAGCCGACGCCCGCCGGGGTTTCCAAAAAGAGTAGGTTAGCAACGGTGTTCCAAGAGAACTTGTTGAGGTATAGTCCTGAGCCAGCCTTGTTTATCCTGAAAGGGCCTATTTCTTCAGATGCACCATATGCCACAGAGGAACATCCTGGACCTGTGCTTACCATAGCAATTAACGAAATTAACTAATAAACTCATGATGATAACTCTCCTGAATAAACAGAAAGTACACATCAGTATTTTGCTAATTTGAATGAGATGAATCCCCCAAATAATACTACATCTGTCCCAAAATCTTTGATTTTTTTCGATATTCGTGTCATTCTTTAAATTCTTATATCTCCCAATTTATAATATTTTTCATAATTTTAAAAACTTTGTATTATAGATCTAATCAAGAACTATCAAATAAGATCCATATTGCATATTTTTGGAAATTCATATTGAAAGATATAACAGTTTAAAAAACGGCATAAATATCAAAAAAGTCTAAAGATTTGGGTTGGAGGGAGTAAATTTTTCTGTAAGTCCTATATATAGGTAAATATACTATTTGGGTAACTTCGCTATATCTCCCATGGTGAGGTATTAGGGTGGTTGTTACTGAAATATAGCATTTAAGGGTATGTTTGGTTTGATAGAATCAAAATTAGAATTGAATAGTCATTCCAAAGACATACGTATTCTCATGTTTGGTTCAACATTAAATGATGGAATGATCATTCCAAATAGAATCACTATTCACCCTAATAAAGGAATTGTCATTCAATTTATTTGTCATACCAAAATTACCAGTGCACTCCAAAATTCACTATTGTCACATCAAAAATTACTATTGTCACACTAAAATTACTATGGCCACCCAAAAATTAGTATTGTCACTCAAAAAATTACTAATGCCACAGTATTTCATCGCGGATTAGAATGACTATTTTTAAACACAACCAAACTTGGAAATGGAAATGAATATTCCAATCTCATTTCCTACCAATTCCATTCCAACCTCAATTCTATTCCATTATTAATTCCATTCCATCGAACCAAACATATGAACATGATCTCATGTTCGTATATTTGGCTACCCTTGTTCTCAATTCATAGTCTAATTTGAATAGGAAAAGGTGGACTAATCATTAGACACACACATATTTTTTTTCTTACACCATGTTGAGGTTAATTGCTACCTCCGATCCAATCAGAGGTCGGAGGCATGCATGATAATTACCATGAAAGGAAGGGAAGGTCTTCAATACTCACTCTTTTAAGGTGTATACTATATGCACCTATTATGTGGTTCATATTATACCACTTCATAAAAAATTATTTGTAGGACCGGTCATTCATAGCATTTTATTTCTTATTGTAACTTTTATACTAAAAATTTGTAACTTTTCATCAATATTGATTCGTAACTTTTTAATAATAGATTCATAACATTTTGGGAATCATAACATTTTGATGTGTTTTAATAAAGGTACATATGATACACATCCAAATAAGGGATACGTATTGTAGTACTTCCCTGAAAGGAAAGACTCCATTTATATATACTTATTATAAATAAACAGGGGCCTTCTAATAAGGTCGCTCTTAGACCTAGAAAATGTGAACGTCAGCTCACAGCCGTTGAATTGTATTTTTAATTGTCTGAATCTACTGAGGGTTATAAACCATTTATTTTTCAGGTCTAAGAGCTAGCGACCTTAGCCGAAGCGGGGTGTATAAATAGATATTAAAACAAACAAAGTACCGGGACACCTTTGTCGTCGATTATAGATATAGAAAATAGTCAAAATACACATCCTGCTTTTATGTCCCTCCACACGCATTCTGACAAAGGTAGCTAAAAAAGAACAAAAAATTAATGAGCCAAACGGCAGTGGCCTCTCAATCAATGGTTGGGTTTGTTTTTAGTTGCTTTCAAAGCATTTAAATCTTCACTGCCTTGCTCCATGCAATATAAATGGAGAGAGAGAGAGAGAGAGAGAGAGAGAGAGAGAGAGAGAGAGAGAGAGTAGTCATGAATTATTGGGACGTGGGTAGTTAGGCCACGATTGGGAGGGGGGTTTCAATGGTCAGGGTGGCCGAGCAGTTTATGCACACTTCTGCTTAACCCTTTTCCAACTCAGTAAAAAAACAGTTAATCACGTCGAAATTAGAGAATTTACAAGAAATTATTTTGACGCATGCAACATGATTTTGAAAATTAAATCTGATCAATTGTGTAGGGAACAAACTAACCAACCACCGGGATTAACCCTGGGCTAGATGTGCCTGCTTGGAGTGAATCATAGATCTCACGCGTAAATTTACAAGAGGTGGTGGAGGGTACAGCATTTCGCTAGACCAATTAAAGAAGGAATCCAAATTCAAAATTCCAATTCGAGTCTAGGGAGAGTAGAATAATTTCCAATATAGCACTTTCCACATTTGAGATTGACCCAAAAAGATGTCATAGCTACCCTTTGCTCTATTTTTGATTGGAGGAACTTTTGGGAAGAGAGCAACCAAATTTAGGGCTAGAGGTTAAACTGCTATTCAATAAATAAATACTCAGCTACGTCCTTTTTTAAGTGTATATACTACGGTTTTGCATGTCATTTTCAATGACTTCTATTCTGTTATGAAATCAACAATGGAAAATACACTGGTTCAATGGTAACAACTAATAGCCAGCAATCACTTTGAAGCGTATCGGCAGCTAGGTAATTTTTTGGCCCTCGTAACCGTACATCCATTATACGGGTGAGAATGAAAAATCACACGCTTCATTGACTGATTCCCAGAACGTACCACTTTTTTATTAGACTCGCGAACCAGTTTGCTATCGTCACAGCCGACTCTACCACCTCTACTCCACTACGGCCAACTTAGGCACTCTTAAGGAAATTTGTCAATTTCATTTCAATACTTCGTGACTGTTGCAACTTATTCTTGTAACATATCGTTTCGGTACTCTACCGCCTCTACTCCACTACGGCCAACTTAGGCACTCTTAAGGAAATTTGTCAATTTCATTTCGATACTTTGCGACTGTTGCAACTTATTCTTGTAACGTATCGTTTCGGTACTCCCTATACTCTTAACACAGCCAGCAATATCTTTACATGCATATCCTAGTATAGCTATTTAATAGACATTGATCACCTCCTGTGGGTCGCCAGCTCATTTTTCAAAAGGCACGCGGTCTAAGCGCCTCACACCGACAATGGTAAATGACCCAAAATAATTTGATTATAATTCTATTCGTGACGATATAATAAGTATGAGTGAATCAGTCCTAAAATTGAAAACTATGCTACATACGTGCCGAAAACAATAGCTATATGCCAAAGATTCAACATCCTAATAATGCTTTTGGACCACACCCAGAATGAAATTTTGGTTCGCCGTTCACACTTTCTACATATATATATATATATATATATATATATATATATATATATATGGGGTTAGGTAACATTTCTGTAAAATATAAATATTTTCACTTTCTAGCGTAGGATATGAATATGAAACTTGATTATGAAGACCAATCTAGCACCTCAAGTTACTATATCCAAAATATCTGTAGCTCTCTGTTCCCGTGCATTGTCAATAGTAAGATAGCACAAAAGATTTCTTTCGGGAAGAGATTATTGTGCAATCCCGATGTTGAAATTGCACGAGAATAAAGGTAAATGCACTTTTCTGATACGAAGCCATGAAGCTTTGACCTATTATCATCATAAAAACTGTGTTGAGAGAGAGAGATAGATGTGCAGCTAATTACCTCCATTAAGCCAAACGACCAAAGGTTGGGACAAGGGATTTTGAAATGACTCAGTGAGCCAGTAAAAGAGAGCTCTACCGGCTGGCTCATTGACGGTCACGTACCCTGAAAACTGCTGGAATGAGACCTTTGGTTGCCCCGGAAGTGCCAGTATCCGGTCAGCTTCTTCTTCTTCTCCTCCTCCTCCTCCTCCTCCTTCGGCTTGTTTTTCCACTTCGTGTGGAGTGGCAATAGCACAAACATGTACTACCACAAGGGTAAGAATGACCATGGAAACAACAAAGATCTTTCCTTCTGCCATGACCATGGTCTTCCAAAGGAGAGGAAGAATGAGAGAGAAAATGGTATCCTAGTTGTTTGTGTTGTGGACCGTTTCTGTGCTGTCTGCTGTCTGAATAAATAGGAGAGAGGGGGGGCCGGATCCCCTCAATTCGTTTCGAACCAGTTCGGTCCATTTAGTCTATTTGAGTCGTCGAAAACACTTTTGGACGGCTTGGATGCACTAAATGAACCAAATTGGTCCAAAGCCAAATTGACCGGATCCAGTCCCGAGGGGAGGTAGAAGTAGGGGTGTAAACGAGTCAAGCCGAACCGAGCTTTGGCAAGCTCGGCTTCGGCTCGAGCCTTAATGAATCGAGCTTTTGTCGAATGAGCCAAACCGAGTTCGGGAGCTGCTCAGTTCGTTTATAGCCGTAGATAGAAGGAGAGGGATAGGGAGAGTCATTACTCCAACAGCTTTGCTAGCTCCAAGGACAATTGATAGGGCGGCCTATGTGAAAAGATGATTCTACCCCTACAAACTGAAGCCTTGATTTAGTGGCCCAAATATGGGAGGAAAGGGACGATATTTGAATTTAATTAAACCAAGCTCAAAATGCATATATGTTCAATTAATTTTACCTTGCTTACATATTCATCTCTAACGACTTTGTGACAAATTGAGTACTCCCTCCGTTTCCACTATTCAGTCCCTTCTGGAGATTTCAACCAAGTAAGTGAACACAATTATTGAACTTTTGAAAATTTATTTTTCTCATTTTACTCTTCAATCATAACATTTTCTTATTTTTTTAGTACTATTAATTTAAAAATGAAAGGGTAAAAGAGAAAATTCCTTATTCATTATCCATTTAGTTTTCATATGGGACAATCTTTTTGGGGCGGAAAAAAGTGTTAATTGAGACTAAAGAATGAGAACGTAATGAGTATGAAATTAAATCTAGCTGACAATTGTGAGTTGGTCCATTGAGTATTCATAGTTCTAACAGAGTTAGGGGCTGCCCTAAAGGCATAGTAGGTTGGCGTGTCTTTTTAAATGGGTTTTGTCCAAGCCCAAAAACATGATCCGAACGTTTACTTCTTAGAGCATCCACAATGTAATAATCAAAACTAAAAGTTTGCTAAAGTTAGCAATGTTTGCTCAAAAAAGTGCTCACATTGTAATAACCAAACTTAGCAACTCATCAAATTTTGACCTTTGAATAACCAAACTTAACAACTTTTACCAATAACCAAAACTCAATAAACAAACCCAATAACCAAATTCAAAACTAAAAAATTAAAAAATACCTCACATTAGAATCGTCTCATCGAGACGAATAATTTGGTGTGATCGGGTGCCTGATTGGAACTCGTTTGCAATTGGACATAGATGCATTGCGTATTGTGGGGGGTTTTTATATGGATACAAAAATAACCAATGTGGAGATCAAGTTTGTTAGGTTTAATTATGAACTAAATGGATAATCAAATGCTGACGTGGCACATTTTGATTATCAGATTTTGATTATTCCCATTGCGGATGCTCTTAGTCTCGACGCGTAGAACAGCCATAGAGAAAAATAACTTACCGAACATTCGTAATTAACTCAGTGATCAATAAAACCAAATTGTCTCAAAAGTGTATTTTTAAAGTCGTACTTATCATTGATGATTTTATTCAACAAGAATGTGAATAAAAATAGATCATTGAGGTTCACCAAATAGATCACCCGGATAACGTTTTAGGCTTCCAGACGAGGCCTATTTGGAGGACACAAAGGAGAACTTCCAATGCTGAATTTGAATGTCTACCATTGAATTTAAAAGTAGGTGCCCTTATCAAAGAACCACAATTATTAATTCTTCTTAAAATGTTGTCACTGTTTTTGTTTTGGCATCGCATAAGTTTTGCCTCCTCACGAAATGGATTTCGGGTTGGAGTTGGGTACCGTGCTGTGTATCTCTGAGTCATCGGATCGTGCATTCGATGGTTGGGATCTCATCTCAGCAACTAACGATCGAAAGCCGTTTATTGTTGAGATGAGATCCGAGCCATCGGATGCACGATCCAACGGTTCGAAAGTGCACAGCACGATATTTCGCACTCCACTGCATAGCACTATCCCCAATTCATGAAACCCTTCAAATCCTCCATTAATACGTGAGGGAGACTGGGACTTTGACTACAGGCCCTTTTCCTCTTCATTGGCTACTTCCCCCCAAAACCATGCATTTTTTTTCTCTCTCTCCATGTTTGGATAAGATTGTATATACGTGCTGATTCAGCTTTTTCCTTTTGGCTCGTTTATCAGCCCTACTAGGTGCAAAGGTCAGCATCAGTTCGACCATGTGTCATGTTCGTTTTGAGATTTTAAATTTGAATTTATAGGTAATGAGTGTAGAGAAATATAGTAATGACTGAAAAAAAAAAGGGATGATAATTAAAAAAAGATAGAGAGAAAAAATGAAAATAATAATTAACGAAAAATATGATAATAATTAATAAAATCTAAAATTCAAAACCCTTAACCCAACAACTCCTATATTTTTGTGAAAAGATTGTCCCATTTTTGTTATGCATGATGGAGTATCATAATAATCGCTAATGTAAGCTCATGATTAGTGGCAATTGGTCTGATTTGCCAACCTGTTTAGTTGGTTAATTAAGGCATTCTTGAAATTCAGAATTAAGGGGTGTCTGGGACCCTTTTTTTATTTTTATTTTTAATTTTTACTTTTTTGACTTTTTAAATTATGAATAGAATGTATTTTGAATCTGGTAGACTGCTTGGAAGAAATGTGCAGAATGTATTTTGCAACAGAAGATATTTGAGAGAGAGATGTGCTATTACACATCCTTTATGTCTTTTTGTTAACAAAAATGAGAAAAGTCAAAAAACTCCTCCCACCCTACTTTAATTGGCTTCTCCTCTAGTTTCCAAAAACCAAAACCCATTTTCAAATAATATGCCCTGATCCGCTCAGGTTCTTATTTTTTAAGTACTTATTTTTCACTTTACGAGGCAGATCATTCTCTCATAATACATCACTTTTATTTCAAAAAATAAGTAGGAGTATTTGATAATAAACATGATATGTACTCCTAATAAGACACATATTTACTATTATTAAAATAAATTATGGAATCAGGGACGGACTCCCGGACCCCTGCACAACTCCAAAGACTCCCACTAATTATACTAATTTTTTAGATTACTTTGGAATAGTTTACTTAGGTTGGCCCCTACAAGTCTCTCGAGTGAAAAAAAAATCATAAAATTTCCTATATATGTGTGAAAAAACTAGCTAGTAGCAATTGACTTCTTTTTTTTTACACCAAAAAATAAATTTTATACATGTATTGACATTTGTATTTTTGTTTGGAAAAATACTCTCTCTCCATCGATCGATTTCTTTAATTTTAAGTGCACGCCAGGGAAGGAAGTCATTGGTTTTTCACAGAATATCAACATGGTTGTGTGGTCATGGTGATGATGTCCATGATGGTAAGCTCTTTTGGCCAGACATTAATTTTGCCCATAATTAACAATGGGTGTGGAAGTGTCACGAGCTTCAGCCCAATTCCTAGCATTATTTCCTTTCTAAAATTAGCGCTGTTGTTGGGAATCATCATGTCACTATATCCTCATTCCATCTATAATTTGCTTTCTCTCACTAAAATACACAAGGCATTGTTTGTTTTCGTAACTTCAAGTTGTTTTTCTTTTTTGAGAACGGTTAGGAATATTGGGTGACGTGTGGAGTGAGCCCTTTCGATAGTGAGAGCGGTTAAAAAGATTAGTCAAGGTATGTATAAATCGGTCAAACACCTAGATATCAAAGAAAAAAAGAGAGTGAGCCCTTCTCCTGTGTAACATTCAAGTGGAAGGTATTCTTGTAGAGTAATAGGAGTAACTATATTCTTGAAAGAATCGATCATTACCCAAAAAAAAAAAAACCTGTTCTTGAAAGAATAGTCCGTCACCACACCCTCACATGCAGCAATGAGTTCATGATGACTATTGCTGCAAATGGGTCCGATCTCGTGACCGCGTGGCATAACTTCCAATATTATTCAAGTTCGAACACCCTTAGGCTCTGTTTGGACCTTAGGGAAAAGAAAGGAAAAGAAAGAAAAATTAAAAAAATTTCCCTCCTAATGTTTGGTTAGAAGGAAAAGAGTGAAGAAAATAAAGATTTTAGGTTCATTGAATAGTAAATTTTCCCTAGTATTTTCCTCTCATTTTCCTTCTCTTTTATTTTCTTTTCCTTTCTCTAAATTCCAAACAGAGTCTTAGGTCCTGTTTGTTAACCGGATTCGGTCTTGGAATTGGACTAACAGTCCCTTCGGATTGTGAATTCCTTGTTTGGTAACATAAATTCCTTCGGATTATGAATCCCATGGGATGAGCAAGCCCCCTAAATGGGGGTATTAGTAATACCCTCTGGCCCAGTTTGATAACAATAGTAGATGAGTGAGATTCGTAAGGAGATGTGATTAGGATTGTGATTGATAATGAAAAGAGATTGGTAATGAGAATGGATTAGTAATGAGTATGTTTGTTTGAGATTGGATTGAATGATGGGATTATTACTATCATGTTTGTTTGATATGAGATTAGATGATGAGATTGGATTGATAGAAGGAATTGGTAATGAGAATGGGTTAGGATTGGACTATTAATACCATCTCCCCAGGAATACCTCCATTTTGGGGGATTTGTATCCCATCAGCTTAGTAATCCCCACAACTTTGTGAAACCAAACAAAGTATTAGGAAACCCATTACCTTCATAATCCAATCTCATCCCCCAAAACTTTTGTCAAACGGGGCCATTGGAGATGGTATTGGTAATCTCATACCAACCTCTCATCATTATCAATCCCTTCTCATTACCAATCTCTTCTATTAATCTAATCCTATCATCTAATCACATCTCAAACAAACATGATATTAATAATCTCATCATCTAATCCCATATCAAACAAACATACTCATTATCAATTCCTTCTCATTATCAATCCCAATTCTAATCACATCTCCTTACAAATCTCATCTATCTATCACTGTTATCAAGTGGAGCCTAAAACCTCAAGGCTCTTGTCGGTCGAGTGGGCATTAGGCAGCAATGAAAGGGCTTGTCCCCGAGAGATTGCAAGACTGAATATCACGAAGCCAAACATTGCAAACCTCGGAGCTATTAAAAATTTATTCGGATCTTAACTTCAAGGTTCCGAATAGTTAAGGTGCCCAAAAGCTGACCCACTCAAACACCTAGTTGTGCAAAAAAATTCATAGAAGTTGAAGATGTTGAAGCCAAGTTCAAGCACAATTATGCTACTTCCCCACTCGTATATATCCATCTTCTCTTTCTTTTTTTTTTGGATCCCTTTAGCCAAAGTAAAAGAAGAAAATTGGATTAAGAAAAGATGCATGGGGAATATATAATTGCCACATGTGGCACAGAGCAGTAGTCAAAAGACTCGAAACATAGTGGGGGGGGGGGGGGGGGGGGGGGGGCATGAAATGTCACTCTGATCTGATGGTCAAATGATGTCCAATCCTCTCCCCCTCTTGAAGTTGAAGCTATCAACTAACGGCTCATTTGGTGGACGCATGGATAAAATTTTGGGGACAACGAAGAAGAGGATAAGATTAGGATTTGATACAAGGACGATTCTTTACGAAGTTTGGATTAAGTTTTAAAAAAATAAAATTGGCAGTATGATTAATGGATGGATAAGAGAGTTGGTGAACAAAAGAATAATGCGAGAGTATACTTAATTGCATTTTGCATCTATAAAATCTTTATAGTGAGAATAACAAAGGGTAGTTTGGAAAGGTTTGATGGGCACGCCGATAATAACATCCACCCGAATAAACAGATGATTGACGAAGGATGGGGTGGGTTTCGCTAAGACCCTTGTAGGGTCTTAGCTTATCTGTTGGATAAGTAGTTCCGGTGCAGAAGGAGAAATCAAATACTGGACAATTACTGCACCCGAATTAGCTTATATCCCTAGCTAGGCCTGTAACCCCTCCATCCTCCACCTACCTAACGAGCCATAAATGGGCAATAACAAAGGGTGGTTTGGAGTGGTTTGAGGTGCACGCCGAGAATTACGCCCACCCGGATAAACTGAGGATGGAGGATGGGGTGGGTTTCGCTAAGACCCTTGTTGAGGTCTTAGCTTATCTCTGTAGGATATATAAGTAGTCCCAGTGCAGAAGGAGAAATCAAATTAATACTGGACAATTACTGCACCCGAATTAGCTTATTCCTAGCTAGGCCTAATGAGGCCTGTGTACCCCTCCATCCTCCGAGCCGTAAATGGGCAATAGGGTAATATTGGAATGTGTTGAAAACATGTTTTTACTTGAAGATGGGGTCTTTAATGAGGGAGCAGTTTGTGCCCATTTGAGTACGTACAGCCTTTTCTGATCCTAGCATTCAAGCGAGTTTCAGAAAGAAATTAGGAATGCTTCAACGCTTGTTTCCACTCTCTCTCTCTCTCTCTATAATTCTTGTGTGATCTCTTGCTTCTTGCGTTTACTTAACTCAAAAAGTTGGTATTCTGATGCAGTCTGAATGGTGCATCAGATCTGATATACGGTAGAGGATTCAATGCTGTACTACCTTTTTTTTTTTGTAAAGTTTAATTTGGATATTTTGTAAAAAAAATTGAAAAAAAGGTAATAGTTTTTTTACTTTTCCAATTACTACCATCAAAACAAACCAATAATCTATAAAATTCTAACGCAAAACTAACAAATGCGAAAAAATTGTATAAGAACAAAACAATTTTTTTGGGGGGAAACTAGGCCTAAATTACAATCAGCACTACATAAATAATATCAACTTTTTTTGGGTGAATAAATAATATCAACTTGAACTTGATCGAAGAATAAATTGCATAAATTGATTTATCTTAAAGACAGTCAATTAATAAAATTTACTTGTAGTCATCAAATTTTAGTTTTTGTAAAAAGTTTTAAGAATAATCATTTATTTCGACGAGCGTAACTGAAAAGGCATAAGAATATGTACCGGAGGTAATAAAATTTTTGATAAAACAACACTAAAAATTACTACAAAGACTGCTGGTTTAAACTTCTTCTTTTTTTGTCTCTAGTGAACTTTTTACCCTTTGTCTCCTCTCCTCTCACCGAGACAAATGACTAATCTAAAAATATTGAAGGAATTATAAAAATATAAAAACAAATTAACAAAAATATCGAAAAAATAAATTAGGCAAAAGTAAGAAAGAAAATACTAGCCATGTTCCCACACCAGTCCCAAAATTGGCGAGTCTCTCACCTTGATCCCATGTAGATAATACACGTAAGAAAAAGGACAGATTAGTCGCTAACTCTACTCTAGTGATCGATCCATTGTTAAAATTAGTTCAGTAGTCAATGCATAATCAAGGACAAAATCATTTGACAATAACCAGTAATTCTATGTGAATTGTTCATAAAATTTATAAAATGAACATTTTAGATCATCAATATCATATTGAGAATGCGAAAAGTCAATGAGCTCCACTAAGTTGGTTAGTTTATGTTGAGAGCTTGTCTGGTTTCCGTTGTTTATATGCTTGTTTCTAAAAACAAGCAAATTAAACAACATCAAGAACAAGTAAAGTCACTTGGTTGAGAATTATTTAATTTGGTTAGTATGCTTTTTCTTGATTTTTAAAAATACTTAAGCTACTAATGTCCACCTAGCAAACTTATTTTGCTATTTTTATATAAGAAAATCATCAATAAAAAATAAATGAAGTAGCCCTAATTGGAGTGAATAGAAGTGAGTAGATAGAAGAAGGAGAAATTAATTTATGTGAGAATGCCAAACGTTGGAGATTTCACACTATTCGGGTAGGTGGTTTTAAATTGATTACTATTCTGCCCATAGTAATTATTTAATGACAAATTAAAAACAGTTATAAATACTTAATTATTAAGGATAATTATGAAAATCACTTTATTTTGCTACTCAAAATGGACTAGATTGAGTTAGCACAGAAACCCCTATCAACTAATTAACGAACGCAACTGAGCTGACTTAAAATGTTCGGACTTAAGCCATAGCTAACCAGGGAAAGAAATATTGATCTGTTACCAAATGGCGGGCTACATCATCTGGCTCCCTCCGAAGTATAGATTAAACTAAAACCCATGACTCAACTATCTGATTCCAAGTATCGAACTTAAAACCCGTGAGAGAGAAGTAACCTATTTGGTATACGTTTAATTTGAGGGAGAGATTTTTGAGGTAAAAAATAAAAAGAGATAGAAAATTGAAAGTAATAACGAAAGCAAACAAAGTCACTTGATCCAACCTCTTGAACAACGATAAGACATATAATGCCCTCGGACAAAGTTAAGCACTAGAGTTGTCTAAATTCGTGCTCAACTTTGTCCCGTGCGAATTGAATAGTTCCTCCTCCAACTACCACTTCGGTGGTGTTGGAGATTAATTTGGTGCAAAAGCACAACAAAAAATGTCCAATCAGCTTATGCTGGCCAAGTATGTACCTAAGGCAACCTGAACCAATGGAGTAGTATTATAATGCCCACATTGACGCAAGTCAAAGCATGGGGATTGGGGTGTTTACATCAACCAAATCATTGTCAATTGGTGGTAGTTTTGACTGATGGAGTCCTACAGTTTGGATACAGAAACATAAGAGAAATTTATTTACGGCTTCGTGCAATTTCAGTCGTTCGTTTTGTTAATTGATGGTTGAGATTCATTTTAAATTATTATCGATAAAAGATATTAATTAACGGCAATAGTTTGTTTTTAATCTAGACCGTCTAAAATACTTCTGGATGCCCGAGATAGAGTGTCGCAAATTTTATTTACGGGAGGTCCTGTTAAAAGGTTTTTCTCAATAAGCATATATTGGTGACTATTTTTGTTTGGATACAGAAAATTCAGCGGTTAAGAATGAGTGGTTCAGAAAATTCTAGGAACAGATATTCGTAGGCCTCGCACGTTTGTGGAATTTGGCAGGGGATTCTTACTGCCGAACTAGTAAATAAATTTTTGTTGAAAAAGAGTCTTGGTAGATTCAGAAATAATCTTGGAGGGCACTATTTTAATTCGCTTGAAAATATTTCTGCCTATTAGACACAATTTATTTTAACTTCAAGTTTTATAGGTTTAGAGATGGATTTTCTTACCAAATTGAAAATAAATAATTTCATATACAATGAACACATAGATTTGAAGATATCAAAAATATAAAACGAAACGCATAGCAATTAATTATGAATCAAAGTTCAAGTTCTATATATATATATATATATAAAATACAATATAGCCAATAGATTTGTTATAAAGTTGAGAAATCCTACCATTGACCATAAATTAATCAAGACATAAAGATTATTTTGTGTTTTGCCAATATTCCAATTGTAGGCACTATGTGCTTTCATGTATTTCATTAATTTTCAAACCTTACTAACTACAATAGTACAATTGCTTTCGCATGGATTGATTGATTTGATAATTCGTAAATACTAATGGGCACTAGTGCAATTCTTGTATGGTTAAGTGAAATATATAGATTGGTTTGGGGTAGAAGAACTAAACTCCAAGGGGTTGGCAAAGTGGGCATGAGAAAGCAATAATTGACTATGAGGTTGCATATTCGAATCCCACTGAAGCCAATCATCCCAAACCTTGGGCCACTGAGGGGTTAGCCTGGTCGTAATAGTCGAGCTGCGCGCAAGCTGGCCCAGATATTCGATTATCAAAAAAAGAAGTAAAAGAACTGAAAAATCCACGGAGGGCACATGACCCCTGGTCTCTACCTACATCCAGCCATTTTCACATCACGTGTGCCTATTATACGCCAATATAACTATGATAGTTGCAAACCGGAGCCTTGTTCCGACTCAAAATGACCATAACATGATAACACTACCAACGTGCGTTCATTTGAGTGTGTGTGTGCGTATGATTAAAGAGGATTTGACCTTGCAACCGTGCTAGAAAGAGAATTATTTGAGGGGTGGGGACTCGAAATTAAACTAGTGGTACTAATGGATCTCACCTAATTGGTAACTATGGGTAAATAACAGAGAATCATGGTAGCTATGGTGTGCTTTTCAAATGAGTAAATAATATCAGACCCGGTACAGTCCAGAAAAAAGAAAATATGAAATTGTCTATGACAACAAATAAACGGTCTAGAACTCTTCCCTAAAAGAGTTTCTTTAGATCTGAACCATTCATTTGTCTTCCTAAAAGGTTTCATGGTCCGACTGTCCTGGTGTCTATCTTTTTTGAAATACTAATAATTATGCCCTTGCGGACAGAGACCAATCCCTATCACACGAACAAATTATGTCGAAAAAAAGTTGCCGCAATAAATTGGAGTATTAAGATCTATCTTCTGCATCAGTACTCATCAGAGACAGGACCATATTCTATACCTAACCAGCCCAATTCCTATCCCTACGAGTATGCATGTGTCATCTTGTGTTTGTGTCATGTTTTTTTTTTATCGGCGTGTTTGTGTCATGTTTACAGATCACCAATAATAACACGATGGAAACAATTTTATCTTGAACTGCCGGTATCTTACAAACAATACTTGGTGCTCTTTTGCGCAATGACAAATGTACATAACCTGTTCATTGGATTACCGATATTCGTTCAACTTGATTTTGGAAGGAATGATCTCCCCCACGAGTTCTTCACAGTGAATGCCCCTATATATTTCTCCGGAAGCGTAATGAGCTAGCCTCGTTTAATTTGAAAAGCACACCAAGGCACCATAGCTACCATGATTCTTTCAAAATATGGTCGCATCGTGGTATGTAATATGATGAAAAGATAATGTAAGATGGGAAAATAAATAAAAATTGCTAACTCTTAAATTTCACTACACAATCGCTCCACAAATTCAAAATTCAAACACAACTTGAGAAACCAAAGAATTTGGTAAGTTAATTTTTGTCCTCCTCCTTAATTCTTTAGTTTACTTCTTCGAATCAAGGATCTTATAAAAAAATTTAGAGCCCGTGTGGATCATGGCTTGTCGAGAGTTCTTTTGCATAGAAATTCAAATAAAAGGGATCGAAAACAAACACTATACTTAGGATCCGTTTGTTTGGGTATAAAATATTTTTTGGTAAAATGTTTTACCTATTTTTTGGTGTTTGATTTTGTAAAAAATGAGGAAAACGTTTTACATGTAAAATATTTTTATTAATTGGATGAAAATGACTTACCTTTAAATCTTTTGTAAGTTATTTTCCAAAATGAACCAACTGCGTTCTACTGCAATTCTTACTGCTCAGTTTTTTTGATCGTCAGTTCTAACTCACGTTTAATTCTGATATTTTCATATCTCTCCACCGTTTAAGCCTCCCACTCTCTCTACGCTATTTTGTTGATTACTGAAAATATTTTCAAGTGTCAACCAAACACCGGAAAATAAAATTTGTTTGAAATTTGTTTTCTGAAAAAAATATTTTACATAGTAAAACATTTTATGTCGAAACAAACGGAGCCTTACTATCATGATTTAAACACAGGCTATGAATCTGGAAGATGTAGAGAAATCTACAAACAAAGTGAAAAGACTTCCACGCAAGTTCTAGAGGATTGATACGGTACATAAAAAAGATCCATGAAAATGTCTATGAAAGAGAAATAAGTTCAGATTCGCATTTCCATTGAAGAGAAATGAATCCTTCATCCGATGCGAATATGGACGATTTATTGCTCTTTCATGAACATTTTCACGGATCCCTTTCATCCATCCTAAGATTTTTTTGCAAGTTTTGTCGTATGCTTTCTTATGCCTTGTTTGGTTGACATTTTGAAAAAAAAATGAACCCCATTAAACTGTTGAAATCCATGAACTAGAACCAAACAATCCGAACAAACCCGGTACAGTTCAGGAAAGAGTAAACAGGAAACTGTCTACGACAACAAATAAACGGTTCAGAACTCTTCCCTGAAAGAGTTTCTTTAAATCTGGACCATTCATTTGTTTTCTTGGACAGGGTCGGCTTATGGCAAAGGCAGGAGAAGCTTGTGCTTCTGGCCCCCAAAAAAAATAAAAAATGAGGGCCCCTAAAATTTTAGAAACCCTATATATATATATATATAGCCCAAATTTTTTTTGCACTAGTCTTCTTTACACAAAATATGCCCAAATGGTAGAATTACTCATTAGAAACACTAAGGCATTAAAAAAGAAAAAGAAAATAAGGGACGGCCGGAAGAATATATTGCGCCGATCCAAAAAATAAGAAGAAATAAAAACACAGCAGCTGCAAACGCTTCACGCTTGAGGAGTCAAAGGGAAGGAAAGACAACGACTGGCGACCTTGGACGGAAAATACTTGCATACGGATTTTCTTGATCAAAAATAATCTTCGGTCAACTATGTCTCAAGATAGATTAAATGGATTGACTATATTGTCTATCGAGAAGGAGCTGGTGAAGCAACTTGACTATGACTTTAATGAGTACATTTGCTGCAAAAAGTGCGATAAGACCAATTTTTAAATTATGGATTTTGAGGTATTGAAATAGTTGCATTTTTTTTTTGGATAATTATATATATGCTTCTATTTTGTAATGGTAAATCTTCTTAATGGTTTTTTTTATGAGACTCTTTATAGACCATTTTTGTATGAAAAATATAGAGAGGCCTCATTCAAGAGGTTCGCTTTCGACCTCTAAATCTTATGAGCCGACCCTGGAGGATTTCATGGTCCAATTATCCTGGTTTCTATCTTTTTTGAAATATACTAATAAATATGCCCTTGCGGACAGAGACCAATCCCTATCACACGAACAAATAATGTCGAAAAAAAGTTGCAACAATAAATGGAGTATTAAGTCCTCTGATCTATCTTCTGCATCAGTACTCATCAGAGACAGGACCATATTCTATACCTAACCAACCCAATTCCTAATCTTATCGGAATGGTGATCCCTACGAGTATATGTGTCACCTTGTGTTTGTGTCATGTTTACGGATCACCAATAATTACACGATGGAAACAATTTTATTTTGAACTGCCGGTATCTTACAAACAATACTTGGTGCCCTTTGCGCAATGACAAATGTACGTAACCCGTTCATTAGATTACCGATATTCGTTCAACTTGATTTTGGAAGGAATGATCTCCTCCACGAGTTCCTCACAGCGCTTGCCCCTATATATTTCTCTGGAAGCGAAATGAGCCTCATTTAATTTGAAAAGCACACCAAGGCACCATAGCAACCATGATTCTGTCAAAATATGGTCGCATCGTGGTATGTAATATGATGAAAAGATAATGTAAGATGGGAAAATAAATAAGAATTGCTTACTCTTATATTTCACTACAGAATCCTCCAGAAATTCAAGATTCAAACACAACTTGAGAAACGAAAGAATTTGCTATGAATATGGAAGATGTAGAGAAATCTACTAACGAAGTGAAAAGACTTCCACAAAAGTTCTAGAGGATTGATACAGTACATAAAAGGGATCCATAAAAATGTCCATGAAAAATAAATAAATTGTTCAGATTTGCATTTCCATGGAAGAGAAACGAATCCCTCATCTGATGCAAATATGAACGATTTATTGCTCTTTCATGAACCTTTTCATGGATCCCTTTCATGCATCCTAAGATTTTTCGCAAGTTCTTATGCCTTGTTTGGATGACATTTTGGAAAAAAAAATCCAACTTAAAAAACACTCATTACCCCTACTTCCAATCATCTCTCTTCTCTCCAATCATTATTCTCATTTCTCTCTCTATCTCTCTCTACTCATTAACCCTATCTTCAATTATTATCCTATTTTCTCTCTCCAGTCTCCAAAAATCAAACTCAAAATTTTTCAAAACATCATTCAAACAAGGCATTAGCTTTTTAGCAAACATGCATTGAATAAAACCCATGAAAATAGGGGTTGTTTAGTCAAAGAAGTCCTCATCAACCGTTAAGAACAACATATATATTACTCCATATGAGAATCTAATGACCACCCACTATAAAATAGGGGCACGAGTGGAGCTAGGGATATTTCTTTCCTTCTATGGGGGGAGGGATCAACCCCACATCCAAATTGGTGAGGGGATTGGTGATGGTAACGGACAGGGGGACCCGATAGTGTAGATTGCTATTTGAGCCGTTTATCTCTTTAGTTAATAGTTCAAATTTCACCGAAAAAGCTAAAGAAACTGACGGGAAGACCGACGGTACGAACCGATGGTCACGGAGCCCGTTTCGGGCCCGCATGGATGATTCGAGTCATTTAATAATTAAAAAAAAAAACTGAGAGGACCCATGAAAAATCAAATCAATCCGATCTATTAAGTGCACGCACGGTCCAATCTTCCATTTCTTCATGGATCTAAAATCTGAATGAAAAATCAACTCAATCCGATATTTTTGTTCACGGATCCGAAATCCGTTATGGGTTGTTATTAAAATTATTGAACGGTCCGAATCATCCATGCGACACGACCGTCAGTACGCAACGCCGAAGCTTCCGCTCGATTTCCGTAGCAGGATTAAAATTTCACGCTAAAAACATTTTTGGACGGTTTGTCTCCTATGCACTAGGGTCCCCCCCCCCCACCACCACCACATAGGTGGGTAGTGTGTCAAGTCAACAAGAAGCTACTCGGCCACTATTTATTTTGGATTATTATAGCTTCTAGCAGTCCATTTAAGAATAAGGAGATGGGGCCGTTGCTTTGGAATTATGTCCTGAATCCATGGATTCCGATTGATCACATTGACCATCTAACAGGGACTATATCGTGCAGTAGTAGCTCTAAATATATTTGACGTTTAATCTCTAAGAGCATTCACAGTGGAATAATCAAAAGTCAATAATTAAAAGTTGTCACGTCATCTTTTGATTATACATTTAAGGGGTTGTTAAGGTTAGCAATGTAGATGTTTACAATGGTACAATCAAATTTGAATAATCAAAACTTGCCACATCACCATTTCAATTTATAAAAATCTAAAAATTGTGAACATAGAAAATACTTTTTTAAAAATAGGTTTCAAACTAATAAAAATAGGTTATTAGAAAAAGAGAAAATAGTTTTTTGAAAACTTTGATTTAAAAAAAAAGTTTTCAGGAAAAAGTTAAAAAGAAAAAAAAGAAAACAGTTTTAGAATAAAAAAATAGTTTTTGAATTTTTTTAAAAGAACAGTTTTTGAAAAAAAAATTTAATAAAAAATAGTTTTTGCAAAAATAAATAAATAAAAGTTTTGAAAAAAAAACAATTTTTGCAAAAAAATTGAAACTTTTTTTTAAAAGTATTTTTCTTATAAATATGTTGAGAATGGAAGAGAGAAGATTTTTGTGTTATGATGGTGTACTTGATTGAGGAAATGTGGGACAACTAAATTTGATTATTGACAAAAAGTTTCTAGTTTTGATTATCCAATGGTCAAAATTTGATGAGTTGCTAAGAGGTTACTAAGTTGATTATTCCACTGTGAGCTCTTTTTTAAACAAATGTTGTTAACTTTAATAACATTTTAATTTTGATTATATCACTTTTAGAGCATCCACAGTGGAATAAGCAAAACCAAAATGTTGCTAAGGCTAACAATATTTGTTCAAAAAAGTGCTCACATTGGAATAACCAAACTTAAGAGCATCCACAGTGGAATAAGCAAAACCAAAATGTTGCTAAGGCTAACAATATTTGCTCAAAAAGTGCTCATATTGAAATAACCAAACTTAGCAACCTCTTAACAACTCATCAAATTTTGGCTCTTGAATAATCAAAACTAGCAACTTTTTATCAATAATCAAATTTTATCTCTCAATCAAGTACATTAACATTACAAAAAAACCTTCTCTCTCTCTCTCTCTCTCTCTCTCTCTCTCTCTCTCTCTCTCTCTCTCTCTCTCTCTCTCTCTCTCTCTCTCTCTCTCTCTCACAATAATGTTTTCAAAAAATAATTTTAAAAAACTGTAATTTTCAAAAACATTTTTTTTACAAAAAACAATTTTTTCAAAACTTTTAAAAACTGTAGGTAAATAAAGTGTGTTTTTAAAAAAACTATTTTTGAAATTTCAAAGCTCTTTTATAAAAAACTGTTTTTACACAAAATTCGATTTTTAAAAACTATATTTATAGTTTTTGAAATTTCAAAACTATTTGTCTAAATACAATTCGTTCAAAATTTCTCAAAATTGTATCTACAATTTTTAAGTGAACAAAGTGTGTGTTTTTTGTTTCGAAAAACTATTTTTTTGAGCTGTTTATAACATAAATTGTTTTTTTTTCCCCTTCAAAAACCGCATTTTCAAAAAATATGCATAAAATGAAGGGAAAAAGTTTGCAGGGTACATTGGTTTTGATTATGGGCAAAAAATAACCAATGTGGGATTTGATATTGCTAACTTTAGCAACCTCTAAATGGATAATCAAAATCTGATATAGCATGTTTTGATTATTCACATTTGCATATTCCACTGTTGATGCTCTAAGTGAATGAACAATATCTTCCTAGCCATTTCGCTAAATCTATGTGATTGGTGACTTGGGTCCCTTGTAAAACAACAAAATTAAGAGTTTCCGATAATCATATATGAGCCATTTCGCTAAATCGAATTGAGTTTCATGTCGATTTAAGAGAAAGGGGAAAAAAAAACACATCAATGATAACTAAGACGCTCCAATGACTAAGTTAATCTTGATGCTCTAAGTGAATGAACAATATCTTCCTAGCCATTTCGCTAAATCTATGTGATTGGTGACTTGGGTCCCTTGTAAAACAACAGAACTAAGAGCTTCCGATAATCATATATGAGCCATTTCGCTAAATCGAATTGAGTTTCATGTCGATTTAAGAGAAAGGGAAAAAAAACACATCAATGATAACTAAGACGCTCCAATGACTAAGTTAATCTTCACCGACGAAATACTTAATAGTAGAAATGAATGGTACAACGTACCTTCTTCGATTTTTATCTTGTGGTTTATATAAAGAGAGTTTATTGGGCTCCTAGCAACTCGTGTGCCCTCACAACAGCCTCGCAGTTGTGGCGTCAGGCCTTGCATTGCCAAGGGGCTGAGCCGTGCCACCCCGACATCCATGTAGTGCAGGCTAGACCAAGCGCGAATGGTGGGTTGGGCCTGGCCTGATCCAATGTAATTCCGCCCCCAATAGCCACACGCCCACAATTCTGCGAACTAAGTTCACATCTCCACCCCAACCTTGCGCATTACTCCAGGGCCCAGGCCATCCACATTGATGGCCGTTCGGCCCAGCGACTTGTGACCACACAGGCCCAGGTTCCCCTAATTCGGCCCACTACATTTTCCAACCGAGAGAAGGGAGAAAATAATTACTATATTCTTCCTCCTTCGATTTCTCTAACATGTTGCAAATTACACAGGATATTATTGGGTGGGCAGGGCACTGTAAAACCAACAGAGAGAAGTCTTGGGCTTCCGATGAAGGAAAAAAACTGCCTTGGGCTTTTGTTTGGTCTTGACGAGGAAAAGGGCCGACGATGTACTATCTTGCCAGAGTGGGTTTGTGGCCTTGGATTTGACGGCCCAACTCTATAACTTGACCCCGGCAAATGTTATTCGCTCTCGGGGACCCACAACATGGGTGTTGTCCCCATCCGTGCCGTCCAATTTCGGCATAGACGGCTCAGAGTTCATCTCGGCAATGAACGGATGGACGGCTGAAATGACATATGAGTCATCCATTGCCGAAATGGAAGACCCGGATGGGAACAACTCCCATGTTAGGGGACAACAGGATCCCCGAGTTCGCATAACTTAACCGAATAACATTTGCCCGGTGGAGCCTCGAGTTGTTTTTCTTTTCTGAGAACGGTTGGGAATGGCTGACGTGCAGAGTGAGCCCTTTGGATGGTGAGAGTGGTTAAAAGGGAAAGTCAAGGTGTGCATAAATCGGTTCAGACACCTAGATATCAATCAAAGGGGAAAAAAAATGCGAGGCCTTGGCCTGTGTAATATTCAAGTGGAAGGTATTCTTGCAGAGTAATACGAGTAACTATTTACCATTCTGGAAAGAATAGTCTGGCACCACCGCCTCACACGCAGCAATGAGTTCTTTTTTTTTTTTTTTTTTGAAAATGTCAATCCATTACGAAATGGAGAAGCCCGAAGGCAGACAGATTACATCGCAAAATACAAGATTGAACCAAAACTAACACAAGCTAGACACGAGTACATGCTAACCAAACATTACTACTCTAGGCACCCCTGCCGAAGCAGGCTTGCAACTCGGTTGCCGGACTAGGAGCTCGTCTTCGAAAGTGATAGAGAAGTTTCGAGAGAGAAGTCTCGAGGGACAACAGTCCAACCCCAAACTACGCTCATGATGCAATCTGGTCGGGGACGATATCTAGAAAGCGCTCAAAACACCGGCACACCCATATCTGAAAGCTCAGCGACATTGGCGAACCACCACTGCCGACAACCCACTGACACGGGTAGACCACATCAATGCAAGCCTTGCTAACACTCCAGGCTCCGGCACACGTCCGTCGGCAGCACGACGGGCTCGTGGAACTGCAGCGGAGCAACCAGACACCACCCCCGAATACCAAAACCTTCAACTACAACCCAATCGCGCACCAAAATCGCCGGCACAACCCAGGCACACAACGGACATCACTGCAGCTGAAAGCTCCGGAACAACAAACCCTAACCTAAAATTATTATCCCACCACCAACACCCACTGGATCTAAACGCCTAGACCAGTACGGACCGGACTGGGGACACCGGCCGGTAGAAGACCAGGGCAAACGGCTGGTACAAAAGAAAATAAAAACAAAACCCTAACCCTAGAACTCACCTTATTGCCACATCAAACGCTTGCCGCTTGCCGGACCACCACTCACCGCCTTCTAGCTCCGGTCCGAACCAACATCGCCGGACAGCAAGGATGGAAAGCCCATCACGAGAGCCGGAGCACCGGCCAGAAAAACGGAAGGAAGAGGAACGAAAGAGGGGGGGAAGCGGGGAGGAACGAAGACGGTTGGGGGGAGGGGAGAACGAAGACGGGGGGAGGAGGGAGGAGAAGGAGGCGGCCCCCCTCCCCCGAATCTAGATCTGGTTAGATGAGTTTTCTAGAGAGAGAGAGAGGGGATTTCTGGGAGAGAGAGAGAGAGAGCTGCAACATTGAGTTCACGATGACTATTAATTGCTCCAAACAAGCCGATCTCGTGACCGCATGGCATAACTTCCAATTTTATTCAAGTTCAAACACCCTTAAAACCCCACGGCTCTTCTTGGCTGGCATGAGGATGAGGCAGCAATCAAAGGGCTTGTCGTCGAGAGGTTGCAAGTAGGGCTGTAAGTGAGCCGAGCTACTTGCGAGCTCGGCTCGGCTCATTTTGTAAACGAGCCGAGTCCACTCGGCTCGTTCAATAAAAGCTCAGCTCGTTAAGAGAGGCTCGGCTCGATTAAAGAGGCTCGTTTAGTAAATGGCTAAGCTCAGCTTGTTAAGGCTCAAGCCGAGCTCAAGCTTGCAGAAACTCGGCTCGGTTTGGCTCGTTTACACCCCTAGTTGCAAGGCTGGATCTCGCGAAAGCCAAATATTACAAACCTTGGAGCTACTGAAAGTTTATCTGGCATTTGGGCCTTAACTTCAAGGCTCCAAGCAGTTAAGGTGCCCAAAAGCTAAACCACTTAAACACCTAGTTGTGCAAAAAAAAAATCATGAAAGTTGAAGATGTTGAAGCCAAGTTCAAGAACAATTATGCTACTTCCCCACTCCTATATATCCATTTTTTGGGGGAATCCTTTTAGCCAAAGTAAAAGAAGAAATTTGGATTAAGAAAAGATGGCATGGGAATAATTACCACATGTGGCACGGAGCAATATTCCAAAAACAAGAGCTAGCCCCGAGCTAAAGTCTGTATTGCTGTCGCTTTAGGCCTCCAAAATTCTTTAAATTTCAAGGTCACTCTTACTTTTTTTTACCCCTTATAATATTTTAAAGAAATGCCTCATTTTAAATTTTTACTTAATTTTTTTTTGAATTTTAAGGCCCCCTCACTTTTTTTTATACCCCTTATAAGTTATAATAGTCTAAAAAAAGGTCTCATCTTTTATTTTTAATTAAATTTTTTGAATTTCAAGGTCCCTCTTATTTTTTTTACCCCTTATAATAGTTTAAAAAAAAGCCTCATTTTTTATTTTTTGAATTCCAAGGCCCCTCTTACATTTTCTTTCATTATTTCACTCCAAAACTTCCTAAAAATAATAAATTTGATTGGAGTGGAGTGAATACCTTGAAGATGTCAAACTCTAATATGTTAAATTGTCACGTAAATCTTCCAAAAAAAAATAAAAATTGACATCAATTTGAAGCCTGCCCATTTAGATGGAGGATTTGTTTTGGGTTGATATAGAATGAGAGTGAATATGTAATGATGTGTGATATGTTAAAAAAGATGATCCTACGTCTTAAGAATAGTGGATTTGTATTGCATTATTTGGATGATTTTTTGAGAAGGAAGATATAGAGGATAGATATGATGTGATTAGATATTGAATGACTAAATTGCCCCCACTTAGATTTTTAAATGATCAAAATTCGTTTACTTAATTATAATTAAAGTAAATACATATTTATCATTAATTATGGGATAAAATAATTTCATTTTGTTTTACAAATGTTTAAACTATATTATTTATTTGAGAAAATATTATTTTCCGAATTTTTTTAAAAATGTAATTGAAAAGTGAATTTTTTTTATAAAAAAAATTACAATTCACATACAAAAAAAAAAAAAAAAAAAACCATTCCAGAGGTACAACTCCTTCTTCGACGCCGACGTGAACGCCGACACAATCCCGTTCTTCTCCGACGAGCTCTGTGAGGTACCTCTCTCTCTCTCTCTCTCTCTCTCTCTCTCTCTCTCTTCTTCTTCTTCTCCTTCGCAAAACACTGTGTGGGGGTGAGGGTGGATTTGGAGGGATAAAAGAGTCCCAAATCCCCCTGATTTGCTAACGACAGGGGTGAGGCTCCGCTTGGCAAATCCACCCAAAACACTGTTGGAGGTGGATTTGTAGTCCCAACAGTGTTTTAATCCACCCTCCCAAAAATGCAACCAATGACCGGATATGAGTGGATCCAGGAGATGAAATTCGGGCGGCTCCATATCCGGCATCCAAACAGGGCCTAGTGGGCCTAACGTTAGCCGGGCAGGACTTGGCCTAACGTTAGCGGGGCAGGACTTGGGTTGGGGTCAACTCCTCTGTCAAACCGTTTGACAGTTTCAACTTTGGTAGGTACATTCCGATATACTCGCCCTGTAAACCCTACACTCCGCCTCCTCCTCCAAAGAAACGGTTTTAGAGAGCGGGGGGAGAGAGATCTGGTTAGGAGGGAGAATGGAGAGCGGAGCAGTGTTCACGGGGCTTCAACCAAATCCCAATTACCTCATCTCTCCATTACGCAGCGCTTGCAGGCTTCTTTTGCCTCAGAAGTGTTCCAATAAGAAGCAGTTTTGCCCTCAATCTCTCAAGGTATCTCCTCTTTTCACTTCCCCCTCTTTTATTCCCATAAATGTCCTAATTTGCAAAATACATTGTTTGATTTCGGAGGAAAATTTGCGATGCAGTTCCAAAGGCTGCCCCTTTTGGCATGTAAGAAGCTTAGCAGTACCATCCAAGAGGTCCCTCTCACAAGGTCTGTCCTTCTCAGATTCCTGTTCCTATTATTGACATTTATCCTTAACCTATTTCCTTCTTTAGCTAAACCAATTAGAGCTTTAAGTCCCAACCAATTGGGCTAGGCTACATGAATAATAGTTTCGTTTTTACCATCGTCCTTTGTTTTCCTTGATCGGGGAATGTTATTATTGTTAGAATAGTTGGAGCTATTAGCTCCTTGGAGGATAAGTTGAACTCCTGACCTCCTTCCTCCTGGCACCTAAGTGCATCCCCTGGCACCTAAGTGCACCCCCTGATGCCATTGGGCCAAAGGCCTCTTGGCATCAAGGCGTCATATTCATATTTTAAAAAAAACATCTAATCCTTTCGAACTACCCTCAACCGTAACTACATCAATTTTGATCTGCCTTCGTGTTACCCTCAACCGCAACCATATCACTCCTCCTAACTACTGTATCGGTCAATTTTCGACCACCTCAATTTTTTTTTTTCTCTCATCTTATTATCTTCTTTGATTTTTCTTATATTATCTGCTTTTTTTGGTTCCATTTGTTTTTCATCCAACTTGTTAAATTGACATTTGTACTAAAATCACAATTCATAAAGTTCTTCATGTAGTTCGCAAATGACAATTGGTATTCTGCAATTGCACTGGAATTCTATCCCTTAGTTGCAGGAACCTTCAACTATGCCCACGTTTCTTCGACGGAAACGCGTTTTCGCATTTCCGTCGAAGGAAACTCCAAGAAACCCGTCCCAATGACGACTGGAACTCGTTCCTTACCTATACGGGAAGTTACACCCAAAAAATGGTTGAGAGAATTACGATTCAAGTTGCAATTGGTACCTTTAAAGTTGTTTTGATCTTGTTAGTGAGCACATCTGATATTAACCTTCTAGAGTCATATTAATGCCCTTAACTTTTACGCCTACTTAATATGCACAAAGAGCTCTATTGTGTAATCATGTGCTACAATAAAAATGTTGAAATATAACTAGAAACTTATGATTTTAATAGTAATATTTTATGTGGTAGAATAATATTTTTATATTGACATTTAACAATATAAAATTTCAAAATATATTTATAATTTTAATAATTTTTCCTAACCACTCCCAATGGCGCTCCCACACTTCTGTGATCATCCGCTCCCCCGTCCCCGCCCCCGCTTCCGCTTCGTATAACTAAGTTCTATCTGTATATCACATAGTAGTGTATAGTGCTAAAGTTGGTTTTAATAAACTTTCGATTTCTATAGCTAAAAATCTGAAATTGTCAAGACTTGGGAATGACCCAAGTCACCCAATTGAATTGACCCCCAACACCAATTGAATTTTTTGGCTATGTCATTGCCACCATTGGAAGAAATTTCATTTGAGTTGCTTCATATTACACTTCTTAGATTGATACGAGAATTAAAAGAAGGCCTATTTTTGTCTTGCTCTTTAGAAGGATTTGTTGTTGTACTTGGAGGCACTAGAGATGCGTATATATAAAAATATTAACAAGCAGTTAGTAGTGTGATGCTAAAGTTGGCATATAGTCATGAAACCATGGCTCACCTCATGATGTTACACGATGAAGATAAATGATGTGAAAATGTACTTCCTGTGCTTTGCATGTTCTCAGCCAATTTTGTTCTATTTTTTCACACCGGAGTTGGGTTTGCATACTTCGTAAGTTCTTCTAGTTGTCTTTGCAAAATGTAGAACATTATTTTCTTATACTTACCTGTCTCTGTGAATACCAGTTGTTAGGAAAGGGTTTTGCAGAATAGATTGAATGCAGGAAACATGATGGATTTATAACTCGCTGGACATTAATTGATCTGGATTTTTTTGTATCATATATTTCTAGATTCCAATTGTATGTTTATTAATTGCGCCAATATTTTACAGTAACTTTTCTTCTTTTACTGCGACAGTGATGTTGCATATGAATTAGCAGACATAGATTGGGACAGCCTTGGATTTGCGTTGATGCCTACCGACTTTATGTATATCATGAAATGCTCACGTGGACAAACTTTTAGTAAAGGTGAATTACAGCATTATGGAAACATTGAGTTGAGCCCATCTGCTGGGGTCTTAAATTATGGGCAGGTTGGTCCTTTAGATCTTTATATGGTAGTCATGTACTTACATGCTATGGGCAAATAATTTGGAAATGTTCTTGTGGTATATACTTTGCTTTAAGCTGGTTGGTCACTTAATGGATTTTTCCCGTTGTTCTTTTGCCAATGTTGGAGGTAGAAATTTCTTTCGTCCTTTCGACGAGTTGCACTTGTTTGCATCAGACATTGCTTTAAATTCCCAGAAGATATTCATATAATTCTCGGCTTATTAAGTCCATGAAACATCATATCCTCTTGGAACGCCAAACAGTTCTTTTAGGCTTTTTTGAAATTATTATTTGTTGTTGTTTATTATGGTTTTAGTTAAATGCTGTGGTTTTAACTCGTTTTTTAAAATTCTCTTATTTTGGGTGTAGGGATTATTTGAAGGTCTAAAAGCTTACCGTAAACAAGATGGTAATATTTTGTTGTTTCGTCCTGAGGAAAATGCTTTGCGGATGAGGATGGGTGCAGAGCGAATGTGCATGCCTTCACCAACAATTGAACAGTTTGTGGATGCTGTAACTGCCACTGTTTTAGCAAATAAAAGATGGGTAATGTGCAACATTATCTTAGGGGTGAAATTTTGTTCCTAATTACTAGTTCTTTTTAGTCTACTATACTAAATTATTTGGGTTTTTTCAGGTTCCTCCTCCTGGCAAAGGTTCCTTATACATAAGGCCATTGCTTATGGGGAGCGGAGCTGTTCTTGGTCTTGCACCAGCTCCTGAGTACACTTTTCTGATATATGTTTCGCCTGTTGGAAACTATTTTAAGGTTTGCGACTTTTGCAATTGACTGCTGGTTTCCTTTCCCAATAATGGCTGTGTCGTTAACTCTGGATTTGTCTTCTTAGATGGTGGATTTTGTTGCTAGAAAATACATGGAATAATTGATGGATTTGGTTTCTCCCAGATATGCAAAAAAAAATTTGTTAATGTTTTAGTAGTGTACTGTCTGTTCTTCGTGGGGGTCATTTAGGCTTTCGAGTTAGGTTTATTAAATTAAGTGTTTAAGTATTGGCTTAGAAAATCCTATTTTAGAGAAATGAAATCACCAAGCGTTCTGGTTGGTGGATGCTTTGCTACCTTAACATGTCTCTTTCCCTTTTTTTTGGCTCTAAGTTTGTTACAAGTTTATGGAAACATATCTTGCTCAGAAACCTTTTATATGGATTTCCTAATTCCAGGAAGGTATTGCACCAATACATTTGATGATTGACACTGAAGTGCATCGAGCAACCCCTGGTGGTACTGGAGGTGTGAAGACTATAGGAAACTATGCTTCGGTGAGCTAGCCTTCCAGTTTGTGCTTATTCATTGACTAGTTTGTCAGTATCCATGCTTGGTTTTTCTTTTACAACCTCTGAAGCATAGGTTTTTCTCATATTTTTTTATTAACAGCTAGTACAACATCATCTTTGTCGTATAAATATTCTTAATTCTCAACTTATGTTCTCCCTTGCTTATAAATTAAACACTTATTTACCCCTTCAATTCCCTTGCCTCCGTTCTTTTTCTTTTTCATGATTCCTTTTTTGTTTACTTTAAGTGCTTTATTGTCCACGTTTGTCTCTTTCCTCAAGTTTTTGGGAGTCATATGGCATGTATTCTTTCAAAAATTGAATTCACCATGTAGCTGCAAAACACAGAATTTCAGGCAGTATTGTTATTTATGGTTGGTTTATTTCATGTTTCGTGTCAAGTATAAGGAATGTTTGCCTATGATCTCCGATTTGTTATGATTCAATGGGTTCCCCTACAAGGTGGCAGGTTTTTGATCTTGATATTGTATGAGCAATGGGGATGGTAATTACTTTTCTCCAACACTTTGTCTACACTAATGACTATAAATAGCCTTTTTTATTTTTGAACAGCAAAGAAAAGGATTTTAATAATCTTTGAACGATGAATACAAAGATTCAAAGGACCAAAGAGCACAGCGGCATCATACTATACCAAGTCTTATCCCAACTATTCTGCTTAAGCTTGCTTCCAAATGCTGCATTTTGGACTATACTGTATTAACCCCAACACGAGTAACTAGTGGAACATTGGAAAAAGAAGTCATAGTTGACATTTATATGAAAAGATTGGACTTGCTAACATATTCCATCTTTCTGATCCTCGTGTGTAGGTACTAAAGGCACAAACTGCTGCAAAAGCCAAAGGCTTTACGGATGTTTTGTACCTTGATTGTGTTCACAAGAAATATCTGGAGGAGGTTTCCTCCTGTAATGTGTTTGTTGTAAAGGTAAATTAGAGACTGGATCAGCTTCTTTGTAGTACCTTTTGTATAATGATTCTGCTATCTTGTGTTATTTCGAATGGTAACTGTCACTTATAGATTCTATTGAGACCAGATTTTGTGGTCTACTTGAATTGATAACATATTAGTTGATGACATTATAGTGATAATCGCGGTAGTTACAGCTTACAACAACTATACATGAGGTTTGTGTAACCATCGATTTTAGTTGGAAAAAACCCCTAGGTTTGTCCATGGTTGACTATCATTAGATACTGCAACTGTCCTGTAAAGATATAGGGGTCTCGTTTTTTGGTAGGCTATAATGAATGTTACAGTTGCTGAACTCGGTTTTTTTCACTCTGAAGTTGTGTTTGATTTGTGAAAGTGATGAAGCTAGGATAGGATCTTGAGTCGAAGAATGAGTTGTCCATGGTTGACTATCATTAGATACTGCAACTGTCCTATAAAGATATAGGGGTCTCGTATTTTGGTAGGCTATAATGAATGTTACAGTTGAACTCGGTTTTTTGCACTCCTCTGAAGTTGTGTTTGATTTGTGGAAGTGATGAAGCTGAAGCTGGGATAGGATCTTGAGTCGAAGAATGAGTAGCAAACCTCATGTATGAGAATGTTTTGAAATTGATATGTTCAACCATAGAATTGAGTTTGTAGTGTATAGTAATTGATAGGTTTGTAAATCCAGGTGGAAAGGTGTTAATTTTGTTCCTCTTGATATTATTTGGAAGTAACTAGTGAGAAGGACCAGAATTATGACCATCTCCGGTACTGTTCTCTTAATCTAATCAATGATCATAAGAAATTTTCAGTGTTCTAAAAGAAGGATTTAATCACCTATTAATCAACGATTAATCGGAAATTTGGCCTAACCGATTAGATTAATGCCTAAAGGTTGAATTAGTAGGTCAAGAGGTTAATCGGAGTTAGTCGGCGATTAACCGGCGATTAGTCAGTCGGGGTCTAGCGGCGATAAGTCGATTAATCGGTTAATGGGCGATTAGTCGGCTATCGGCAATTAATAGGGGTAAAATCTATAATTTTGGAAAATCAAGGGGTGTAACTGTTATATAATCATACCAGTTTAAGGGCTTTGAATCACAGTTTTTTGGGCTTGTTCAACACCCAGTCATCGATTGATCGATCTCGGAGTCACCTGTCATATCTCTGTGTAAAACACTAGATCTCCGAGCCGCCTATCGCCTCTCTCTCTCTCAAATTCGAGATCTCCTTTCACTCCACGCCTCCACCGACCTCGAACATTATTGTTTTTTTTTTAAAAGCCCATACCCATATCGACACGTTAGTGATTCTGGAAACAAAGTGTAGTAATATTTTTTATTAAATCTTAACACGAAGTGTAGTATTGTTTGGTGTATATAAATAAAGTTATTATAATCGGTGAGTGACTAATAAATGAACGGCCCATACCCAGTACCAGCTGGTGTTAGAATCATGTTCACAGTTTTCTGTAAATGAGAGATTTCTATGTCATATTTGAAAAACAATTGATGTTGGATTGATAGATGAATGTTCAATTTTTAATGAGAGTTGTCATTGGGGAGTATTTATAAATAAATAAATAAATACCCGAATAATTGCTACAAGCCGATTAATCGGCGATTAATAGGTCTCGAAGCTCGAAGGTGGTCGACCGAGCGACGAACGCCGAGCGACTTTTAGAACATTGGAAATTTTCAATGCATTTGTCAGTTGTTGGAACATGGGATTTTTACTGTTTTAAGATTGTACAAGGTTCTATTAAAAAAAAAAAAAAGATTTTACAAGGTTATGTTTTTCTGATTCCATGATTTAACAGTTTTAATCATGTATTGACTCTTTCACTTGTGGCTGAATTTGAAACTTTTGACAGATTGTCATACTGGCTTTACCATGCAATTGTTGTCATTACAGGGAAATTCTTTCCTTCATCGATGTAAAGCTTGTTTATAATTTTAAATCCTTCTATTATTTGTCTTTTAGGGCAATGTCATTTCTACCCCTTCTATAAAAGGGACAATCCTACCTGGCATTACACGAAAGAGTATAATTGATGTTGCTCGAAGCCAAGGATTCCAGGTACTCATGAGTTTTGAAAGCCATGAATTGTTGATAGCTAATGTTTATACACGACTACAAGTTTGCTTTTATTGGTGGATAATCTTTATTTGTTGCACCGTTTGTAATGGTAGATAATGGTCTGCCATTGCGAACCAATGTTTAAGAAACCGGACCAGGCCGACTGGTTAACTGGTTAACTCGTCACCCAGCACTAAGTCCGGTTCGGATTTATCACAAGACCTTTTCAACTCAAGAACCGGCCTATTTATTAAAAACCAGTCATAAAAGGCGGTCCAACTTGTGGCTCGTAAGAATCGCTCGTGGATCAATCAACCTGTACCGGATGCTTAAGCATTATAAAAATTCAACTCAGTCGCGCCTCAGCTTGCTAGTTGCCTACACCTCACGCAAAGTCCTTGTACAGCTCTTAGCAAGACTAGAAAGGCCCACTTGTGCAGTCTACCCTAAAAAATACTTGATGTGGGACGGCTTGGAGTGGTCACAGCTTCATAGCTGCACAAATGCAAAAACTAAGCATCAGGTTTTGACGATGGACAACTTTCATGCTGAATGTATCAATGTACTAATTGTTCCTTTTCATTTTTCGTTATCCTATATGACAATGATAATGATAGTCTATATTGATCAAAGCACTTCACGGATCTAAAGAAATTTACATTTACCTTTATTCCAAAAAGTCTCTAAAAAAGCATGTGAAATATGGCTCAAATGCTCAACTTAGTAGAACTAATTTTTGTGAATTTGGACACTTATGTCTTTTGATTTATGTATAAATATTTATATACCAATGAGGTAATTCAATTCCGGTTCACCCATTGGTTGAACCAGTGACCTGTCCACCGATCTATTTTCCGGTTCGCTCACTGGTCCGGTTTTATAACATTTTTACATACAGTGCAACACATGCCTGTTTAAACAATCCGCAAAAGAGAAAATAAGGCGTGAGCATATAGTGCCATTATTAGTTTTCCGACAATGGACAATAGCTTCGACCATCTCAGGAACCTCTGTTTGGCATCCCCCCCACCCACACACACATGATAGGCTGCTTTCTCGAACCTCTCCATGAACAAATCTGTCCTGTTACAAGGTTGGACGGTTTACCCGAACGGACCGTAAACCAACCTGTGTACATATGGCATAGAAATTTTTGTCTCCATTCTATGTACACCAAGAAGAAGCACTGTGAATCCTAAGTTCTTATCATAGGTAACCAGAAAAAGCCTGTGACCTTTCAATTTCCATGCAACCGGACTTCGGTTCCAATTTCTCAGTAGCTAAACAGATGCTAAGAGTATCCCTCCAACTAAATGAAAAACAAAGAACACAAACCTTAAAGACTATTGGCACAGCCGCCGCACAGGTGCATACATAATTGTAATCATTAAATAGCTCAGCACTCACCATCTGGAAACTCTTTGGTTGTACTTTGAAATCAAGCAAATGAACTAGTGCATAGGTCCATTACCAAACCAAACCAAGCCTTAAGTCCCAATTGATTTGGGTCGGCCAAGTGGCAGCTCCATTGTATGCAAATAATGAGAAAGCATTACAGGAAAACAACTGAAAGGGAGGGGGAGCGGAAGAGACATACGAGGAGGTTGGTGGACAGATACAGCAAAACAGGGCATATGTAGAGAAAAAACCAACGGTCTGGAGAGTACTACAACATACGCTAATATTAACATTTCGGATTGTGTGCTTTGAATGTGGTGCCCTGGTGTTGCGAAAGAGTAAATTCAGGGATGTCAAAATAGTTTTCTTAGTCTTTTCCTCGAAGTTTTCATGGAGGGGAAATAAATTGAACATAGTCAACTCAATTTGAGGGAGACTGGAGTTTTGGCAGAAAAAGTATGGAAATTATTCTGTAAGAGTATTGGAAAGAAAATTTCCTTACGAGTCTGAAATTTTAAAATTCTAAATTCTAATCAATACGAGCTTATCCCTTTTGTATCACATTTTAGAGCATGTGGTGTACAACATTTCGATTCCCTTTCCCATACCGGAAGAATCGGTGTCCTAGGTAACGTAAAAGAGAGGTACTCCCCAACACCGTTGGATCATTGGTTCTAGATTTCTTGATGGGATATTGGTAATGAAGTTGCTTGATTTTGTTTGTGTGTTGCATATGAATCGTAAACAACCAGGCCCTACTTGGTAGTCTTTTGACTCATTTTCGATGTTATATTAGAACTCCTAATCAGTGATTTAGCATGAATTCCTCTTATTTTCTAGATTTTGAGAACTTGCCTCCAGAAGATGGAATACGTTATGTCCATGCACGTTTGTGCGTGAAATTACTGATATGATTATTGTAGCTTTGTGTCTATGCTTGCACACTCATATAACTTCAGCTACCTGGTTATGTAAATTATCCGAAAGTAGTGCAACTATGCTACTGGTACTAAAGAGTATAGTGACTGGCGTCATCACTTGATTATAAAGATTATGTAATCAGTTTCTCTTTCTCCCCCTATTAATCCTGGCTGATGCTGTACTTGTATGTTCCTGCTGGTTATGGTCTTCTAGCTTTTATATGAATCCTGCAGCTTCATGCACAGCACAATTGACTTCTGGAGTCACTTCTCACTTTTGGTGTAGGTTGAGGAACGGCTTGTAGCAGTGGATGAATTACTTGATGCTGATGAAGTATTTTGCACTGGAACAGCTGTTGTTATATCTCCTGTGGGCAGCATAACTTATCATGGTGAAAGGTATAAGTGCATTTGTTTGGTTTTTCATTTGTAGTTTTATGTTTGCATTTTCCCGGAAAATGTATTGGAAGTGTCAGCAAAAAGTATTTCGCTGATAGTTATGCACTAGGATTAACTAGAAAATGGAAGAAATGGGTTGAACTGCATTATACCCTAGCCACTTGTGTCTTGTATCAAATGTTAGGTGCTAATGGAAGCTTGAGTTTTAGGGAACTGTATGGATTGGGCTCAGGCTTGTAGAAAATTTGAATTTGTAGCTAATTCACCTCGTTAACTGCGGTAGAATGATTCATTTAGCTTTTAATTCCAGCTGCCATTAAAATTGAGCTACGTGATTGTGATGGTATCATACCTTTTTCTTCTTGAGCATGACACCTCATGAATGTGGCAATATCCTATCATAGTCTGGTGAATAATGACAGGACTCACAGGGCGTCAAAGTATAACTGTGCTTATGGGCTGATGCAAGTTATTTGACTTGGTGGAAAAATGTCACACATGAAGTTTTGGAGCTTTAAGAAAAAAGACATTTCCCTTTAGCCGATAAAAATAGAAAAAGGAAGGATATTTCACTTCGATTGAAAATTTAGTGTCATTCTCTCAACGTTCCGAATGCCATTTTGAAATGGCAACCTAGCTTACGACATTGTCATACAGGTAACAGAGGCTTAATGTCCCAGTCATGCATTGGGAAGCATTACGTCTACAACTGTTAATATAGTCCCTTTGCTTTGTCTATACATCTTTTCATGGTGCAGTATCTTAGATTCGTTGTTCTGCTTTCTAAACTTTCATTGGCTGTTTGAAAGATTTGTGAACAACCAAAACATACAATGGCATAACCTTCCTGGTGACATAATGTCTTCTCATTATAGTGTATATATACTAAAAAAACAAATGGCTTTACAACATGCGACCCCCTGCTAAAAGTATTTGAAATGGAAAAATCCCCTCTTTACTAACCTGAGATTTGCTTATGTCGGGACTAGTTTTCGATTCGATCTTCATGTTTTCCTCTACAATACCTAATCTATTGTGTTATTTTGCAGGATATCTTACAGAAACGGTGGAATTGGTGTTGTGTCACAACAACTATATTCTGCGCTCACCAGACTACAGATGGGGCTTACGGAGGACAAGATGGATTGGCTTCTTGAGCTGAATTAGTAGTTTCAAATGTTTTGTATGTTATGGTTTTGTGCTTTTTTTAACTATGGGAAGTGTGTACTTCGCTTTCTTTGGTTGGTAAAGATTATTTAGTTTTATGTTCTTTATTCTAGTGTAGGCAGGCAGTCATCTTGTTTATGTGTCTCAATGTTACTTTCTTCTACACATGATTGTGGCCCGTGGTAGCTCCTGTCCAAAACGGAATTCCCCGGGCCATTTCTTTTTGTTTATTTAGCCCCTTTACTTATTTTGTTGTCCCTGTTGTTCCCCTTTATGTTTTTTGTATCTGTAACTCTATAACTCCATCCTTTTATCAATGCATTTCTATCATGTTTCAAAAAAAAAAAACACATGATTGTGCAAGAGATTCAAAGTTCTATTCAATAATCATAATATCTTTTTTTGGCATCCTATTCATAATATCTTGTGTTCGTGTGCTGTTTGTGTTGCATGACATTGTGATGAAAATGTCCGGCTTCCATTTTAAATCTTCAATTTTTCTATTAAATAACCAAAGGAGCAACTCATCAGTCTTCAATTTTTAGTCTTTCACCCCTTAAATGCAATAGCCAAACTCATGAATGAATGGTGCAAAATTCAATACCCTTCTGTCACAAAGAGCTGGGGAGATATTTCATGCTCTACTCTTTCCAGTGCAATAAAGCTCTTCTGAGAAACTGGAAACCGTGAAGAAACATCTCTCAGAGATCCACCCGGAAGTCCTCTTTTTGCAAAAGATCAAGAGGTTGTCAGTACGTGAAAACAGGTGTTCATCTTTAGAGGATTCAGTTTCTGCAATTTCCATTTGTAGCGAGACTAATCTCATTTCCACACAGAATCAAGGAACAGATTCGCGCATTGTCCATCTTTCTGTTCAGGAGGGCTTAGACATGGGTGAGGCCACATGCTGCTATTACATTTATGGACAACGCTTCCCTGTGAAAACTGAGAATGTGGTGGATTCTAGAAAGGATTTAAATGAATGGGCCATATCTTTGGCTTTTGCGTTTGGTGATAGACTGTTGGTGTCTTTGCCTTCCTGCCTACTGCGATGGTGACTAACTTTCCCTTCACAGTGCATGCAGATTTCATTCTTTCATCTTCGAGAGAATCTATACTCTTGGATAACAACTGGAATTTGGGAATTCTTGATTGTGTTCCTTCGTCCTTTGTTAATGCTCTTATGACTTTTATGAAGCCCACTCAAATGGCCGAAACGTTCCCCATGGCTTGCATGGTTGAATTCTTGCCTGTACGAGAGTCTCCTGTCACACAATTCAATAGATTGAGAGAGTCCATTAGAATCGAGGTCAAGTCACAACGCATTGTTCCTTGTGAGTCAATCTTGACTGACGAAATGGTTTTCTGTGAGCCGATCAATGTAGTTCGGATCTTACCAGAATTCCGGAATATCCTGTCCAATATGAAGGGACTTGGGGTTTCTCGAAGTGGTATTTCCGACCAAGGAAAGTACGTCCTACATAACTCTATGGATCGCAGAAAATATGAAGAAACTTGGAATTTTCTGGAAGTGCCACCTGTGGAAGAAAGTTATGACTGGTGTGGAAAATGCATTGAAACATGTGACCTTGTGTTGCGTGTACCTACGGATGTGTATGTGGAGCTTCTTTGCTTTCTTGCTGGAAGTATTTTCCATTTAAGATTAAGACTATGAGCAGAGTTACTCTTCTCAAATATATTGCTTGGAATGATGGGCAGGTTCTCCCGTGTAGCTTATCACAAATTAAGCAGGGATCATTGAAGGTTCATCTTGTCTAGGGGGCTCGACGTCATTCCTGGCTAAACAAATGGAACATAGAAATGGGGTGCCGAGGTGATATTGTTTTTCTTGCCAGATGATACGGTTAGTACTATTGTTGGACACAAGAAGGAAATTACTGTGAAGAATTGGCTTGTGTCTAAGGCTAAAGGTTTGTTGGTCATCAACATTTTTATACATACTGTTCAAAACTGGTTGATATTGCTAGGAAAAACAAAGACCCAAAACTTCTAGTTGCACTGGCTCATCTTGTTTATCATTCTACTTTGTCGAAGTACATCAATTCGCGTTACGTCTCTCATGTATTGCAGTCTCTGCCAGTGGTTGATATGGCTGGGAATGTACGCATGTGTAAAAGTCCTCTTGTGCCCACTTCTAGAAGCGCTTGGCTGAAACTCTTTGGTTCTAGCGACGTACTTGCTAGAGAACTTGAGCTAGAAAACGAGAGAGCAGAGGGATATGGCTACTGTTCTAGTAAGTACGCAGAGTTGGGGGAGGTATATGCTGAAGCTGCTAATTTTGCTGGAAAATCTACGGCAGAAGGTGAACTATTAGACTTCCTTATTAAGCAGGGTAAGGCCATGGACTTGCATGATATATTACCTCAAAATAGAGCACTAGATATTGCCTCCAATTAGCTAACAAGTGATCAAGCTCTGTTGCTATTGCAATGGATCCAGAATCTGAGAGCCAAGAAGTGCAGCGCCATCAAATATGAGATACGTGAGAGGTTCATCGGAAGTACAAGACGTGGGAAGTGGATGAAGACATATGCTGGCTTTAGTCCTCCGAGTTCTTGCTATCTTTATGATGGTACCGAGTCATCTACTCTCTTAGACATTGGGAAAGAGTTTTGAGGTCTTGTCAGCTATTGATGAGAAGTATTATAATTACAGGATAAAATCATTTAAAGAGGACCTGATGTTTGTTGGCGTAATAATCGGGTCAGAAGATATCTACCTGCTCATTGTTAATCACCCCAAACCTCTTATCTCCTCTGCAATGAGTGCAAGCCTGGGAATTTCACTGCTAAGTTTTATCCGGTATTCAAATGATAATACTCCAATAAGCTGGATGTAGAGTTTTTGAAATCCCTTCAAGATGGAAAATGGTTGAAATCAGACCAAGGTTTTGTTAATCCTCTCGGAACCGTTTATCTGACTCTTGATATTGGAGAAGCTATTCAACATGTCACAGAGATGCGAATCGTTGATAAAACTTATTATCTGGACGAGCTAAGGGGTTTTGTAAACGAGCTGAGTTGCTGGGGGTGGTATTGAATCTGGAAAGCATGTATAGACTAATTCCGGGACATTTCAAGTTTCTTAATGATAATCACATATGAGTCATTTGTTAAATTGAATTGAGTTTCATGTCAATTTAAGGGAAAGGGAAAAAAAACACATCAATGATATAACAAAGACACTCCCATGCCTAAGTTAATCTTCGCCGACGAATACTCGATAGTAGAAATGAATGGTACAATACCTTTCTCGGCCTCTTGGCTAAGATCAAGAAATGAATGGTACAACGTTGTACCTTCTTCGATTTCTCAACATGTTTCAAACACAGGATATTATTGGGTGGGCATTGTAAAACAAACAGAGAGAAGTCTTGTGCTTCCGATGAAGGGAAAAATAATAAAAATAAAAATCCTGGGCTTTGTTTGGTCTTGACGAGGTAAAGGGCCGACAATGTGCTATCTTGAATGGGTTGTGGCCTTGGATTTGACGGCCCAACACTAACCTGTCCCGGGCAAATGTTATTCGCTCTTGAGGACCCTGTTGAGTGCCATCCAATTTCGGCAATAGACAGTTTAGATTTTATCTTAGCAATGAACGAACGGACGGTTAAGACGAAATATGAGCCATTCATTGTCGAAATGGACGATCCGGATGAAAACAACACTTAAGCGAATAACATTTGCCCGGTGGAGCCTTGGGAATTGGTCTAGTTGGTCGATAGTTTTGCTTCCCGCGCAAATTATCAGGGTTCGATTCTTGAGATCAGGAAGCAAAAAAAATTATCATGAATCCCGTAATTTTGGTGTAGATATCTTGCCTTTGATGTGAACTGAGGAAGATATTGGTAGATATCCACGTCAGAAAAAAAAAAAAAAAAAAAACCCTAGTAACATTTGCCCGTTGGGACATCCACAAAAAACAACATACACAAATACTGTAGAACACAAAAAGAGTGCGACAAATAACGGATTTGCCCGTTGAGTTTTGGCTGACTTTTGCCACTCATTTGGAGTTCTGGGCACCCAGATTCGACCGTTGCAATCCCAACGCAGGAGTAAATCTCAACTTTAAATTATCCTTCGAATAGACTTTCTGTTCCTTCGTTCAAAAACATCTGGACAATTCTCTCTCTCTCTCTCTCTCTCTCTCTCTCTCTCTCTCTAACACACACACAGACACACATTTGGTCCTGGAGAATGCAAATGGAGACTTCCTTTGCTAATTTTCACACCCGGAAAATTCAAATGGAGAATGCACTCGAAACCCCTCCTAAAGCACCAACTCGCTCCGAGAACAACGATTTTGACTCCAAAACACCAACTCAAAATCATCGAACCGATCAAAAGCTGCAAAACTCCGGCAACAATTCTCCTATCATAACCGGCTCTGCTCCTTACCGCCTCAACGTCCCCAAGCCATTCAAATACCCCGAAAGGTATATTTACGCACGCACTGCTCAGAAACTTCAAACAAGAAATGGGTCATAAATTTGACCAGATATAATAAATTTGACTCTTAAATTTCAATTTGAGCAAAAAAAAAAAAATTATGAATTTCTTATTGTAATTTCTATTTAAATTGGTATTGGATAATTGGAATGTTCCTTGTTCAATTTGGCAGGTACACTAGCCCAACTGATCAAATGATGTCGCCTATTTCGAAAGGCCTCCTTGCTAGAAGCAGGAAAAAACCAGGGATGCTCTTGCCTCCTTCTAAAAATCAAACCAAGGTATATAGAATTTTGAGAAGTACAACAGCAATCTTTGATTCAGTTGATGATTCTTTGCCATTTTATTTTCGAGTAATGCCACAGACACGGGCAGAGGACTTAGATTTATTCGGAACGGTTCGATTCACGTTGTAACGTATCGTAATCTCTACTCAGTTGATGAGTCTTTACCATTTTATTTTTGAGTAATGCCACAGACACACGGACGGAGGACGTAGATGTATTTAAAACCGTGCAACTCACTTGGATTCCACACGACATACATGGAATATGCACAAATCATAACGTTTCGGACACATCTGTATCTGAATGAGTGTCCCCTCTGTCTGTGTTGGAGCATTTGCTTTATTTCTCAGAGAAAAGTTTGAAAGGTATTGAAGTGTTTTTTCTCACATCTGCAGATTCAGGAGTTGACTGTTCAGGAGGTGGGTCTTTCTCAGACTTGAAGCTTTTACAAATGGTTCTTGATTTGATCAATTTAAGAAGTTCTCAGGAGATGTACATGTGTTGCCGTGTAGCTTGTTTCTCCTTTTCATGGAAGTTTATTGTATTCCATGAGCATCTTTTGTTTCACAATTTACTGATAAAAAAAGAAAAAGAAAAAAGAAAATCGTTTGTTTCACAATAACTGGTCTCCATGACTTAATTCAAGGGCAAGAATCGTTTGTAACAACACAATGTGTGTGATGAGAAGACAAATGCCCAATGCTAGTACGTCTCGGGTGTCAAAACACATAAACACACCGATTATGAGCATCAAACGAGTTGATTCGAGACACCACTCACTACAAAATTGATCTGGAGAGATGATTTTGAATGGATCCTTTTGTGGGAAGCTTAATACAATGGGAGAGAATGTCTCCACCATCCCATAACAAAACCTTGCAGAAAAAATAGCAGGCGGCGACAATTCCTAATACTTAAAGGGTCACATCTAAACGAGAGGAAGCCCATAAAAATGGATTTCGAGATATATCATCATTCTCACATACATCAACTAAATAATATTCATTTAGCGGAAACAACTTGTTTAAAATCCATAAGCTATAGACAAATTTTCGGAAAAAATCGAGCATTATTCTTTATTCTCTCTCTTTTTTTTTTCTTTTTTTAAAGAAACCAAGCACCGAAAAAACCATTACGCTATTTGTTAGAGTATAACACCAACTACAGAATTGAAAACGGACCGGAGGAGATACCAACATCCTTGATATCCCCGGTATACATAAAAGTTTCTCACAACTAGAATGGCTAATTAATTTAGGAGGGAAATTAATAAGGAGGGAAACGAAGGAGAGAGAAAGCAGAGGATAAACATTGTAGTAGTAGTTGTTTTCCCGAATTGGCCGCCCAACCCTCCATTTTCAGCACATTTTCTCAGATCAAACTTTACTAACGCCTCCCTATGGCCATTGTCCTAAATACCCTTTCTTCTTCATCCTATCTTGATTGTTTGCCAGCTGAATATTACCTCCTTTTCCTCTACTTTTTATTCTCTTTCCCACTTAGAAATTCTTTCTTTCCCATCCTATATTATCGTATTCCTCTTATCTTTATCTGGTTGAGAAGGGGAAAAATCTATTGGGGCCTTCAGGGTTTTCTTGATTTCACCAAGTAAGTTCAATTTCTTGACAATTTATGTTCTTGTAGGTTTCTGTATGTATATATTCATGATCCATGCAAACCCATTTGCTCAATGCATGTATGTTGTAACCAAAATTGGTTGATACCAGCAAGTGCGCGGCGGGATTGTGCTCCCGGGATTAATCGAGGTGTACGTAAGCGGGCCGGAAACCTGAGTTGTAAAAAAAATTGGTTGATACCAAAATCCCCATGTGAAGCTGCAGATTTTTTGGGTTAATTACAATACTCAGGGGGGAAAAGCGGGAGGAATTTAATCGCATGGGATTAACGGGTTCATTTAGCATTGACAAATCCGAATAGCAAAATCAACAGAACTCAGCAGAATCTCTTGAAGAATGTAGTATCTATTTGAGTTTCTGCCAAAATGCGCCAATTTCTTTATTGGAATCCCCAAATGTGATTCTATTCAACAGGTTGGCCTGGTGGTTCTAGAATTTAGGAATTTGTTGTTGTGTGAGGTCTCAAGGTCAAAACTTTAGGAGCCTGCTAGTGGACGGTGGGTTGGTCCCCGAGGTGGAATCTGGCATATCTTAATTCTTAACCAAACTCTTCTCGTAGGTTCGACACGAGCTTTCAATTTTCATGGTTTGGAGAGGCTTAATTGTCTCGTAGTTTAGCTGCTTTATCTGTTTTTTAGGTGCGCGTAAGCTAGTCCGGACAACTTGGGTGATCAACAGTATATAAGGACTTGCAACATCAAATTGGCATCCTGATTTATTCACCAAATCTTGCTAGAAATTAAATTTAGAGAAATAGAATCTTTATTCGTTTTTTCTTAAATCTCTTCCAGGCTGTACCCTAAGGCTCCAATTGTTCATGAGAAGATTTGAGGGAAGTGGAAGTAATGCATATAGAGTTTGAATGTTGTTTTGCTGTAAGTTTCTTTAAACGTATTTCATTTTATTTATCACATTCTTTCCAAGACCCAAGCAAAGGATTTTTTTCTTTTTTTTTGGGGGTCCTTTCCTTAATAACTTGCACACGTTGGATTTTTACGCAGACATTGTTAGGCCAAGTTGTAATTTATCCCGGTGTTAGTCAAGAGTTCATAGCTTTTGGAGCTTTAGAAACATCAGCAATTCAGACTTCAGGATTTCATCTTCTTGGTGCAAGGTTCAAGATTAATTCTTTGTAGCACTTAATGTCCTTTTATAGTCATTTGCATTTTCTTCTATCATGTAAGCTCAGTATTATGCCTTTTCCACCACTTTGCAGCGTTGGTATTGTTGAGATGCCATAGGTCCTAAGCAACACTTGATCTAAGTAGATAAGCAATGGAATCAGAACGTGGGAGTGGAAATAGTAAGCCACCACCAACGATGCATACAGAGAATTCTCACGATGATGGCGATCCAGTTGTCAAAGGAAAAACCTCGCGCTCCTCCTCCTCTTCCTCTTCTTCATCTGCTTCATCTTTCGATCCTTTAACTGACTCGGACGATGGTGAAAAGGAAATTCCTAATGCCTCCATCACCAAATCGGAACAGAGTAGCCCTATTTTTCTGGGACCCGGGGTTGTCACATTGCCTGAAAATCCTGCTCAGACGCCAGAATGGAGCATGATAAGTGCATCGCCAAGGGCTGGATCGGGACTCTTGTTGTCACAAGAACTTTTTCCTCAGAATCCAGAGTGGAGCATGCTTACTGCCCCACCGAAGCAATTCCCTCCTGTACAAACAATGGGGCGGCCTGGCACTGGCACTGGCTATGACCCTAATAGAATTCCAACTTCCATTTTTGCTCCCAAACCCGCCAATCCTATGGAATGGAGTGTTGCTTCGAACGAGTCGTTGTTTAGCATCCACATGGGCAATAACAGTTTCTCCAAAGATAATGCTATTCTTATGGGTAAGTCGCAAGAACTTGGCAAGGCTGATGACTTTATCTATTTGACATCGACCCAGAAACCAGTTACTGAAGCTAAACCAGATGAGTTCAATAACTCTTCGTCTCCATTGCCAACTGTAATTGAAGTAGCGGCTGAAAATCATAGGAAGAGTGATATGAAAGAGTCTGGAGTAAAAGAAGTAGCAGATGAAAAGCCAAAGGTGGTTATGAAGGAAACAGCAAAAGACAATAGTAAGGAAATCACGCCTCCTGCTGAGGGGGTCCGAATCTCGAATAATGGCTCTAACGTGTCCGATGGTAAAGAAACGCCTCATGCTGATGGTGCACGTAATTCAAGTAGCACTGCTCGCCTTTCTGATGAGAGTGGTGCCAGCAGCAGTTCTTTCGCGTTCCCAGTGTAAGCTGTTTCTTTCTTAAAAATTTGTTAGCAAAAATAGTGGGCAAATTTCAAATGGATTCTCGTCTTGTTAAGTGAATGACTTCTTGAATAATGTATGCTCGCCAGTTCCTTGTCTCCCAAACGTATCGGTTTCTTATTATGCCAACCATTCCTAATTTGCTGTCGTCAACTTGAATTTGGCCAAACTAACATGCATGCGTTTCTATCTAGCTGTGAACTTTGTTTCAGATTAGCAAGTTATTCTCGCTATGCCATGTTCTCTTCACCAGAATTCCTATGGCACTATTTGAGTGGTTGGGATTATAGTCGGGGGATACAATCCCATTGATTAATTAACCCTGTGGGACTAACAGTGAGGAGATCAATGGTAACACATTTCCCATTGTATTGTATAATCCCATGTTCCGTGGAATTTCATTTTAGACAGACATTTGATCTTGACTTCAAAAGTTCCAAGCCAATGTAGGAAATATGGTCGTCTTAGATTTATAGTTCAATCTGATGCTTTAGTCCAAACAAACAAACGTGGCCATTAATGTGTGTTCTTCAAATCTGTATCTGTAAATATAGTTCAACTAGTGCCTCTCAGTCACGCGCGCTCGTGTGTGTGAACCAATTAACTGGGCTGGGAGTCCATTACCTGGAGGATTATGCTAACTTTATCTCTCTACATATCAGATTCACGGGTGAAGGTGGAACAAGTGCCTCGGTTAGGGTGGCTCCTGAAAATTTGCAGCAAAAGCCTCCTGAGAAACCACAGCCACAGCCACAGCCACAGCCACAGTCACAGTCACAAGCCCAGGACGTGAACCTCCCAAAAACTGCTGAAACAAGATGGTTCCCTTGCTTCACTTGTCGATTGCCCTGCTTTTGAGAGTTTATTTGGCCATTTTCTTGTTCTATGATAATCACTAAACGGTTCCCCCTTCACTCAAAATGCCTTGGCGAAAGCAAAACTGTGCCCCAGCCTTGAAAACGGTTTATTGCATCTTTTTCAAGCATAATGAGTCGAATCCCAATGAAGTTGCAGAGTTGGCTATGATTCTGTATCTATGTTGGCTCGTACAATTACGTTTGGCATGTATGGTTCAAACTTCAAAGACACACGGTGGTATTAAATGTGAAGGATGAAATACATTTTCGAGCCGATTAGTGTAAATCTGCCTGATATTTGTTCTCCATGTAGTCTAGCTAATGTTACCAGTCGTCGGTCCATTCGTCTTAGTTTGTAATCTGTAATTTATGATTTCTGATGGAGCTTTTAACCAGTGAACAAGTACGGTTGTGCTGCAGTCTTTGACCCTTTATTTCGATTTCTTCGTTAATTCTCATTTGGTCATTCTGCTGGATAAGTGAAATGAAATTCTTTTTACTCTCTTTGTGAGAAGTTTCTCCTGAACTTTTACATGACTTCGAGGAAGTGGAAATGGTAATGGAAGTTAATAGAATTATTTTTACCTTTCTTTTTCCTCTTAACTATATTGACCCAACTCCAGTTAATAAGTACTAGAAAAACTTATTTATGAATCTTTCCGTGTATTCGCGTTTACAAAGCCAAATCGGGTGCGTCCAAAGTGTATTGGACGGTCCGGATAGTAAAAAAGCTATTCGCACGAATAGTTAAACTCTTCCAGCAAATAGTTTTTTTACAATCTGGAATCTAATGCCGAAACGGATGGCTGTGATTGCGCAGCTCCGTGACAACTTGTTCATGGAGCCTCCGTGAAAAAGTTTATCTCAATAAGTACTCCTAGTTTATATGGTTAACGAATAACGCTTGGCTGCATGCATGCTATGGTGGGGAGGTTTTTACCTTAGGAAAGAAAATCCTCTGCTCAGTAGAGTTCCGGCAAGAGAACTTTCAAGACTCTAAGAAACGTTAGGCTACTGGCCGGGATTTGACCGGAATATTTCTCTGATGCTTGAGTTAACTAGGCTATCACGATCAGGGTTTCGGGCAAAATATTCCTTCGATGCTTAAGTTAGCAACTAAGAGAGAAAGAGAAGAAGAGAAACTATGGTTTACTGTATGAACCGTCTATTGCTTAGTTAAGATCCGAGTCGTCGATTGTTGAGATGAACGGCCGGACCAGCCGCTCTGTACCCACTCTGCAGGGTGTTGCTGGCAGCATCCCCATTCCGGTTTTGATCCTTTTTCTGCTAAAGTAAACTATTGGATCCATTGTCTTTCCAATTTGCTTCAATCCATCAGTGTTCTTGAACTAAACAGCATATTACTAAAAAAAGCAACCAGAAAAAAAGAAGAAGCAATGCTTGGGGACTGAAAAACCAGAAATTGAATTAAATACTTGTTTGTTTGTTTTTTTTGAAAACAAAAAAGGTGGGAGGGGCAACTAGCGTAGTAACCCTTTGGGCGTGTGACCATAGGGGCTCCCTGCCCGCCGATGAAATGTCCGATTCGAATCATAGCTACCGTCCGGAAGGACCAGCCATCTTCATGACACCACCTGGTGCACAATTGGCATAAGCTTGATGATTCAAAATTCGCCCTTCACATGGAACGTACTGCAATAAAATAGACTCGTACAATATCATGTGCAAGTCATGATTGGATTAGTTTGTAGAGTAATTATTAGGATTAAGATCCATGTGTGGAACCTTGATAATTATTAGGATTATTATTATTATTCAAAAAATAATAATCAGTTCTGATATTCTGATAAATTCATATCCTCCTAGTCACCGATGAATCACACTCGTCATATTATGTAAAATTTTCAAGAACTTTTCAACATAAAAATACTTATCCTAATAGAGTATTGTTAACTCGAACTCGATCACTCTTTTTTTCCTTAACTTCTTGATGTTGTCGGGGGCAGATCCATTAAGGGTCCTATGGGAGAGCGTGCCTCCTCTCCATTCTTTGAAAAAAAAAAAACTTCCGAATGTTTAGACCAACCTACGTTCACTTCTGGGGGACGAAACCTATGGTCCAGTAGTACTATTGGTGGGATAAGCTCTATAAAAGTTGATAGCATCTGGAATATTTCAAACCTAAAATCTCAAGAGAAACAAATTTTTAAGTCTCAAGCCCGCCAGTGGATGTCGTCACTACTAGATCAGAAATTGTTTCTAAATTCTTATATGGTTGCTATGGAATGCACCCAACACATTATTGGGAGAAAGCTCCATATGTGAAACCTTGGTGAAAACTAGTTTGCATCTTCTACTTATTGTTGAATAATTAAAATAAAAAATCGGATCTAAAAGTAAAAAAAAAAAGAGTACTGCTATATACACCGACCATTTTGGACCGAAACCGTACCGACGGCCGCGCGCGGCCGTCTCCGGCCACCGGACGGCCGATCCGAGCCGTCCAAAAATTTTAAAAAAAAAAACCGAGGGGCCCAACGCGGGAATCAACGTCATCCGATGTGTGTAGGGTGCTTGATCTAAACACCCTATTTTTCGTGTATACATATATACACGAAAAATAGGGTGTTTAGATCAAGCACCCTACACACATCGGATGACGTTGATTCCCGCGTTGGGCCCCTCGGTTTTTTTTTTTAAAATTTTTGGACGGCTCGGATCGGCCGTCCGGTGGCCGGAGACGGCCGCGCGCGGCCGTCGGTACGGTTTCGGTCCAAAATGGTCGGTACACATAGGATTTTCGAAAAAAAAAAAAAAACTAACATAAAAAATAGAATCAATTCTGATATTCTGATCAGGCTAGAGGTCTCGCTCTCATAAAAAAGTACAACCAGGTCGGATCCCTTTGGAACCGGGGATAGATGCTGCAAAGCAGCTCCTTGTAGAGAGCTCTGCAGGATGCATCTAGACTGTCCATTTCGGTAATTGATTAGCACCTAAGATTGTAAGATCGTGGTGCTAAAAGTCTCCTAGCTTGTGGTGTTTTTAATTAACGTCGTTGTTTTTATGCAATTTTACTCGTAAGGTAGTTTGTTCAGTGTTTCAGGTTAAACGTCTTTAAAGGGGCGTGTTTTGATCGTAAGACCAACCCCATGTTAGTTCATGTATCCACGCCCGGTGGAACGTCTGCCCGGGAGGCCTAAGAGTGAAGGCGTGAGGCATTGGGCAAGGCAGGGAGACGTCGGGTGCCAAACTGGGAGGCTGGCTCGAAGAATTGGAGATAAGCTCTCCGTATCGATACGGATTAAGGCCGTATCGATACGCATTAGCTTCGTGGCAAGGCTGAGTGTTGTGTATCGATACGGCCTTAATCCGTATCGATACGGGGAAGCTACGTGGAAATGGCCCTTTTCAACTTAACAGCGTGGTATCGATACTTTGATTATTTTGTATCGATACTGAGAGCCTTCGGCCAGATATTTGTTACTTTTTGAACTTTCTACTTTTGGAATAGTTGCCTTTAGTAGTCTATTTTTAGATATTTGAAGAGAGAGAAACCCATCTTTGTATAAATAGGGGTGCCATCTCTCACCTTTGGTATCTAGCTCATTACATACTTAGGTTTTTTCTCCATTAATGTTCTTGAAGCTTTTCAGAGTGTAATCTCTTAGAACTCAAGTAAGTAATTCTCATTTGTTAATTTCTCGTTTATTAAAGTTGTTCCTACGGACTAGATCCTTTATAAAATCAAGTTTATTTTCGTTTTTGTCGGTTAAAACCTATGTCTCATTTTTATGCTTTGATTCACGCTTTAAATGTGTGAGTAGTCTCTTGGCTAAGTCTCGGGATAATCTTTCCCGAGGACTTAGGTTGTTATTCGGTTCTTGAATCTTTGGGCCTAAAATCATGATTTTTGGAATTTCATTAACCTAGCCATTTTTGTCTAAACAAGGGGTGTTAACTCCTTAGTATGTCGTTTAGTCAAGCGGTCTTGGCAAGCGACATAATGAGGGCTTGTGGCTTCCTACGTGTTAGATACATTAGCAAAAATAGGTTGGTTTAGCTCCGATTAATCACATCTTTCGTTAAACGAAGTCATTAAAGTTAAATCCTCTGGACGTGAGCACGCGGTCGTGACTCTCGCCTGAGTTATAATTGAGAACCGGTAACGGCTTAAGTCAAGGGTTAGATGATCTCTAGACTTGCCTCTTTTAGTTTATAAAGCTCGTATCTAATTTGTTGCTTTAGCTTTTCCAACGTTAAAAGCAAAACCAAGTTGGCCGTCTTAAACACCACAATCCACCATACAAAACCTACAATCCGATTAAGCTATATTCGAATTCTCTGTGGGTACAATCCCGGACTTTCCGGTTATTATGCTACCGACGACCTAGCCCTACGCTTTGGGTTTTTCTCAACCTTAATTGAAGGCGAGGTTTGAAGGTTAAGCAGTAATCAATGGTCCTGATTGAATTAACCGTTCCCTGAAAGAGTTTGTTTTTAATCCGAACCGTTAAAAACACTTTTGAACGGTCCGAATGCGCCTTGCAGCGCACTATAGAAAGCTACTATCAAAGACCGACTCTTAAAGGACACAACGAGTTACTATCAAAGACCGACTTGAGTCATTCATAGTTTGACTTCAATCCCACAATGCATAGGGGTAATCCTCAGTGACCAAATCGCACTGGTCATAATTTTTTTAAGTATGGTTACCACCAACTTACTCTTCTTTTTTAAAAACTTGTTGAGTTCGTCACTATAAAGACCAGAAATGGTTTCTAAATTCATATACGATCGCTGCGAAATGCACCGACACGTTATCTGTTTGAACAGTAAGGGATTATACGCATGATATTACAAAAAATGGCGAAGCAAATGTTTAAAATTCGCTACCATTGGTTGGTTCTCCAAACAAGAGCAAATTGCGCGATTCATGAGAATCGATTTGTATTTTAGTATTTCAACTAGCTAATACCAAATTACCAACAATGATAAAACACGAAGAAATGACTTATCGCGTAATTCTTAATCCATACTTATTTGGACTACATCATCCGTGGATTTCAAAATTAGACATGATTATATATATTATGTGCACCAAAAATTAAATGTTCTAAATAAGATAATCATACTCTCAAGACAGACTTGAGTCATTGTTTGACTACACCCCCACCAAATAAATATTGGTAAGAGTTCATCGCCTCGTATAATTGGCCTTGGACACGAGACTATATAAAAATGTTGCCCAAATGACCAAAATTCATTAATTTCCTCGGTCACCAAAACTCACTCGCAATGTTATCTTAAAATTTCAAGAGCATTGCATCATAAAGATTTTCTATCTTGTGAGAGTATGGTTACCTCAAACTCAATCCTTTTTTTTAAACTTGTTGATGTTATAAAAATAAGACCAGAAATTGTTATTAATTTTTTCATAGGATCGTTATGAAATCCACCAACACGTTATCTGTTTGAATGATAAGGGATAATTTACTTATAGAATGTTACAAACATGTCCAAACGAAATTTTGAAATTTATTATCATTAGTTCTCGGAACAACACCAAATTGCACAATTCATGAGAACCTTAGTATTTTGTTTCAACTTAAATTTGCCTTGTTCGGTTCTGGGTTTGAAAAATTTTTGGATTTGATTTTTGGATAATGAGTGAGGAGAGAAAATAAGATAATAATTGGAGATATGCGTAATGAGTGGAGAAAGATAAAGAGAAATGAGATTAATGATTGGATATAAGGGTAATGAGTGGAGAAAGAAATAAAAATAATGATTGAAAATATAGGTAATGAATATATTTGGATTTGAAATTTTTTTTCCAAACCCACAACTGGGCTAAATACCCACTGTCATAACACGTGAAGAAACGACTATTGAATAATTCTCAATCCATGCTTACTTAGACTACATCATCCATGAATTCTGCAGTCGGGACACCATCATAATATAAACAAGAATCTTTCATATTATACCAAAATACTAGATGTTCTAAAATAGATACTACCTCAATCCCCATTTAACAGTCCTCTTTGAAAGTTCGTATCACTTTTCAATTGTTTATATCTCGTAAGTATGATTTATGTAATTTTGAAAATACTGTCTAATAGAACTAATTGAGTTCTATCAAATAATAAATTGTATATAAAATTTATTGACGATTTAGAAATATAATTCATTTTTTATTGGTTCAGAATATAACGAGAAACCATTAGATGGAGACTGAGGGAGCAATCACATAGCCAAATGTTGCTACGGAACTAGGGATGACAAGCGTGGCAGGGCGGGGCGGATTTTTCCATATTCCAACCCCAACGCAATAAGTACCGCATGGCTCCGACCTCGACCCCGACCCGAATCCCGATTGGGTAATTCTTGCGTGCGCCCTACAGCTGATTTATCTATTACACCTTGGAGAAAAGAAGTCTTGGAAGTAATTCTTGTGTGCGCCCTACAGCTGATTATCTATCTATTACACCTTTGGAGAAAAGAAGTCTTGGAAATAGATTGAAAATCCCGTAGTGCGAGGACCTTCAAGGTACCATGTAGGCTTCACACGAGCCATTGATCTTAATAATAAATGATTGAATATAAGCTAAGCTTCTATAAATTCTATCCATCCATTATTTAGATGAAAATTCGAGCCGTCTATTGTCAAGATAGATGACCGAATTAGCCGCATATACGTGTACGGGAGGTGCATTACAGCACCCTGGTTCCCTCGGAAATTCAACTGTTCTATTTTGGAACTTTTTTACACAGAAATCGGGCCCCACTAGGTCATCCCCCGGACCCCCACCCATGTGAAACATCCGTTCAGACCACGTGTGAGGAGGAGGCATCAAAAGAGCCTTTTTAAAGCCCCCCACGTAAGACCGGACCGGTTGGGCCGGTGATCCGGTTAGGGTCGCGTGGGCCGGGTCCTGGCTCGGGGAGACAATTGACGGGCTGATGCATTCATTGACCGGCATTGGTCCCCACACACCCCGTTTCTCACCCCAAAAAAGTATTGTTTCTGCGGGTCCCGGCCATCAACCACACTCCAATCTAAACTAAGGATTATACTACAATGTTGTCCTTGAAGATTAATCAAGGTTTCAACTTGGTCTCCATAACCTTGTTTCATCGGTGGACGTTGATTTTCGTATTCCACTTTTTAATACTCCCTCCGTCCCATAATGTTTGTCCGGTCCGCGAAACGAGGACTAAAAAATAATGCATTTCTTTCGAGAAAAAATTCAAATCTTTTTCATAAGTTAAAAGAACTCGTCAAAATCTAGTAAATTGTTAAATTTTTTTTCAACTTTTCTTACAAAAATAGTATTATTTTTACGTCTCCGTTTTGCGGACCGGACAAATATTATGGGACGGAGGGAGTACTAATCAATAGAGCGCGGATGGTAAATTTTAGAGTGCGAAAATTAATATATTCTTCATCGATTTAAAATGCCAGGCTTTCTATTCTCGTCTGAATCATTTTAACTTAGGGGGCGTTTCCGCTAAACTAAAAGTTATAGACTGTTTCTTATAGGACTTCGCAGTTAAGTTGTTTCTATCATACTCAAGATTGTAGAAAATATATTGGGTTAGTGAAAGGAAATGTTTTGGATATTTTAGTTTAGTGAAAAAACTTAATTTTTGACAAAAAAAATTTAATTTTGTATGAACAACTTAACTAAGTCTAAAGCCAAACAGTTGTAGTGAAAATTTTTAGTGGAGATGTGGCTCTAATTCTAATACTTGAGGGAAAAATTACACTTTTGCAAATACTTTCAAATGCAAAAACAACATTTGTCAATCATGTAGCCAACCGTTAAAAAAAAAAAAAAATTCATGTAGCCAACTATATTGGTCTTTTTGGACATCTCACAACCACTCCCTCACATAAAGAACAACGAATAACTTATTATTATTATTTTTTTACTTTCACTATTTCTACTTCAGTTTCTCTAGTTTCAAATGATTTTTTTTTGGGTATGGTATAAACCGGAAAGATAAAAGAGGAGCTAGAGTGAAACAAAAATAAAATTAAGGTATAAATTAACAATATGTAAGCTGTAGTAGAACTGACAAATGAACAAAACTACTTGAGTTTGGGTTCATCTTCGCTCTTTACAAGCTCGTTCAAGATCAATTTGTTAACTTAACAAGATCAAGCTTAAACAATTTTTGAAGCTCGTTAAGTTTTCAAAACAACCTCTACCAATCTATTACTTGGCCCGTTCGACTTAGGATATATGCTTTGGTTGAATTAAAAATATTTTAAGATTGATCTACTCGTATCACAAAGAAAATAAGTTCAAACATATTTGTAAAACTCGTTAAGTGTTCGTACAAAACTCGAACAAGCTGTTCGGCTTGGTTATCAGCCATTCAATTCAGGTACCGAAGTGAATTTTCTGCAGAACTATAGGGACCTATTGTTCAATATACCCAAAAGAAAAGCAGGAGTAGCACTGTAGCAGCTGTAGAACTATAGATACACATAAAAGAAAAGAAAAAATAAAAAAACCAGTAACGCGTTTTTGTCAAAGAAGAACAACTGTTGAATCTCTCTCTCTCTCTCTCTCTCTCCCTCTCCCTCTCCCTCTCATAGTCTTCTCTCTCTCTCTCTCCACTATTTTCACAGGAGCTCCCAACTTAGGGTTAGGGTTTCAAGCCAAAAAAAATCCCGTCCCTCTCCCCCACAAACCCTTGAAAAAACACGGGATTTCAGCAAACCTGTCTACGACCCTTTGACCCTATTAGGGTTTTGAGAAATGGGTCCTGAAAAAAAATGGTACCATCCTTACAAACCCTTGATAAAAATGCTCCTTTTTCTCTCCCTCTTGATCCTCGCCGCCAGCTCCGTTTCTGGCTCCGATTCCGACAAATCGGCGCTGTTGCAGTTCAAGGCCTCGCTATCGGACCCCTACGGAGCTCTATCGAACTGGGTTCCGACCGGTTCGAGCCACTGCTCTTGGGTTGGAGTCACTTGTGATTCTAATTCTAGGGTTTCGGCCCTCAACATAACCGGCAGCGGCCGCGGCGATGGAGGTAACTCTTGTGCTAGAATTGCTCAATTTCCACTGTACGGGTTTGGTATTAGGAGGAATTGTTACTATGGTAGTGATAATGTTGTTAAGCTCACGGGTTCGATCTCGCCTGAGGTCGCGAAGCTTACTGAACTTAGGGTTTTATCGCTTCCTTTCAATGAATTGAGTGGTGAGATTCCCGTGGAGGTGTGGGGGATGGAGAAGTTGGAAGTTCTTGATCTGGAAGGGAACGACATTACCGGGTCATTGCCGTCTCGTTTTGGGGGTTTGAAGGGGTTGAGGGTTCTTAATTTGGGGTTTAATGGGATCTCGGGGGAGATACCGGATTCGCTCTCGGGTTTTACGAGTCTTCAGGTGTTGAATTTGGCTGGGAATCGAGTAAACGGGTCTGTCCCGGGGTGGGTTGGTGAGTTTACAGATTTGAGGGGGTTATACTTGTCTTTCAATCAACTGAGTGGAGCTGTTCCGAAGGAGATTGGGGTTAGTTGTGGGAAACTTGAGCATTTGGAGCTTGCTGGTAATTTCCTGATCGGTGGGATTCCAAGAAGTTTGGGGAATTGTATTGGGTTGCGCTCGCTTGTTTTGTATTCTAACTTGTTGCAAGAGGCTATTCCTGTTGAACTTGGTCGGCTGAATGAGCTTCAAGTGTTGGATGTATCGCGGAACAGCCTTAGTGGTTCAATACCTCCTGAGCTCAAAAATTGCTCTAATTTATCTGTCCTTGTATTGTCGAATTTGTTTGACCCTGTTCCGAGTTCAGAAGGTGATTCCCATTTAGGGCTATCTAGCTCTAGTGATGAATTTAATTTCTTTGAAGGGGTAATTCCTGCTGAAATTGCGACACTACCGAAACTCAAGATAATATGGGCACCTAGGGTACTTGCTCCGGGCAATATGCCCAGCGATTGGGGTTCTTGTGACAACTTAGAGATGGTGAACTTTGGTCAGAATCTTTTCAATGGGGAAATCTCCGAGGGGTTTATCCACTGCAGGAAGCTGCATTTTCTTGATTTGAGCTTGAATAGGTTGACAGGGGAGCTCAGTGAGAAACCGCTGGCACCTTGTATGACTGTGTTTGATGTTAGTGGAAATGCCCTCTCGGGATCCATTCCTAGATTTAACTACACTGCCTGCGCGCGTATTCCTTCCAGCAGTGGATACCCTTTTGAGCCATACGACTTGCCATCTGTGTATCTCTCTTTTTTTGCCGATAAATGGAAGGTTGGAGTGCCGTTTATTGGAGATGTTGGTGGTCTTACAGTTTATCATAATTTTGGTGGCAACAACTTCACTGGGGATTTGCAGTCTATGCCAATTGGACTTGACAGATTAGGGGAGCAGACAGGTTATGCCTTTCTTGCTGTTGAAAACAAGCTAACTGGGCCATTTCCTGGAGATTTACTTGAGAAGTGCAACGGTTTGGATTCCATGATTGTTAACGTCAGCAACAACAAAATAATCGGTCAAATTCCAGCAGACATTGGTTCGTTGTGCAAATCACTTAAATTTTTGGATGCCTCTGGGAATCAGATTACTGGGAGTATTCCTCCCAGTATTGGGGATTTGGCATCTCTTGTTTCCCTTGATTTGAGTTGGAACACGTTACAGAGTCCAATCCCAAGCAACCTGGGCCAAATAAGGGATCTCAAGTATCTTTCTTTGGCGGGTAATAATTTGAGTGGATCTATCCCGGCAACCTTGGGGCAGTTGCATTCTTTGGAAGTGCTTGATCTTTCCTCAAATTTGCTTTCTGGTGAGATTCCAAAAGACCTTGTGAATTTGAGTAACCTAACTGTTCTTCTGCTCAACAACAATAAGCTCTCAGGTCAAATTCCCCCCGGTTTGGCAAATGTGACAACACTCTCGGCATTCAATGCATCCTTCAATAACTTATCTGGGCCTTTGCCATTGAAGGATAATCTAATGAAATGCAGTAGTGTTCTTGGAAACCCTTTCCTACGATCTTGCCGAATGTTCTCCTTGACTGTACCATCTACAGATCCACAGGGTAGGGATTTACTTAATTCTGCCGCCACTCCACCATCAAGCCCACCCCCGAAAAGTGGCAATAGCAGTGCTTTCAATTCAATTGAGATCGCATCCATAACCTCAGCATCTGCCATTTTCTCAGTTCTTATTGCTCTTGTCATCCTCTACGTTTACACCCGAAAGTGGAACCCTAGGTCCAGAATTGGTGGGTCTGCTAGAAAAGAAGTTTCCATTTTCACTGATATCGGAGTGCGCTTAACCTTCGAGGATGTAGTACGGGCCACTGGGAGTTTCAACGCGAGCAACTGCATTGGGAGTGGAGGGTTTGGGGCAACCTACAAGGCTGAGATATCTCCAGGAGTTTTGGTGGCGATAAAACGGCTTGCAATCGGACGGTTCCAAGGGGTTCAACAATTTGATGCAGAGATCAAAACCCTAGGGAGGCTTCGGCATCCAAATCTTGTAACCCTAATTGGTTATCATGCGAGTGAAACAGAGATGTTTCTGATATACAACTATTTGCCAGGTGGCAATTTGGAAAAGTTCATCCAGGAAAGGTCAACAAGGGCTGTGGATTGGAGGGTACTTCACAAAATCGCTTTGGACATAGCGCGGGCCCTAGCTTACCTACATGACCAGTGCGTTCCACGTGTACTCCATCGTGATGTCAAACCTAGTAATATCTTACTGGATGATGACTACAATGCCTATTTATCTGATTTTGGGTTGGCTAGGCTCTTGGGTACATCTGAAACGCATGCTACAACAGGAGTGGCTGGAACTTTTGGGTACGTTGCTCCGGAATACGCTATGACTTGTCGTGTTTCTGACAAGGCAGATGTTTACAGTTACGGTGTGGTTCTGCTTGAGTTGATTTCAGACAAGAAAGCCCTTGATCCGTCGTTTTCTACTTTTGGAAATGGGTTTAATATCGTTGGGTGGGCGAGCATGCTGATTCGGCAGGGACGTGCCAAGGAATTCTTCACTGCTGGTTTGTGGGATGCGGGTCCGCATGATGATTTGGTTGAGGTTTTGCATTTGGCGTTGGTGTGTACAGTGGAAACTCTATCAACAAGGCCTACAATGAGGCAAGTTGTTCGACGGCTGAAGCAACTTCAACCCCCGTCATGTTAGGCAGGTGATGAGGCTTAATTTGATTAACAGAGTACGTAGAGGGTAAGAGCTCAATTGTAAGTTTCCTTTGTACTCTCAAGACAACAGAAGTGCTCTTCATTCTTCGTCCGGAGAAGTTATTGTCTTCTCAGGATATCACGCGGCGGTGTACCTGCTCAATGGCAAGGGACCGTGTGCCTACCTTGTTGGGAGAAGAGGGGACTAGGTGGGCACATGGCCTCCTACTATGGTACTGGCGCTAGGGCATGTTTTCCAGAAGACCTAGATAATTACTCCTCCCCCAACATGTTCTACCCTTAGATTTAGTTATGAATTGTAGTTACTCCATGTAAATTGTATTATAGCTTTTGTCCCAATTTTTCAATGTCACATCCCTGGTTAAAGGGGCTTTTCTTATGAGTCTGCAGAAGAATGCAGGTACTTGCCTCGCACATTTTTACGTGGTATCTCATTCCGATTTCATGTTTGAATAAAACCCAGAAAATAGGAATGTTTCTGAGAATCCTGGTGATCTCTTTTTCTAAATTCCGTCTGTTATGATCCCTAAGTCATTATGTGTTTGTATTGACCTTGCGTGTTTCACATGCTGCTGGAAGCTGTGATTTTTGTTGAAGAACTTTGCCATCAACTTCGTGTCATATATTTGGAATGAGCTGTGAATTTGTTACGTGACCTTACTCTGAAATGCTACAAATTGTGCTAAACTTCACATCCTTCGGTGTTAATACATTCCAGGTTATTGAATTGTGGTGACTCAAGCTAATTATGATGTTCCTGTTTCATTTGACTTTCATCTTGGCCTTGAGTATCCTTTTGTGGAGAGCACAATTGTTGTGTACATTACTGCAATTCCTATGGGCAAACTGCTACCTTTTGCCCTTGTTCTACTCCATTGAAGCAAGAATGGAAGAGAAAAAGAGGTGGCAACCTTGCGGCTTTCTATTTGATAGGACCAGGTCTCTTTAATCAATTTGTTCTGTTATACTGAGTTAATTTGTCCCTTCCTCATATGGATCAGCTTCTGGTTCAATACCCTCTTGGTTCAGGTCTCGTAGATCGGGTTTTTTATATAGTACATAAATAATTTGTCCCTGGTCAAATCTTGAATTTACATTTGAATTGTACTATGTTGATTTCGCCATTTTTGTACTCTGAATCATGACCTTTCGCTCTTGCATAAAGCCTATGGATAATGACCTCTTAACCAGTTTTTTTCGTTGATTTGGTCCGGAATCCCTAGGTTTACTGGTGTCCAACGGAAGGTAGTGGGAAAGAAAAGAGCTGGAAATGGTCTAACCTCCCAATTAATTTCTGAGAACAGTGGACTTCACTAGATTAACCAATTGTATCTTATTTTTTGCCTAACTATTAGGTGGGTGACCACTGTATTTGATCCTTGCGTTTAGTGCCAACATCTTTTAGCCTGGCTTTAATTGAGACCCCGCAACTGGGTATAGTTATTTCTCTTATTTTTTTACAACTTGTGGGGCATGATCAAGGGAAAGAGTGCAGAGAACTGGTTTCAAATCAGGTCGAAAAAATGAACCACCACTAGGGTCATACACAACTATCTTGGAAAGGGCACCCTTGCACCCCGGTAGGCAAAGTCTTGCAAACCGGAAGGGCAAACGAAAACAAACCTTTCCCAATTACATCGCGAATCTTATCCACGAGCTTGATGGGGATGTTGGAAATTACGTTGTCTCTTGTAGATTTAAAGTCATGAATCTTGTCCGCAAGCTTGTTTTGATTTTCCTCGCTTGTAGAACCTGTAGCTGTCTTCTCTCCTATACCTCATGAAGAACTCAACATCTGCAACGGATCGAATGAAATCTCCATTTGTCTAATGTTATGGAAGAAAAATAAACTATTTCAAACAATTTAACCTTCCCAAATGGGGCTTCAACAATAAGCCGATTTCACAGAACTTTTAGGTTGGCAGATGGCCAGGCCATTGGTTATTACAGTAGGGCAGAAGGGCTAACAGCTAGTCTATGCTTCAGAGGATGAGACACATCACCGCCACCGGCATAGCTGACGAACTCAGCCGGAGAGAGAAAGCTGCCATGGCACACACACAAACACTATCCTCACCTGTTCTCCCCTCCTATACCTGTATAGGAAACCCTCTACTCGATTTCCATTGGGCCCAAGTCCTCTTGTCGATACCCAAGGCATATCTGCCAACATATTCCTCATGATTTCGGTCGCTTCAGCATTATCAACTGCTAGTTTCACCGATGGGATCTCCATTGCAGCGTCAACAAACTCAGCTGATTTCACTTTTGGGTTGACTACATGTTTCTGATCATTCTGATTGGGAAGAGAGTGGACGCTGGCAGGTTTCTAGCTTCAGTATATCCATTCATTCCTACAATAAGAAACCCAAAAGCACGGCAGTAAGTGGTCAAATAGAAGTAGGATGGAGTCAAATAGAAGTAGGATGGAGTCAAATTGAAGGATTGAAAAATACTGCTAAACCATCCATATAACGGTAAAACAAAGAGTGGAGCAACCCTAAGTGCCCCTAGCGTCAAAGGTCCAGCCGTCAAGTTTGCGGTTGCGTGATTGGAGAGCGTGGCCAAAATGTTTGGGTACGTGGACGCAGCGTTGGAAGGTAGGGCCGCAGTGTTCAAGCATGTGGCCACAATGTTGGAGAATGTGGCTGCAAAATACGTAGCCACAATGTTGTAAGGTCTGGCTGCAATTTCTGAGTGTGTGGCCGCAAGGTCAGACCTGGTCCATGACTCTCAGGTATATTCTGCATTCCGTAAAATCTGGTTGAATTTTGGCGTTTGAGGAGGTTGGCATATCTAGGCCCCTTAAACCTAATTCTTGTTACTCCCCAAATGGGTTGCTTGTAGGGGTAACTTGGATAAGAAGAAGTGCTTGAGAAACCCTCTTTGCCCTATTTGTTGTTCTGAAAGTGAATCTATTGAACATATGCTCTTCTGCAGCTTCGCTGTCTTTGGTATTGTTGAGAGAGAGAGTGGTGGGCGTGCTCGTTCGGTGAGTTTTGGCAAGACAAGAAAGCGTCATTGGCTATCATGACGGAAGCATGAGCTTTGAGAATAGCCTGTGGGATGGCTATGGATAATGGCTTTGACACTGCCATATTTTAATCTGAGTCGAAGGTTTTGATTAACCGTGTGATCTGGCCATAATGGCTCCGACACTGCCATTTTTTAATATGGTTCGGATGTTTTGATTGACTGTGCGCGCAAGCCCAGTTCACGTCTGTCCATGGGAAATTCGCACGATGGTAGATTAACCAAAATGGACCTTTCTGCAGCGTGGGAACAGCAAGACCAAAGGGGCTTGTTCGGTGGCATCCAAATGCCTTTTGAGTGTTTTGCTTCCATCTTCTTAGGCTGGTTCAATTCCTCCTGGCTTGGCAGGAGTGCTGCTGAAGGATAGGTGCTCTCAGTTTTCTTGGTTCCTTACTTGTTTGTTCTGTATTTTGTTGCCCTCTTCAAAAAAAATACAATAATAAGAGGTCTCCCGCAACATTTTTTTGCTGCAGATGGGAGGAATTCTTCATCAAACTCGAGTTCATCAATTGAACAAAAAGAAACTCTTATATACGAAACTAGATACTACAATGGAGCTAGGTTACAAGAACACACACAAAACAGTTGAACAAACCAACTGCCACAAGCATAAAAACTCAACAATCTTAGAAAGAGCACCCTCGCAAACCGATCAGCAAAGATAAACAAACCTCTCACAACCGAGAGTACAACGTAGATTCCTTTGCTTCTTGTAGATATTGTCATATTGAAGTCGCGATCTTCTCCAACAGCTTAGTTGTGATTTTCTACTGCACTTGGAGTGGCACCTGTCTTCTCCACCATACCACATGAAGAACTCCGCATCTGCCATAGACCAACGAAATCTCCATCCGTTCTGAAGGTTTTGAGAGAGAGAAACTTTCCCTGGTTTGGGAGACGAAGAAACTTTTTTCTTTCTTGTTCTCAATTAAAGAGCATAGACTCTAAACGATTACGTAGGGGAGCTACACATTTACATACAACATAGCATCAAACAATTTAACCTTCCCAAAACGAGGCTTCAACAAGAGCCCATTCCCATTAAAAGATTGAGAAATTCTTCCCAAACTGGGAAAGGAAATAAGTTTTCGGTACTATTTTTTGGTGCATGCCTGTTTCTAAATTGGCACGGCCATCAGCTATTACAAGAGGGGAGAAGGGCTAACAACTATATGCTTCAGAGGGTGAGACACATCACCACCACCGGCATGCTTAACGAACTCAGCTGGAGAGAGAAAGCTACCATGGCATACACACACTATCCTCACCTGTTCTCCCTTCCTATACCGGTATAGAAAACCTTCTACTCGTTTTCCATTGGGCCCGAATCCTTTTGTCGATACGCAAGGCATATCTACCAACATATTCCTCATGATTTCTGTCGCTTCAGCATTATCAACTGCTAGTTTCACCGATGGGCTTTCCATTGCAGCGCCAACAAAATCAGCTGATTTCACAATCGGGGTGACTACCTGTTTCTGCTCATTCTGCTTGGGAAGAGAGTGGACGCTGGCAGGGCTTCTAGCTTCAGTGCATCCATTCATTCCTGCAATAGAGACCAAAAAACATGACGATAAGGAGTCAAACAGATTGTTTAAAAGTACAGTAATCGTCCTGATAGAAACAAATGTGATTCTACCAAAGACTACCACTTTGACCTAAGAGCATCATCAGTTTCAATCTTAAAAAATTACTCTGGTCTTCATATCTTCCTTCCTTAACAAACGAAGGTTACCAGATCAACTTCATTGTCTATAGTCACGTGAGAACAACTAATATCTGGCTTCATTTTACTGAACATTTCTTTAGGATCTTTTCCAGTCAATTTGATGATGTGTAGCTCCAACTAAGTTTAGAATGTTTCTACACACGGCGCCAACATTCTTTACGAAATGTTAGCAGGCTTTTGCCCACTGCAGTCTCCATTGGAAAGAAAAAGGTCCCATCAAGGAAAGTTCTCTCTCCATGCCTATGCACAGGTAAGCATTTTCCTTTCTAAACGTTGTTTATACAGAAGTTCATGTTTCACTTACATAGGTAGATGTAATATATAAAACCTGTAACCTAAAAAATGCATATGGGTTATTGTGATACCAGGTTGCTGCAAAATTGTAGCCAGCCGAGGAAAAAATATTCAACGCCCCTGGGCACCACACCATCACATGATGCCCCAGGCCCCTCCACCACACAGTCATTTAGGGTCCAACACCTAGTGTGCGAACCCCACATGATTGTATGGTAGAGGAGAGGCTTGGGGCACCACGTGGTAGTGCCCCAAGAGCACAGAATAATCCCTCTCGGCCCAGACTCAATCCACCAACTTGTTGTCAAAACAGCTCAGAAACTAAAAATAACACGAACTAGAAACGGTTTGGGAAAGTTGATGATTTTAGGTCTGAAAGCTTTTAGCATGAGCACTGAGCTTCAACTAAACACAAAGGCTTCAAAGAAGAAATTCTTTGAAGCACAACTTTGGATACCCATGTCAATTCTCACAGTAGAGCCTAAGTTGAAGCAAGTTAAAAAACAACAGCCACCAACTTACCCGTAGAGGTTGCCCATAATTCAGTCGCATTTTAGTCAAAACCAAATGATTTACTGAAAAAGCTTTATCATGAAAACAACCATCAACAAAATATGGACTTATTTAACCCTTCTTCCCCTCACCACAACTAAAAATTGTTAAGCGTTACTCCTTCCATAAGAGGACATTTAAACGGATCCCATCCCATGCAAAATAAATCAAGAATCAAAGTCCCAAATTGAACTACAAAACTATATGGAAAAGGAAAAAATTAGAAAGTTGGACTAAAGACAGCTAAAGCAATTTTAGGCCTAAAGTAAGCACCAGCTTTCCCATTTTCTCACCTACAGGGCTACAACTCACATGAACCAATAAACTTACTCTACCTAAACAAAAGCACCTCCTGGATTTTGCAAAAGGAAAAGAGACGCAAAAAAAAAAAAAAAAAACAGCTTCCTTTCCTCCACAAAACACACAAATTCAAGATCCAAGTACAACCTTTGACAAGAAAGCAATACTACGAACACAACTTTATAACCCAGCTCCAACTCGAGACACAACTGTGTCCGCAGGCGTTGGATGCATATGAGCCCACATGCCTCCAACGACTCCTGACACCCGAACACATGTTTAATGTCTGGAGTTGTATTTTAAAGCTGCGTTACTTTTTGTCGACAAAATTACCTTGGTTTGGTTGCCACCCAGATTCACAAAGCCCAGAAGATCCACTCCCAATCGACCCAACAGACCCCTGCGACGATGGAATCGGAGGAACAATAATCCCATCCAATTTACCCTGCGACTTCAAACTCTCGCCGAAACTCGATTCCACGCTCCCCTGCGACTTCAAATTCCTCAGCTTCTCCACTCTCTTCCGCTTTGCCTCCATTCGCCTTGCCGTCTGAGCCTCCTTCCTCTTCCTCCACTCCTCCTCCCCCTCCGCCGGAAGCGAACACGTCCTCATCAAACCCTGCCCCACACACACTCTGTTCTCATTGCCCTGTTTCTCATTAGTAAAAATAAAAGCCGAAACGGACGATGAACGGCTCAGAATCTTTTCCCTTTGTGGGTCCACCCCAAACCGACCGTTCAACGAGAGCCCGAGACTGAGCTCTATTGATTCCTCGTCGTCCTCTGTTGTTACAACGGATTCCTCGAATTTTCTTGGAAAATTCGAAAAGTTGAGCGTTTGTATCAGATCTCTCGAGTTATTGGTCTCTCTTTGTTTTTCAGCTTGGCCCATTTTGAAAACAGGTGGGAAGGAAGAATTGCTGAGGTGGGTTGGTGTTAACAAAATGGTGAATTTTTGAAAAAAAAAGAAGAAGGAATTTTCAGGGGATTTTCCCGGGAAAATGAGAAGCAAAACTCGAAAGGTTAATGAAATTTGGATGTTCAAACTGGCTTATGTTAGCGTTTGACGAAGTTCATGGATTGAAAAAACCTCGGAAAAATTCGCCGGCGGGATAGAGAGAGAGACATGGCTGGGGGAGGAGAGAGAGAGAGAGAGGGGGGAGAGAGAGGCAATTAGGCAAATGATGGGAGGAAGAGAGTAGGAAATGGGGGAGGTTTTTAGTAGATTCCCGTCTACGACTCTACCAAGCCGTTTCACTTTGCCAAAAAAACAAAAGAATTTTTTTTTTTGAGGAAAGTAATTTTAAATTTAAATATAACGAAAATAAAAAATAATTTTTTAATTTTTTTTACACCGTTTAAAAAATCTTAATGAGATTTATTAAATAAGATCTATATTGGTAGAAAAATTATTTACGTAAATGCATAATTTTTGAACTTGAAATTACATTTTTTTTTCAAAAAGTTCTCTTTCTGGAAAAGTAGAATGGCTCCGTACATATAGAAATTCGTTCGATGCACATGAATCTATGTGTATCAAATGTGTTCGGGTACGAGTTGTGATCGGGAATTGTGTATATCGCATTTTTTTTTCAGGTGATGGGATCAAATGACGGAAATGACCCTGACAAGGATGGGTGGACGAACGAGGGAGTGACGCGTGGGGTGGAAAAGAGACCACGATTGCAGTGTACTAGCTTGTACGCTCCGAACAGACGCGTCGAATGGGATTGGGTTTTCGACGGAACACGTGTCGACGTTAGGGTCGTGGAAGAGGATTGTCTCGACACGTGTGTACGAAGTCTCGTCCTCGTAATGCCGCGACGTCTCTCTCTATCTCTCTCTCCTCTCTCTCTCTCTCACACTTTACTTTCTGGGGCAAAAGTTCCCTGCGCTCGATTTACTATTTCGGGTACCCTGTTTCTGGTAGCGATTACCGTACGCGTAACTTTTTTGATACAGAAAGTCTACAGTTCCCAATCGGGAAATCCCGATCGGAATCCCGACGCCCCACCGGACATGCTCTGGCCATCGGACGGCCGATCCGAGCCGTCCAAAAATTCTAAAAAAAAATCGAGTGGGCTCTCGCGAGAATAAACCGCATCAGACGTGTGTAAGTGGCCGATCCAAGCACTCCATTTTTGGCCGATCCAAACACAAAAATGGAGTGCTTGGATCGGCCACTTACATATGTTGAATGCTGTTTATTCTCACAAGGGCCCACTCGGTTTTTTTTTATAGAATTTTTGGAAGGCTCGGATCGGCCGTCCGATGGCCGGAGCGTGCCCGGCGGGGCGTCGGGATTCCGATTGGGACTGTAGACTTGCTCTTTTTGATACTTAGAATCCGTTAGTTTACACTTGCCTCGACGTATTCTGATGAACCATAAATTTACCGTACGCTAACAAGCAGTAGAGGAATTAGAAAATGAAATCAAAGGGGGCCGAACTATAAAAGAAATTTTTGTTCGGTGATTTTTCAAGACTGAATCCAGTCAATCAAGTTTTTATTGAACGATTTTGATAAATTGAAGATTTATTCTCGAGTATTGTTGCTTTCATATCGTGCAAAAACTTGTAGTGTTATTACCACATGATCTCACTTAAATAATTTAGGATGCTCAAAATGAAAATAAAAAATTGGGCTCTATAAACTGGCATTTCTTAATTCTTAGAGTTACCCTATTACTATGAAAGAATAATATTTAAAATTTAGCCAAAGTTATATGATAATGCAAAAAGTTAGTATTCAAAAATTTACGTAGTCAATCAATAAAATGTTGGTGTTCAAAACTTCTCAATAATTAATTAATATACATGAAATATAAAACTTATGTGAAAAAGAAAAATTACTCTAGAAATACAATAAGGCAAATATGAATTTGGATTCAAGCTGCAAGAGGGATTTCTTGTGAATCTCCTAGCCCTAGTGTGGATGGTTTGCCATCGACCCAACCGGAGAGGAGAATAATTGAAGTGCACGTTTTTTTTTTTTTTGGCAAAAGGTGAGAAGATTGTTATTCATCTAATAGGCAAAGCCTAAACATTAGAGAGATGAGAACCCCATGGGGGTAAAATGAATGTCCACAGACCGGACATGCCATTGGAAAGTGTTTTTTGAGCACAACAGTGCGCAGCCCTATTACATTCACGTTTAACAAAGCCAAAAACACAGGAAGTGAAAGAATTTTTCAAGACTAAACAATCATGGATAACTACTGCTATATCGGAGGGAGGATTTTGATCATCACTGCAACTTCTCACAATCGCCTCTGCGTCCGATTCAATATACACCTCAGGATACTTTAGAGCAGTCCCCAGTTTTAACCCATTGCGAATGGCAAAAGCTTCAGCAATTCTGGAAGAGATGATCCCCTCATGAATAGCTAGAAAAAAGGATGTATGTACTCCATGAAGAAAAAAAAATTATTTGCAAAAAAACAGGGAGGGTTGGGTGGCGGGGGCTGGCCCCTTAGTAGTTCCGCCAGTGCTAGCAAGGGTCGGTCTTGAAGTCTTAGTCAATGCTCTGTAGTTTGTATTGACTAGTTTCAAAAAAATTGATATCATTTAAGAAGTTTCGAACATGAAATATTAAAAGTGAGTAAATCTCTAGTCACGCCTTGACCACTATGTCAAACCCTTGGGGTTAGTTTACACTTAACTTGGGAGGGAGCAAATTTCTAAGGGCTTGTTCGGTTCGAATTTTGAGGAAGGTTTTAAAATGTAATGAATGAAAATAGATAAATAGAGAAAATCTATGTGGCGTTGATACATACGATTGAATAACTGTTAAACTTTAAAAAAAAAAAAAAGTCGACCCTCAGAAGTGACTACAAGCGTTGGATTAAATTGACTTTTCATGAATAATTTACCGGAAGGACTATTTAAATCTCTCACCTAAACAAGACACGGAAATTGAATTGACGAGTCCAAATTAAGGACCAAAGATCCCGTTCTTTATTTTTCCCTTGAGAAATACTAGTAGTTTTCAATAGTTGTCGCAAGAATCTGGAAATATTGTTTAAAAATGCACACATATTAGGAGTATGGAGATGGAGTGTGCTCTTTTCATGTGACGATCTTTTCGTGGGATTCTTATGTGATGTAAAATAAAATCCACTAGAATCTCTCTAAATGATTAGAGTCGGTCATTTTGTAACTTTAATGTAGTTATCGTCTGTGAAGAAATATGTTTGATTAGATATCGATGCCTACTTTCACGAAATAAATAGACGAGAGTCTTCAACCAACCATTTGTCAACATTTCGATTAAGTTTGTATTAGTGTCTAATCAACGTACCTCCGTCTCAAATTAAGTGTCACTTTTTACTATTTGAGAGGTCGTCTTAAAATATTGTCTATATCTTTTTATCTATAATATTTTTTACATGTTATATAGATCTTGTTTGATAGATCTCAATTAGTTCTATTATGAAATTTTTTGAAATTCTTGAAAAACATTATCAGTTGAAAAATATATAAGAAATTTTGTAAATGGCACGACTGTCAAAAAAGAACACTTATTTTGGGATGGAGTGAGTAATTTTTTTCACATGAACAATAGAGCCATTTAATTTTTCACACATCTAATTTCGTCAAGTGGAGTCGTGGTGGGTTATGCCTAAATCACATAATGCGCGTGTAGGTGTGGGTGCGAGAGCACGAGTGCAAACATGAAAACGCCTTTCGAAAACATCACAACCCACTACAGTTCGCGAGTGCGAGCATTAAGGGTGGGTTTGGATTAAAAAATTAATTTTTTTTGTCTCTATTTAAATATATATTTTTTGCATTTGTTTGTTTTGCATAAAACTTTTGTTACTTATTGATTTATCTAAACGAGATGAATCGAAAAAGTAAAAAATTATGATCGAAACTCATAATTTTATGAATAAAAACAAAATAAGTCAAAAATACAACTTTTTTTTACACTCATATATGCCTTTTTTTTTTAAAAAATCATGAGTTTCGATAAAAATTTTATGCTTTTTTAATTTCTCTTGCCGAGACGAACTAATATAAGTTACAAAAATTTAACACAAAACTAACCTATGCGAATTTTCTTTTGAATAATAATAAAAAAAAGTTCCTATCAAACTCTTTAAAGCCAAATCCGGCCTAAAGAGCGCAACCACAAAACAAAAATTAAAAGCGAGCGCGGATGTCATTTTGGAAGGATTGTGTGAGGGGTCCTGCAAATCAACTTTTGAGGATCCTGTGAGTCCACGACCGAACCGGAAAATCGACACGTCGAAGGCGTCCTCGTGGTTCGGGCCCGACACATTTTGAACGCTAAGGATTTGTCGCGGCGTGTGACTTTTCGAACTCCCGCTGGCCACGTGCGATCGAGGCGTACGATGAATGGCAATTGGCGTAATTCTGTTGGGTGTGCGATGGTATTGTCAAATCCTTGAAGTGGACCGACCGTGGGACCTACCTATCAAGGTTCTGTTTGGTGTCAGTTGCATGCTGTCGATTTTTCCTTGGGTGGTTCTTTTGCAGAACGATGTTACAACAAACAGGTGCCTCAATTCTACAGGGGATTGATTTTCTTTCAGAATTAATTTCTACACTTTCCTTTTTAGCATATACACTCCATTTTTTGTTCTTAAGCTCCGTTCCAGAAATCTTCTTAAAAAATAAATACTTATTTTGAAACTTCTCAAAAAAAAAATAAGTAGGGTCATTCCACAAAACCCAAATAAAAAGTTTATTTCATATTTTCAAACTCAAAAATAATGTAAATGAAAAAAAATTCAATTTTTTTTGCGCTGTATTAAAGATCTTAATGAGATCTATCAAATAAGATCCATATTAATAAGAAAAATATTTGCATAAGCATATGATATTTGAGCTTGAAATTGTCTTCTTAAAAAATAAGGAGTTGTGCTATGAGTAATGGGCGCTAAGGAGGAAAATCATACCGATGGCTGCGCCGGGACATCTCTGGCCACCGGACGGCCGATCCGAGCTGTCCAAAAATTCTAAAAAAAAAATCGAGGGGGTCTTCGCGGGAATCAATGGCATTCGAAATGTGTAGGGTGCTTGATTTGAGTATCCCTTTTTCATGTGAAATCATATACACGAAAAAGGGGTGCTCGGATCAAGCATCCTACACACCTCGGATGCCGTTGATTCCCGCGTCGGCCCCCTCGATTTTTTTTTATATATAATTTTGGGACTGCTCGGATCGGCCGTCCGGTGGCCAGATACAGCCCGGCCCGGCCGTCGGTACGATTTTCCTCCCCGACGCCCATTGGTACCTATATAAATTCTTAAAAAATAAGTACCTTCTTCTTATTTTTGTGGAACAAGCTTTATTATTGAACAAAAAATAAGTTCTTATTCACATTCTGGAATGGGCCCTTATTCATGTGAATTTACCTTTTTATCATTTCATAAGTTTACTTTTTTACACTTTAAGGGGCAATAGAGTAAATTTAGACCAAATAAAGACAAAAAAGGGAGTGTATGTGGTAAAAAGGACAATATAGAAGTCAATTTCTTTTTCTTTTTCTTTTTTGACAAAAAGAGCGAAATGTTACTCAATTAATCTGGAAGGCGTAAAAATCTAAACATTGAACCGTTGGAAATCTCATGAGGGCAAAATGAAAGTTCACAAACCGAATCAATCATTCAAAAGAGTTTTTTTAGCACAATAATATACGGTCCGATTACAATTACATTTAACAAAACCAAACTCACAGGAAAAAAAAACTTTAACAATCAAGAGTAGTAGCCGCTATAGATGTGATTGATTTTCACGTCCTCGTTTTCATAACCACAATTTTTTTTCTTCTTCTTTCTCTCGTGATGTGAACTTAAATATTAACATTTTATTTGTATACTCTTTCATACTTGAAAGGATGACATTGTAAATCCACTTCTCAAGAAACCGAAAAAAGAATGTGGTTAGCTATAAAAAAAGGTGAGTGAAAATCACTAGCTGTTTTAAACCAATAATTCTATTAAAAAGTCCACAAACATAAATAAAAGACGCAAACACATAAATGTGTGGGGCTTACACATATTACACCTCCAGTGTATGTGATTCCACACGTTTATATGTGTTTATTTGTGATTTTAGACTTGTTAATAATTCTATGGGTACCGATCAAGCATGCACCGATAATACGCGGATTGGCAGGCGGGGTTCATTCTTTGTGTTCCTTGCAAATGATTTGAATCATTCATTAAATTTAACACAATTTTTGAGTGATATTGTGGAAAATCAGTTCAATCGAATACCTAATAAGTACATGATTCAATAGACCTATATTCCTTAAGAATAAAGGATCTTGCTGCAAAACGATGGGGAAAAAAATTGCAGAAGAAAAGAAGAGAAAACATGTCAAAGCCAAGGAAGAAAACCCGAAACTCAAAACAAAGATTTCTAGTTATCCGGTTGAACTTATTTTTACGAGGCCACTCACTTGAAGATTTATTCAAAAATTAACGAATGATTTGGATCATTTGTATGTGACCAGAAAGTGAGCCCAGCATGCCGATCTATGCATCATCGGGGCAAGCCCGTCGGTAATCATAGACGTGTTTATTTTAATCTACATAGCGTCTTTTATTAAGACTTGTGATTTTAATTTTGTACTATTAATTAGAATTTTATAATTTAAACATGCAGCTTATTCTCTTCGTGACAACTAGAATATAATGGCAATTACGTACAGCCTCTGCATCCATGTGGTTATGATGTGTGGTGTGGCATCCACACCTCATGAATTTTTATTTTTATATTTTTTTGAAACCTCGCGAATTGTTTGGTTTCTACCAAAAATATCAATAAAAGAACCCAGCAATTATATATGTAATTTCAATAAGTTAGATTTTTATTATATCTGTCGCATCAACTATAATTTAAAACTTTTTTTTTTTGAACACATTCAATTCATTTCAAAACAAAGCCCGAAGGCAATACAGATTTCATCAAAACATACAAGAATGAGCCAAAACTACCCAGACTTCAACATAGGCACTCCCTGCAGAAGCAAGACCGGCGAAATCGCCAGATGAGAACCAATTAAGGCCTAGATAGTAGAGAATCCAAACGGACCTAAACAATGAGGAATTGAGGATCCTAAACAGGTAGCGTGCCTGGTTGAAATTGAGGTGATTGTTGAAGATATCAGGAGGGGAAAGCACAGGTTTTTCAAGGAGTGTGAGTTCCCGTTTGATCGTAGGACCGCAAACACAATGACGGACAAGCTGGCGAGTAATGGACTTTAGGGCGTTGGCACGAGAAGGTGAGAATCTAGGCCGCCCGATTGGTTGCGGGGCTCTCTTGATTATTGATGTATTGGTTTTATCGCTGGAAGTAAAGAAATTTCTACCATTTTGAGGGGGAAAAAAAAAGGAAAGACAACACCAGCATTGAACTAAGGCTGATGATTTTGCCACTCCCTATTTTGTTAATGACACTCCCCTGCAAGTGTATTTTTGCACAAAAAATACACTTGCAGGGAAGTGACGTTAATAAAAATGGGAGTGGCAAAATCATTTTCTTTGAACTAAATGTCCAGGTCAAGCACAGAATATTTTAAAACAATTGTATATTTTTTTTATTCAGACTCCAAATATACATTATTCGTAGAATCGTAGGAATTCATCTCAATGAGTGATTTATTCCTTTGTGGATCGAGGCTAAATCAGTAATTGTATAAAATTTAGTCATGACTTTTTGAGGAAAAACGGGCATTTCTAAAATACGATTGTCAAGTATATATTCTTTATGTTTTAAATTGATTCTCCCCCCTAACTTAATCGTTATAGAGGAGATACTATTGACTTTGGCCATAGAAGACGAAAAAGAATGAACAAGTGAGTTGGTGCGTATTCTTTCAACTTAAAGCTTGTTTATTTGATGGGGATTGGATATGAGCATCGGATTAGTCTGATTCCACTTGTAATAAATACTTACTCCGTTCCAATTTAATAGTTCTTTTTGAAAATTCGTGTCATTTTTCAATTGATTATATCTTGTAATTTATAATATTTTACTCCATCTGTCTCCATTCTTTAGTTCCTTTTGGGAGTTTGTGTCACTTTTCAATTGATTATATCTTGTGATCTATAATTTTTTCAGTCTTGCTATTGTCAGCCTACTAGACTGACGATAAACATACTAGAAGATAAGAAAAATACGTATTCCTGTGTACTTTATACACCTTTTAATACACTTTCACACACTTTATTATTGTCAGCCCATTGAGCTAATTTTAGAATTTTTCAAATTTTTTAGGTGATTTTGAAAACATCATTTAAAAGTGCTTACTGAGATCTATCAAACAAGATCCATATTGCATATAAATAGTATTACCAATTAAAAGTTATAATTAGTTTTTTTATCCGATTAAGATAGGACGATGGACAAGATCCATATTCGATATGAATTTTATTACAGATTTAAAGATATAACTAATTTTTTTAGCCGGTTAGAATAGAACGAGGAACAATTAAATTGGAACGGGGGAGTATCCTGTATTAGTTTCTTTTTCACACATCGAATTAAATTTTCATCTAAATATATAGTTTCATCAAATGTGAAAATACTACATTACTACGGTTGGTGCTATAATCTCATCACCATCAGTTTGATGAAGTCACATACTCTATGATCCTTCACTTTATTACTCTCTCAAGTAAAAGGAAAGAACTACAATAATGAACTTCTGATTTATATATAGCTAACAAGCCACAATCAAACACACCCTTTTGAGAGAGAGGGAGAGAGAGAGAGAGAGAGAGAGAGAGAGATGATCAACTTGCAAAATGATTGTATTAGGAAAATGATTTTCACACTCCCTTTTTAGTTACTCACACTTTCTTTTTTTTTTGATTTTTATCCATATGAATTTACAATATTATTACTGAATGTTTGAAAAAGTGTATTGAATAAAAGAGACAAGATAGTAAATTCAAGTGAATAAAGACAAAAAAAATGAATGTGAGTGGCTAAAAAAGAGTGTGAAAATCAATTCTCTTGTAATATAACAGATATATAGATAGAGATAAGATATTTTAGATTTCTTTTGACCAAACAAACTTAGATTAATGGCAACTTGTTTATTAAACAACATTTTGTAAGACTACAAATAAATCTAAGGTCAAGTGGGGCGAATAACAAAAGGGGTTTAGCTTCTAAGTTGGCATGAGCAAGCTATAAGGCCCCGTTCCAAAATTTTTTTTAAAAAATAAGCTGCTTATTTCACATTTTCAAACTAAAAAATAAAGTAAATGAAAAATATTTTTTTAATTTTTTTTGCATCGTATAAAAGATCTCGATGAGATCTTTCAAATATGTAATATATTGCATATTTTTAGATTTCAATAAGCCCATAATTTTTTAACTTGAAATTGCCTTCTTAAAAAATAAAGATTTTTTCTCCGTTCTGGGACGGAGCCTAAGTGTTCGTTATTCGTGAGATCGTATCTTCAAATTTTACGGAAGCAAACAATTCAAATATGGAGTTATTAGATGGTTTTTTTGGTCACTAACTTTAGGGTTGCGAAATTTGTTAAGGTACGTGTAAACTTGCGTGGACATCTAATTATTTGAAAATAAGAGGTCAAGTTGGGCAAGAAGAATCTTTCAAACAAGAGGCAAAATAAGAAATCAAGAAAGTGAGATCAGAGCGGACCCCAATTGGATCAAGTTGCACTTTTTCAGTATCGGTACGAGTCATTTGGGTCTCTGCCACGTGTGGGATTGTCGTTGTTGGGCACACGTGTCGGCATCTGGTTACTCATCAACAGCTCAGCAGGACCAACTTGCTGAAGGCGACGTGTCCCGCCATTAATGGGAAGCGTTGCGTCAATGTGTAGGTTTGTCTAAAGGGGCTATCGACTGTTTAAGGCCCAGGCCCACTTTGCTGTCCGGGTCAGCTTACTTCCATTAATTCTGGGGATCGATCCAACTGTCCGCTTGTAAGGATTTCAATTAAAGCCGGAAAAAAAATTCTGTATGGACTAGCTCTAAAAAAATTGATAACACATGAATTCGATTAATTTTGGAGGACCGATCCAACAGTCAATTTGTGGGGATTCCAATTAAAGCCAGATAAAAGTTCTGTATGGATTAGCACCAAAAAAATTGATAACACCTGAACATGTTAGAAAATTCTCAGTCGATAAAATGGAAGCAGGGACGGATGTGCATGGGGTCGTGTGTCCCCCAATAATTTTGTTATATTGTTGCATCTTTAGCGTAATTTTGTAAGGGTCCTGCCATATAAACATAAGCAATTGAATACATCTCGAAAACAAAGATATAGAAATAATTTAATGCTTCAATTTGTGCATTTATATTTACTCGTTTTACAAATTGTTTGTCTATTTGAAGCTATTCATTTTTTATTCTTTTTATTTTGTAATTGTTGAGAAGAAATATCTTAAAATGAGTTATTCGTAAAACCATCTTGATCATTCTAAAAAAATTTCAATGTTCACGTAAAATATGCTCTAAAAATTTTGTTTAACATTTTGTGCTCATCTTCAGAGAATTTTATTGAAAACGTGCGTTATAAACTTATGTAGTTAGCAATAATATGTCTTAACTTTGTATGATTTTATAGTGGTTAACTAAAAAATAAACTTTTACCATTATGATTAGTAAGTTGCCCCCATTAGCGAATATTCTTGAATAGAAGGCAAGTACTAGTTTGGTAATAGAAAGTTATATTCACAAGACAAACGTGATTCAATCACATAATTGCTATGGTTACTCGAACAATTTTTTTTTTTTTTCAATGTTTGATTTGCTCATTGAACTTTAAGACTTGGATAGTTTGGATGATGAAAATTGATTCTTTTATCACGCTGAGCCAGCCAAGAGCTAAAGCTTGAGCACTCCCCGTAAAAAATAAAAAAAATAAAAAGTTTTAGGGGTCTCTCCTACTTTGGTATCTTTTATAGTAATTGAACAAAAAAGAATTCCGTCTTTAATTTTTGCTTTTGGTCCCTTGAAAAGTAAGGGGGTGTTCGGACAAATAAGCCAAAGTGACTTATTTTTTGTCCTTATTCAAATTTTTTTCGTATCACTTAGCTTATTCTCATTTTTTTAGGGATTATTGCATTTTTATGACGAGAGGAATCTAAAAATTATAAAATTTTAATCGAAATCTAATATTTTATGAATAAAGACGAAAAAAATGGCTTATTAGCTTATTTTTGTTTTTATGTGGATTTGTTTGGCTTATTTTTGGCGAGAAAGCCAATGGCTTTTTTGTCCGAACAAGCCCTAAGACTCAACCCTGTTTTATGTCATTCGATGTGACATAAAATTTTCACTATTGCACGATTGATAAACAAGCGTAAGTCTGTTGACACAGACAAAGCGTGCACAGATCCCAATGTGGGGCCCACTACGGGTCCCACACAAAAAATCCTAGCCGTTCATTAGATTTAAAACATTTTTTCAAAGGCTCCCGTGAAAAATCATTTTGATTCGATATCTATAAGTACTCGATCTAATCATATAAGTTTTCATTCAGTTCAAAGTTGAATGAAAAGTTAGATGATTAGATCAAGTATTTATAGGTATCGGATTGATCTAATTTTTTGCGGGGACCCTTGAAAAAATGTTTCAAATTTAATGAACGACTGGGATCATTTGTGTGGGACCCATAGTGGGCCCCACATCAAGATCTGTGCACGATCTGTGCCCCCTTTGTCTGTGTGAATAGCACCTCTCGATAAACAATTCAAACTGCTAGAGTCCAACCTCGTGTTTGATTTTCTAAAAGCTCGTAAGGGGTGACGTCAACCCATAATGGAATCCTTTGCGTACAAATCACTAAGCCGACCATGGCAATTTGTCCCGTCCCATCGTTCTCCCAGGGAAATCGACAGCTCCAATAGCTAAAGACTCTGATTGTTGGAGAAGAGGGGTTGGGGGATCAATTGCAAAAATAAGAAAGTGTTCAGGGATAGTATTGGAAAAGCCAATAGGTTTGTAAAAGTAAACAAACCAAAATTTAAAGCATCTCAAAACCTTTTTAAAAATCAAGCTTGAACACGCTACGATCAAGGTTGAACAAACTACAACTCAGCTCATTTAATTTTGATTTTTAACAAATTCAAGTTACTCAAAGTCGGCTGGGGCAAGTGGAGTGAAGTGTAGTTGGTGACTCCTTTATATTCCCATGCACACGGGCATGGTTCGATTCCCGTAAGCACCTATCCCCATTTCCAAGTCCCCTAAGATAAAGTAAATTAGGATTAACGAAAGAAAAAAAAAAAAAAAAAAGGTCAGCAAGTAGACAAATTAAGCTTAAATACGCTCTTTCAACTCATTAAATATTCAAACTTAAGCTTAATAGTATATTCTTTAAATTCGTAAGGTTTTCAAATAGTAAAACTTAATAATCCAAAGCCCATTTTATTCGGGTCGTTTACCAGCCCTACTCACAAACCCACCGGGTGATCAAGTACAAGGTTTCATCCCCACAATCTTTAATGGGAAAATTGATCCTCTCCGGTAACTATCTCGGACACTTGTTGGATCGGTCTCACAAGTACGAGTCCCATAAGAAACTCTGATCGGCAAGATTCTCCTATATTTTGATTAAATTGTAGGCTTATCTTGACAGAATCCGGACCCATCATCACAATACCAAATTAAGGCAAGTAGAAAGTATTTGCTTGACCCACAAAAACACTTCATAAACTGATCATCCAAACACAGCCTAAAGTGTCTACTACAGCTTCATAACACAAGTGCAACCATTTCCGTCTATTCTGTACATCACTCAAACTTTGGAAACATAAGAAATCGAAAGCGATTGCGAAAAATAATAAACGCTGCATTCCTCAAATTTCTATTGGAGAAATAAGATGACATGAAGCGTATGCATTATAGTGTTAGAAAATCCGCCTGCGCAAAATTCCGTACAAAGAATCGCAGAAACTACAGGAAGTGCTTCTTTCCTAGGCACCCCAAAGCTCAAAATCATAGAAACGTTTTATCGTTGCAATGCAGTTGTTACGATCGAATAACTAACTTTCTACTGTTCTCATCACTAGGAAAAACTAGAAACAAGCTTGTCAAAATAGTTGGTGTCAAAAAATCTGTACCCGCATTGTCACGCTGAGATAGGATTCCAATTTGATACACCTCGGCGGCCACCTCTCCCTCTTCCTTGCTGATTGCCATCTCCGCTGCGGCCGCCTGGACCTCTACCTCGGCCTGAAAAATCACCACCTAGGTTCCCAACTTCACTTCTCCCATAGCCCCGTCCACTAACAAAGTTTCTGCGGCCCCTAAAGCTGTCGCTTCGAAACCCTCCTCTTCCAGAAGAAAACCTCTCTCTTCCACTACCTACTGCAAGAGTCAGAAGCAAGCCGAGCTATCATATTGTCAAACTCGTCATTCGACGAACTGTTGTTTGAAGTTTGTAACTAAACAGTAAAGATCAACAATGCTTTCTCCCATGACTTTAACTATGGTGGTGTTCGATAACGCCGAAAACTAAATCTAAGTACTGAGAAGTGAAGGACGGCAAGAAGGATAATTTCAGCTTGGAAAACTGTTCGGTATGATATAAAGATATGTTCTGATTTAAAACAATTTGTTTGATATGTACAAGAAGCTCAAGCCATAAATACATTGTCTTAATACGTCGTCTTCTTCAAATGTCATACTTCGAGGGTGATACTGGAGACATGGGGGTGGCATAATGGCGACAGTGGATGCAGTTGATTTATTTAGGCGGGGTAGAGGTTGCGAAGGAGGTGTTGGGGTAGTAGTTGTGGCGATGATGGTGGAGATGGAGAGGAGTGAGTGCAAGGGCATTCTACTCTTCTTTTAGCTCTTACCGGACGGTGGACGCTTCTGTAATGCTAATAACATTCTATCATCGTGTCTTTTTCTGTGAGTGACCGGGCCGCAGTGGTTGAGGGTTCTGGTGCAGAAGTGGCAGCGGTGGCAGCGGAGGTCAAACAGTGCACCTCATGCTGATGTGTACTTATAAATTCAATAACGAGTAAGTGTTCTTGCTACTTAAGATTTTCTTAACGTTTAGCTTACTTTTAAGGCACTTGTCCGTTCAGTAGGGTATTTTGGTTTTGGATTTGTAATTATTACCCTATTTTTCTCTCCACTCAGTACCCCTATCTCCAATCATTACTTTCATTTTGCTCTCTACCTCTCTTCAATCATTACCCCCTATTTCCAATCATTACTCTATTTCTCTCTACACTCATTACCTATAAATCCAAATCCAAAATTCCCAAAACGAACAAGGTCAGTTTTTAAGTGATATCACTTGTGATTCCAATGAAGACCAAATTGGAAAAAGAACCAAAAAGCAGATAAATTTTCACTTGCCTCGAGTTGTAGTTCTCTTTATCTCCACAACAGCTTGCTTGTCCCCAATAGTAATGGGCGAAGCCTGAAAATTAACATTTCCATTATCCTCAAACAAACAAGATAACTGGAAGTTCTAAGATACACTTCTGACGATAAATGGCCCACTGATCAGCAGTTAATTGTGATTTGACACGAAGGAAAAACTTGTTACCATGAGGATATGAGCTATTTGGTTAAGAGAACAAGACAGTAGAGAGAGAGAATCCCTTTACCCACTCCCTATTATATATGTAGATGTAGAGTAGTTTGGACCAGCAATCGAAGTACGTAAAACGGCATCTTAACATAAACCAAAACTTCATCAGCCATCATAGAAACACAGATGGTCATGACTCATGGAGGACTCGAAGACTCCAGAAAAATAAGGGAGCATGTGGATGGCTTCGTGAAAAGAGAAAGAAGAATAACAACGTTCCAGGTACAGTGAATATTCGCACTCTTCACGTCATGGTCCATAACATCAGCATCAAATGCAATAGCTGCCAGCTTAAGGCGACATGAAATTGTCCATGCATCAAGAGCCAAGATTATTACTAGATAGATATCCGGTTTTGAGTGTCAAAATCTCACTTCAAACTTGTTAGTACATGAAAATGTGCGTATGTAAATAATACACGTGGAACCCAACTATCCTCCCCCGCGGGCATTTTGCCTTTCTTAGTGATACTTGTTGAAAGAAAGAGAACCTCCAGGGAAACACTGAATATAGAGCTTCAGTTACTTCCTACTTTGTTTTTTGGTACGTTGACTACGTTCAATTTCTTCCTACTATTGTGAACAATATTTCCAACCCCAAAGGGAAAAAGAAACAAATGTAGTTAAAAAGGGACCCAGAAAAAGGAAAAGAAATAAAACAAAGGAAACAAATTTGCATCTACTCCAATACCTATGAATTCCTGAAAATCAAGGTGAATAAAAGCAAAAGTTTTGAATTTAACATTGTATGCTGAGTGCATATCCAGTAGCCAGTAAATAGCACTAATATTTAGCAAAAACATGGAAAAACAGTATGATGTCTAAATAAGAAGAGAGTATAAAAACCGTTGGGTTGGAATCAGGGCGATAAATTTTGGGAAAAGTGAAGAGGCGTAGAAAATAACTATTGATAAATGTCCTACAATCACTACAGCACATGTTGGGACATAAATGATTCCTATAACCTAAACACCTAAACGCAATTTCAAACTGAAATAACGTTGAAATACAACCAGGAAAAGATGAAAAATGAGGAGGAAAAATAACGTTGTCAAAACAACACCTAAACGCAATTTCAAACCATCCGCCCAACCATACGCATCAAGAGAGTGCTGAAGCCACATTAATTACTTTCTTGTCATCAGTCATTGACATCCATTTCTCACTGCCTGCTACTTATAGCAGTAGCCACTAAATATCATGGTCCTCCCATTTCAACTCTCTTCTATACTCCACGATGCAAATAAAAAGAATAACTGACATATTTCTTCCCACATGGCCTTTTCACATACACACTCTTCTTACTGTCATAGTCAATAAAAAATTGATAACACTTGGTTTCCTTCTCCAACCTTGGATATTTAAACCCGTCCCTCTACCTTCTTCTATCAAATACTTATTATCGAAAAAACTTTTATTCCCATAGTTCAGTTCATTTTTTAGCCATTTCGAAATCATATCATGACTCACACTTCCACCCTTTTAGAAATAGATGAGAACGACTCAAAATTACCATCAAGTATATTGACTCTCTTAAGTAAGGCTGAGCAATAATTATTCAGATCCAATGGGATATCAAACTCAAAACCAGTAGTCCCAACTTCCAAGTCATCTTCACAACCAGGCCTCAAATCGCCTACCTCCCTTTCACTTGGCCCCTGCTACAAGGGCTGCTTCAAACACAGATCAACTGTGTAAGACTCAATGAGTGGCCCCAAGGCCTTAGTTGATGTACATCTGAACCACTTCCTTTCTTACAAAGAGAAGATTACAAAATGATTGACAATCCAGACCAACAACATCGCTGCATGTGCATGATGAAGCCCTGGCTTTATTCCTAACTTTACGAGAAGTAACAAGAAGCATCATAGATTGTGATTATCTACCCAAGTTATAGACAAGGTGAGGATGGGAGAAAATAAAGTCTTCCCCGGATTCTAGACAATAATCAAGTCATTCCAGTCAAGTGACTTTTGAGTTTTGACTTCATATCAACTGGTGTGGCCGATACAGATTGATTTATTTACTCCCAGGTCATATGGCTGATGCAAACAGTTGGAATTTAGTGTGAGAATGCCCTTTCGCATAGGTGGTGCTAAAAATTGTCAGAAACCTATTTATTGGTTGGCACCAAGTCCCAAGTGCTGAATTGATATGGTTGTTTTATGGTAGTTGGTTCTTTCAGTTTGACCAGGTTTGGGTTGCGTTTATTGTGCTACTAGAAAGCATGGGAATGCAGAAAAGTGAATGAGGAGAAGTTGAGAACATAATAATACCTAGTAATACAGATGAGCTAAAGCTGGAATGTTGAGCCACATTTCCATAGAGATCAGATGCAAGGATGATGGGTTCCTCAAACACTCATGACCATGGGACCAACCGAAGGGTTCCTTGGGATTCTCATGCCCATTCTATGCTTGCATTAGTATCAGGATATAGCATTAGATACAAGTGTCTATGCACAAGGAGGACTCACCCTGGTAGAGAATTGCTCAACTGAGTCGCGGGTGACAAACATGTGTCCTCACAAGCGGGAGAGGCAACATGCTCGAGCAAAGTTTAGCTTTGACCAAGCCGAATGATGCCCACAGTGCGCCAAGCCGCCAAGGCAAGCGAATTAGTGGGTGCCTCCGCAACTCCCTAGGTGCCTAGGCGAGTAGCTCGTTAGTTTGGCCTCAGGTGCCACTGTGCTATGGCTCAAACCCAGAGGGAAACTTTATGAGATTTGAATATGGGTTGATGTACAATGTGTAACCTTTAGAGGCTGACACACAAGTCCCAAGTCCCCATAGATGACAAATGGCAATGACAAGGCGTGCAAGACAGGAGATATGGATGCATGAAAAGACAAAAAAAAATTTTCAATTTACGCGTCACTTTTCTATGACAGTATCACATGTCTGCAAAAGATCAAATGCAAATGTTGCATGTGAAAACAAAAAGCATGGTGCATTTAGAGTTGGGTTAAAATAATGATGCATTTTTACAATTACAGAAGACTGCCAAGTAGAAGGGACTCGCACCTAATTGCCAAGTAGAAATCAGTGAATGTTAGCCAAACTAGAATTTCACATGACATACTCAGAGTGAAATTCACTTAACTAGTTGTATCACCCTTCGTGTTTTGTTGATGTTGCTTGCGAGAGCTTGTCCCAAGTTTGTCAACTAATATCTCCAAATTTAGTATATGAGCCTGGTCAACGTCTCTACTCATTGTCAATAAGTTTCAATTCAGATGCTTTAACATAGTATGATCTTGAGCTTTGAGAGGTTTTTACAACTCAATATTTCTTCACTGGTTCATAGGATCTTGTTTGTGTGAAAAGTGCATCTTGCTGAATTGTGAACCATAGAAATGGATCATTTGTTACCTCTCTATGCGTGAATGAGTAGCACATGCAGAGTGCTCAGAGCTTGTCCTACATCAGTTTAACAATACCATGAAATTAGCATATGAGCCCGGGCGACCTCTCCACTCAGTGCTAATTGGTTTGAGTTGAATACTATAACAATGCAATCAATTCCGGGCCTAAATGGTCTGAAGGGAAAGTGGCTTCCAAACATAGTGTCCCAGAATAATAACGACCCAAGGTTTTATTTTAAGAAAAACGCAAGACTTTTGTGTCCTAATGCAAGACCCACATCCATGAAAATCAACTACAAATTGGAAAAGTTCATAATTTGTAAAACACATACCTGAATTGCATTATTCATGGAGCTAAAACTTTGAAATTCAACAAAACCAAAACAGAAATCCTGTTGGTGGACAGAAGAACAAAACAAACTCAATAAATACTTGAGTAAGCGAGTAGTGAATCAAATCAAGCAAATCTAATTCGAAATTAATTGTTGAAATTTGACCTTATTACTTCTAACTTGGACACCCCCTTGCTTGATAGGTCCAAATTTCGTAAACTCCTCTTCGAGCTGAGAATCCGTCACGTTTAGAGGCAAATTTCGGACATAAATGGAGTGGCCTTCAGCTATAAAAATTCAAACAGAGTGTTAGAAAATGCAACACATGTATAATAAAGCTAGAAAGAGGTAACGGGAGAGCTGGTTTCATGATTATCATGTTCAAGCACACTCAAACATGATTCATCTTGGCATAAGAGCATAGATGCATACGGAAGTTATTTACATGTGAGTCTTTATAACAAACAAGTTTTTCAGAAGCTGCATTGGAACTGCAGCTACTAAAAATTACTAAGCCACCGTGTTTGGCACAGCAAGAAACAAACGGCATCACTACCTTCCTCCTGAGCATTTCCACTCTGGGGGGCATTGACACTACCAGAAGCACTAGGTGCCGATGGTTCAGTTACTGGATCATGTGCTACTGGAACAGGGGTCCGTTTCTCAGTCTTTGTAGGACCCACTCTAGAAGTATTAGCTTGTACATAAACTTTGGCAGGCCCTGAGCCCGCTTTCTTTGTTTGTGAACTTAGAATGTACGCATAGGACTTCTTTGGAGCATCTTCTTGGGCTGTATATGAAGCTGATTCGGTAACAGCAAGGACGTGATTCTCATCTGACTGAGGTTCATGCTCCACAACCACTTCTTCCTCATTGACTAGTTGTGTCTCATTGTCCACTGGATCACAAGGCTTCTCTTCAACATGTTGAACTTGAACCTCTTCTACGAGAGAAGTAGTAGAATCAACCTCTGGAGGATCATAAACATGAACAGGCTCTGGAAACAAAAATAAAGATGATGTTGAAGGCTCGAAAGCTATATCGTGATAATCTCATATTCCCTCCATCCCATATTCTTGGTCAATGTTTCCTAGTTGGGATGTCCATTTTGCAAAGTCAAATGAAAAAGTTTGTAGCTTTCCAGCACTACGCATTCAAAATAGCAAGACGTAATGGAAAGCCGTAAAAGTAGAGGAAAATTAGGAAATAATGCCATAAAGGACCAAGAATACTGGCAGAGAGTATAATTGGCCATGAAAAGACAAAGTATACATTACCTGGATCGGGTGTAATGGATGCTAATGGGGCGTCATGAATTCCATTGACTATGACCTTATTACTTTCCAATGGTTCACTATCTTCCACGTACCGAAAAACATCATTCAAGACGAAGTACCCTTTGTCTTGTGGAGCAAGGAAAAAAGTTTGCGTGAATTTCCTTCTAATGTCGTCCATTCCAGTTAAGCACCCAGTAACTAGAACAATCACCCCATCTTTGTAAGACTCTTGAGCATCTGCAGTCTTTATCTCAGCCTTGTAGTTCTTGTAGTTGAAGGAACAAATCTTGTCGTCGATCCCCTGCTCCATAGTAAGAAAGTGCAAAGAGTTATCGCAGGAATTGTCATATATTAACTAGTCGTAGTTGTTTTATTCTGTCAGTAACATGTTTTTCTTAGTTGCACAATGCTGAGGAGGTACCACCTGTTTATGGAAGCAAACAAGGAACTATAATGCCCATGCCTCGTGATCATCAACTGAAAAAAAACCCTTTTGACAATCAACCATTCAAGTATTCATGAGAAGAGTCTAAGGAAGTGAGTACACCCTGTATATGAGCACTTAGAAATGCAATCTCCATAAAGTATTTTATTACAGGTCAAATTTATCATCTCATTAAATGATAATTCACAAGATGATGAATTGACGGAAATTTGTGCCCTTACTCCCAAAAAAAGAAAAATAGAGTACCGCCAGCTTAACTCCCATGCATAGTTATTAAAAACCTATGATACATGATACGTATTGTCTCCTTTGGAAAACAATACGTATCACACCCTGTATCCTTTTGTATAGAAATCCTATGATATGACCGCATGTCTTACAATTTATATGCGTATCCTAATTCGGTATGTATTCTACGATTACTTATTGGGAAAAAGTCGGACCTAATTTCAGGAAGCTGAACCCCAAATGCATTTATCTCTTATGGCATCTTTCAAACCATTTGATAGAAATTTAACCTCAATGTGGGGCTTGTGTAGAAGAAAGAACCATACTTCGATTGTGTTTTTCTTGACTTTTCTTTCCCTAATAAAGGGAACAGAAAGCCTTAATGTAATAGCCCCAGTTTAGAGACTTGAAATTTTGCATCTTAAAAACTTTTTTTTTTTTTAAAGTAAGCATAGTTGGTTGGTGTTATTAGGTATATCTACTTTTTAATTGTATGTTAATTATGATTAACATTGTTGAAGCACAAATTTAGTATTTTTGCACAAGAAAGTTAAGTCCAAACAAGTCCAATTGACAAAGCTCCAATTGTCAAAACCCAAAATGGAAGATAATATTGAAGAAGATATAAATATATAGTTTTTAGAAACTCTAAAATATTTAACTCTAGAAGCTCTAGAATATCCTTGTGAAATATCTAGAGTTTTTTGTGAGAATTAGTCACATGTGTAATTCTAGAATTACCTCAAAGTTTATCTTATATGAAAATATCATTGTACTAGAGCCTTCCATGGAGTAGTATATATAGGGATAGGTTCTAGCCATTTTGTACCAAGCCAAAAAAAAGTTTGAGTTCAAGTGTAATATAAATACTCTCATTCCCCACTCTTTTCTTGAGTATGATCCCTCTTCCAAAAATCTTGTCTAACTAGACAATAGAAACTCCTAAACGATACACGATATGTATCCCGATTTTAAAACACCGGAGTCCCATGTTCTAGTGTCATTCCATGTATTCTAATCCAACAAATGTCATTTGGCAGATAGGCATCTATCTCATTCCTCTATATTGCATTGAGTGGTGGAAAAAGAAGTCATAAACCCCAACAAATAAGGACAGAAGAAAATCACCAAGCTAGCAGGTATAGTTGAATGATCGACGACTTATTAACGAACATATGTACCCCTAATTTTAATTTATTTATTTTTGATAAGTATACCCCTAGTTTTTAATTGAACCCCTAGCCAATCTCCACTCTTCATAACTAGTGAACTTTCGGTCTTCATTCTCGATGAACATAGCACAATTCTCTACTTTCCTTCAAACTGTTTATTTGAGAACAAAAAACCATATGCTTCTTAAATGCAATTTTCTCGGTAAGTTGTTGCATTAAGCAAGAAGATAATATCACAAACTCAGCCATAAATAGGGTTGACAGTCCAAATAAACTTACTTCAGTGGTTGTCACTGATGTCATTACACCATTGGGCTCTGGGCGGCTTAGTACGCTTGATTCTTGATAAAATCGGTGAACCAACTCTGGTGAGTGGTGAAGAATATGGTAATACTGCTCGACGAATGCATTTCCAATAACTTGGGCAGAGGGAGGAGTAGGAGAACTTGTTGTTTGTGTGTCCATTTGACTGAAAATTCAAAAATCATAGTTTTGCTACAAAATTAGCACATCCGTGTCTCATCATGAAAGAAGAACATAAATTCAAAGACTCTGAAGCCAAATTGGGCATGAGCGCCATTGTTACATATATAATCAAGGAGAAGAAACATTAGTGTTCAAGTACAGAATTTTAATCCCACAATGTAGGGGACTAAAAAAATCTATAAACCCATCTGATGTACGTTTATTAATTAATGAACAGAAAAAGAAATGCAAGACTTGAATAGCAGTACAATCGCAATGTCACATAAGTCCACACTTCACTTAAGGAATAAACTTAAGTATGAAAAACAACTTGGTAGAAAAGACACTAATACGGATTTTCCGAAATCCCGACACAATATCAAGTCAAAAATAGATATGACTTGAAAACGATTGTGTTTCTATTTTCAAAAACAATTCCGCAAATTGTGTTGCAAAACTGTGTCTTGAAAGTTGAAATGGCAACCAAGCAGGGTCTTTAACTTTAGTTTCTTTTCATATATTTTCCTTCTGTCATCACTCTGACAAATTCAAGATCCAAACAAAGTGTTAATCTATGTGATTTCTTGAGAATAAATCCTAGCTACACAAACACAAAATCTAGGACCAGGTGCCACAAGTTAACATGTCTGTGCACACATAATATTTTTTTTAACAGGTATGCAAATATACTGACATCAACGCAAGGCATATCGAAAAATTAGGACAAAAAAAGGCTTTCAGGAAAAGAAAAATGAGCAGAAAAGTCATCAGAAGATGCCTGAAAGCTATATTACCCACGTTCCCATTTCTCAAGAAAACCCCGAATCGAAACTTTGTACAACCAAAAATGCACCAAATTACCAAAAAAAAAAATCAAATCACAATAATTTCATGTTCATACATCTAATAGCTAACGGAGCAAACCAGCACTAGTTTTTTTTTTCTTTTCTAAACTAAACCCAGCAGGGCCAGCACTAGATCTCTCAGCAAACATTGCATCCAACGAAATTAAACCCAAAAAACTGATTGTGGGCAATGATTGTCTGCAGCATTCATATCAATTATCATAAATGAAAAAGAATACCCAGAAAAAAAAAAAAAGAGAGACTGGACTGCCGCATTAATCAGTATCTATATCTTAATAGCTGATCGTACGAGAAAATTTCCACATAAATAAATGCTAATTAAAAACCAAGATAAGAAACATAAAAATGACAACTTGGTACAAATGAACTGAGCACGATCTGAATCATCTGATGATCAATGATAACGAACTTAATAGTCAAAAAATTCTTGATTGAAAAACAGTACCTTTCGGTAAGGATGTTTGGTGGGGGGATGCAGGGAAGAAGACTGAGTGAATGCCTTCGCAGCTGTATAAGAGGAGAGAGAGAGAGAGAGAGGATGGGGAGGATCGGTTGGGAAAAGGGGAAGAACGGGGTAGCGGGTGAAAGCAACCTGCGAATTTTTTCTTTCTAGTTGGGAAAACAACCGAATAAAACTTAGCTTAGAATGATAGATTCTCTCTCTCTCTCTCTTCCAAGGTTTGACGAACCAATTATGTCCCGCTGCTCCAAAACCGCATCAGACCTGATTAGATTTTTTTTAACTGTGTTTGAGTTAATTTGCGCGTATTTAATTTTTTCTTTTTTGTGTGTTTGATCAAAAAACAGGTTATTCATATTGAATTAAGAAATTTATAAAAAAATTATTTTGCGTGCAGCCTAATCCAGGAATCGGTTGCTCTTATTGCTGGGAAAATGGTTTTGCCATGGTACTTTTTAAAATGTACTGCAAAATTTAAAACCAAATGCCAGACAGAGGACACTCCTTTGTTTTTTTCTGGTGAACGGGGGGAGAAATTTTTGGGTGCCTGGTGGGCACCATATCACCCGGCTGACAGTGCTCAAACAACACATTCGGGCCGTTTAAAAGTGTATTGGATGGTTCAGATTGAAACACTCTCTTTCTTCTCATCTCAATACTCTCTCTCTTTTTTTTTTCTCTCCAAATCCGAACCGTCCAAAATAAAAATGAACGGCTCGAATGCGCCGAGTGCGGACACCATGTGCAACTCGCTCCGCACCGAAAATCTTCTCGAACGGAGGACATATCTAAAACGTGCCTTTTATGTGGAGAGTTGAACACACAGCTTTGTACAGGCTATTGGGCCTTAAAGAAGTTAGAAGCGTGAGTTGTGACAAGGGCTTTGAGCCCACCTATGGAATTGCGGGCCAAGGGCTTTGAGCCCACCCAAGCCCGGAAAGCGTCATGCCTCCAATGAAGGTTCCGAAAGATGCCATGCCAACGAGATCGTTTTATGAGGCATGGACTTTTAGAGGCGGTAATATAAACACACAAGGAAACTATAACAAGAGGTACGTTAAACATTCTACTTTGTTTTTTTTTTTTTTTTTGCAAGTAAAGATTTATTTCATCAAAACAAGCACAAAGCTTACAACAAATCAAAGGGGCATCCCCCTAGTAACCAATACAACCAATGCATCAAAGGGCCAAACAATGACCAACACCCCAAAGCCAAAACTGAAAATGACCTATCAATGATTATTAATAACAAAAATGCTAGAATCTAAAAGCCACTCATCTCACAACTTCTTGTTTTGAGATGAAAGCTTAACAGAGGACCAAGAGCTAACCTTAGTTCGGACAGAATTAAAAATATCCAGAGCAATCGCACCTTCATTCCTGGATTTACCTTGAAATATCCTCATGTTGCGCTTGCCCCAAAGAGTATAAATGGATGCGGCCAAAGAGAGTTTATACAAAGAGTCACGTAAGTTTTTCCCTTTCCTGTGATGGACTGCCCAATCCAACTCCTGGGCTAATGGCTCAATAGGCCTAGCAATCCCATTCCTAGTCAAGACTTGCTTCCAGACCAAAGAAGAAAATTGACAGTCAAAGAAGAGATAACTATGCGATTCCGTATCAGTCAAACAAAAAGAACAGAGAGGGGGAACCACCAGCCCCCAATTAACCAACCTATCCTTAGTAGACAGTATTCCCAATACAGCCAACCACATAATGAAGCTCCATCGAGGCATTCCCTGACTAGACCACACAACAGAATACCATGGTTGAAAGGAATTCCTGTGCCGACAAGCCTCCCAAACAGACTTTGCTGAAAAACTTACCATCCGAGGTTAAGGTCTAAACAACCCTATCAGGAACAAATGGATTAGGGAGTAAATCCACTGGAGTATGCCTTATAATGTCCATAATAACCCTATTACATTGCCTAGGCCATTTCCACCTATCATGATCAATGATAGATGACACTTTAGCTTTTACAGCGTTGCCCCTATGCACCACCACAGAATCCCCAAACCGCTGAAACAAAATTCCAAAAGGGTGCCAATTATCAGTCCAAAGGAAGGTATCCTTGCCATTACCAATAACAACTTTAATCCAATCTTTACAAAGACCTCTCAGCTTCAGCAAATTCCTAATTACCCAAGAAGCTTCATTAGGAAGAGGAATACCCCACAAACTCTGACCTTTAAGAATATAAACATGCACCCATTTGACCCACAAAATGTCAGCCTTTTGATTGAGAGCCCAAAGGTGTTTCATATTGACAGCTTTATTCCACTCCTTTATGGATCTAAATCCCAAACCCCCCTCATTTTTAGGAACACACAAGGGAGACCAGCTGACTTTTGCACCAGAATGCTTCAACTCTATTCCAGACCAAAGAAAGACACAAAGCACACTTTCGATTTCCTTAGTGATTTTTTGAGGAAGAATGAAAATAGCACTCCAATAAGTTTGGATATTGAATAGGACAGACTGGACAAGTTGAGCCCTTCCTCCATAAGAAAGAAATTTTCGGGTTCAGCTTTGGATTCTAGCCAAAATCTTATCTTTCAACACTGCAGAGTCGGATGAGGTGAGTCTAGTACTAATCAAAGGCACCCTCAAATACTTTACTGGCAGATGTTCTATTTTTAACGTGACTTGTGAGTACTTCCTTTTTATAGGATGCCATTCCAAATATTGGAGTTCTCATCCGGCCAATCCCCAGCTAATTGGCACAAAACGTCGATGTTACTTCGATTCGAAAGAGGAGACTGAATCAGAAAGTGATTGTCAGCACGCCGGTAGTCGGAGTAATCAATCCCACCACACTACAAAAAAATTCCGAACGGGGGTTAAAGCTTCAAAGGGCAGTGGGTCAGCCCAAATTCCATAAAAAAAAGACTGAATACAGCCCAATACCCCATAACAAAGGGCTATTGCAGCCCAAACTCCAACTCTAAACAGCCCACTACACCCAACAAGTCAATTTCCGGATTCTTCTTTTCACTTTCCCGATCTTTCTCTCAGTCTATGAAAAAATTGTTTTTCGCGCCCGGTACACCGTGATCTTTCTCCACCACACATTATTGTGAATTCAAGGAAGAGTGTACTAACCCCGTCACAAAGCGTGGTGGAGCAAGAGCCTATGGCTGGCATTGACCCAATTCCGTTAAAATTCTTTCTACTATTTTTTAAGTACTTATTTTTTGCTTTACGTTATTCTCTCACAAAACATCAGCTTTAATTTAAAAAATAAATACGTATTTTAGTTAATGAAATCATGAAGTCTAGGAAGATAACTCCATATTTAAACCGTTGAATGCATGTGAGCTAATGAGTATCCAACTTTATCCTACCCATTAATGTATGTAGTTGTGTTCTTGAATAATGCTCCAAGCAGGGACGGATCCACCCGGGGGTGCGTGCCCCCACTCGAACGCATGCTCCCACTCAAAATTAAAATATTTTTTAAAAATATTTATGTTTAAATTAGCATAATTATGAAAATGTGCTAATATATAAACATACACACTTGTATATATTCCGAAAAATATACATATAGAATTAGTTTTAATTTATACTTAAATTTCAATATATGGTGCATTTATACTTGTTACTTTACGAGCTGTTAGTCTATTTGAAGCTATTTTTTCTTGATTCTCTTTGTTTTTAACCGTCTGAGATAAATATTTTAATATAAATATATTAAAAAAACTAGCTCGAGCATTCTAAAATTTGTTGATGTTCATTTAAAACATACTTTAAAATTTTTGTTTGAGATTTTATGCTCATTTTTATCTAATTTAATTTAAAGTACGCGTTATAAACTTTTGTAATTAGTAATGCATGCTTTAATTTTGGGAAAAATTTCAAAAAAACCCCTGAACTTTCTGACAACTTGCAAAAAAACACCTGAACTTTCACTATTAACAAAAAAACACCTAAACTTAGCATTCCGTTAGCAATTAAACCCCTGCCGTCCAATTCCGTCAATTTTTAACGGATGGAGCTAACGGAAGGCGTTAACTTTTTATTTTTTTTTTACTTTTTACATTCAAAAATTACTTTTAACTCTTTCTTTTTTTTATTGGTAAATAAATATGCAATAAAGTTCTTTTTTTTCTTATTATTTATCAAAAATTACTTTAACTCTATTTTTTACTATTTACAAAAATAACTTTAACGAGTTAGGTTCCGGTGAGGGATCCCTCATTTTATTAAAATACGGGACTCCTCTTCCAGATTGAATTTCGATGATCCGAGCCGGTCAAAGTGATCAGAACGTGATTTTAAGGGTCCCCGTGAGAAATTAGCAACAAAAAAAATGACCGGGAAGGACTTCATCCGAGCAGTTTTCATTGAACGGTTCAAAAAAAACTGCTCGGATGACTCCCTTCCCGGTCATTTTTTTTGCTGATTTCTAGCGAGAACCCTTAAAATTACATTTTGCACACATTGAACGGTTCGGATTTTCAAAATTTGATCGGGAAATGAAAGTCCCTCATTTTGTTAAAATGAGGGATCCCTCACTTGAAAATTCCTCTAACTTTAACCACCATCTTTTTTGTTACTTTCAAATTTTACCTTTCCCTCTCTCTCTCTCTCTCTCTCTCCCCCTCTTTTTTTTTTTTTAGAATTTTAACCCCACTCCACCAATCAACTGCCAAAGCTCTAGCTTTAATTTTAGAAATTCGAAATTACTCTTTTTTTTAGCATTCTTGTTTTTTTATATTTTTTACTTCCAAAATTACTTTTAACTCTTTATTTTTAGTAGTAAATAAATATGAAATAAAGTTTTTTTTCTTACTATTTATCAAAAATTACTTTAACTCTAATCTTTACTATTTATAATAATAACTTTAACCCATTTTTACTATTTATTGCATATTTACTTATGACTAAAAATTAAAAAGAATGAGTTAAAAGTAATTTTTGGAAGTAAAAGTAGTAAAAAAAAGAAAATGTTATAAAGAGGAGGTTAAAAGAACTTTTGAATTTTTGAAATTGTGGCTAAAGCTTTGGCGGTTGGTTGTGGGGTTAATTGGTGGTGTAGAGTCAATTCTAATAAGAAAAAGGGGGGGGGGGGGGGGGGGGGGGGGGGGGGGGGGAAGGTAAAATTTGAAAATAAAAAATAGGGTTAAAGTAATTTTCGATAAATAATAAGAAAAAAAAGAACTTAATTGCATATTTATTTACCAATAAAAAAAGAAAGAGTTAAAAGTAATTTTTGAATGTAAAAAGTTAAAAAAATAAAAAGTTAACACCTTCCGTTAGCTCCATCCGTTAAAAATTGGCGGAATTGGACGGCAGGGGTTTAATTGCTAACGGAATGCTAAGTTTAGGTGTTTTTTTGTTAATAGTAAAAGTCCAGGTGTTTTTTTGCAAGTTGTCAGAAAGTTCAGGAGCTTTTTTGAAATTTTTCCTTAATTTTGTATGATTTTACTATGGTTAACTAAAAAAAATTAACTTTTACCATTATTATTAACAGGTGCCATATTATGGTATATTTCTGGATCCGTCCCTGCCTCCGAGCAATGATAAAAGAAAAAAAATGAACTCTCGAGACAAACTGCACAGCCACTTCACTTTCACCTTCCACCGCCATGGCCTCCGCCGCGAAATCCATCATCCAGACACTAAGGCGCTACATCAAGAAGCCGTGGGAGATCACCGGCCCATGCGCCGACCCCGAGTACAAGCCCGCCCTCCCCAAAGCCACCGAGTACCACGTCTTCTGCCCCGCCACCGCTCCCGCCAAGGCACTGATCCCCAACTCCGACCCCGACACGGTGTACCACATCGAGTACTACTCCCGCGACCAGCGCCGCAGCCGCCCTCCTGTCTGCCGCACGGTGTTGAGGAAGGCCGACGTGGAGAGGATGATAAGGGAGAAGAGTTTCGATGCCGATGATTTTCCGAGGCCGTATTTGACAGCGAAAGTTGAGGAGGATGATAATGCCGTCGGCGGAGGGTACCAGAAATAGTAAGGTCAGTTTCATATTTCGAAAAACAGAAGTGTCCCCGCGCAATTTTCGGAGAAAAATAAAGAATTTTCGTTCGTAATTTTTGCAATTTCTTCGCACCAAATTAAAGAACTCAATTTAATATTTAATTCAGTGCAAAATACAGTAATTGGAAAAATTATGTACAAAAGTATTTTATTTTTTGTTGAAATTTGTACGTCTTTTCGTAGAGACTTATTCAGGAATGGAAAGAGTATTCGATTGTAAGAAAATTATATAATACTCGAGAGTATATGATCTCTTCCTTCACATTACATTCGAAACTTACATGTGATTCCCGTGTGGGTCCTACATATTATGTAAAGGCCTACATATTATGTAAAGGGAAGAGAGTATACTCCGGAGTATTGAATAATTGCCCTCCTTCGTTTAGGGTAGAGTCAAAATTGTAGAAGAGAATATATGAAAAGAAATATCTTTAAAATTAGCTCTCTTTTTTTGTAATAGGCGCAAAATTGCGAATTTCCAAAGAGTCATGTGGTTCCTTGGTTCATTTGCTTCAAAAAACACGTTCAAGGGCACTTTTGGAATTGAAAAAGTAGAAAATAGTTTTGCTGGAGAAGCATACTATTGTTATACTACTTGGAATGAAAAGTGTGGGAATTCTTATCTTCTTCCATTTCTTTTCTAGTAGTAGTAGATATGAGAACATAGCTCTCGCGACGTCTGCGGACCATAGATCGATTCATATATACTAGTTCCCTTCTATTCTTACCAGGGTTTCGGGCTGCAAAGTAGCAGGCTAGCTGTTTTGGCCACCGATAAAATCTAGTCGATGATGTTTCAACTTGTCACCCAGCTAGCTGCAATGCAACGGGAGGCTTTTGTGTGTTGTGTCGTAGTTTTCTTCTGTACCCAATGCCTGCAATGTTTGCATTGTTTTAGCGTTTGTTGTTTATAAAGAAAGAAATGTTCGGATGCATCTAAATGCAACAAGTGAAATGCACATTACCATTCTGATTCCGTTAGAATCGGCCGTTGGTTGTATATCGTCATGTCAACATTACTGGATCTGAATTTTTATTGATGGTTTGTCCTTTCAGAAATTGGCCTGTCTGTCGGGTGAAGATAGAGACAAGCCGAATGGATATAACGTATACGCGTAATACATGTCTCAGTTGTTGGGAATCAAGAGAGAATTCACTCTCACACACTTTCTCACACACATACATATCACTAGGGGAGAACCCCCTTAGGGGCTCCCCACGTCTCACTCTCCTCTCTGCTCTTTTTTTTCTCTCTCTTCTTCTTCCCACAGTTAACACAATACACAAGCTTATAGATTTATACACAAACGTGAATGACTCACAGCCACACAAAGCACTCTATTACGCAAACCCCCAACTTCTCTCACATTTACACCTCCAGCAAACACAACCATTTTCAGCCCTACACACAATTACTCCTACCTCCTCTCGACCTTGTCCCGTAGCTCATTCATGCACCAAAAATTCTCATTTCTACTTAGCCTGCTCTTTAATACATAAGATTACAAAATACAACATCGCTAAACCTGAGTTCAATTTCTCTTACATTAACGACGATTGAGATTCCCTTAGAACATCCGCTTATTTTACTATTCCCTCCGTCCGATTTGTTTGTCCATTTTTGAAAAACCAACTTTTTAAGGGAACATAATGATTGCTCTTTAAGAGTTTTGATTTTTCAAGAATACCCCTCAATTTCCTAGCATTAAATGGGAGTGGACATTCTCCAATGCATTATTTTTTGAAAGAGAAAGGGCATTAAGAAAATTGTAACAAGTCAAACTCATATTGGACAAATATTTTGGGACACTTAAAAGTCAAAAAATGGACAAACAAATTGGGACGGATGGAGTATTTTGTAGGGTCTTATGCAGGAGTTCTTGGACGATCCTGCTGAACTCGATTGAGAACACACCCTTAGCTTTTATGAACTTGATGATATTCGAGACCACTAGCAAACAGAGAAGCAAAAGCTTCAGTTTCATGTTTCTTCAATACTACCCCAATCTCAATCCCACCATTGCCATCTCTGGAATCTGAAAGGTAGAAAGCTCCACTTTTGTCGATTGACACCATCTCCACCTTACTTGGTCTCCCCCACCCGAAATCAGTTTTGTAGAGCTCAAACCTAGGTGAGCCTGCGATACTAATCACCAAACCACCCTCTCTGAGTCTAGAAAATAAGTTAGGTATAAACTCTTTTGCCCCTTTTAGAACTCCATCATCCAAACCTCTTATAGCTTCAGCAATTACCCCAGCTGCTATGGCGACCCCATCTTCTTCCATGCACTTGTTTGCATCCGCATCTAGGATACAACCTGTAACGCAATTACCAAAATAAGTAGAAGGGATGGGAGGTTCCAAGCGGGCCCTGCAATCAACGCTGAACACAAGATGAACTTTCTTGGTCGTTAATTTCCGTGTTTTGATTAAGCAAACCCATGTGTAGGCACTTGTTATTGCAAAAGTTGATGGATGAATTAATGCTTGTTCCTCTGTATGTTTCTCTTGCCATTTAGCTTCCACCCACTTCTTGATACTCTCTATGTTTGCTTTTGTCAATTGGAATGTGCCTAACATCGCATCCGGTGGAGCTTTCATGTCCTGAAACTCGAGGCTTCTGTCGTTGGCTCCATTATCTGCCGGCCAACCATTGAGGTAAGCTTCTTCTAGATCAGATGGGTCTTTGACTATGGTCCTGTCATAGATCGGAGTTAGTTCACGACTTAGAGTCGATTCTCCATCACGCTTGCAAATGGAGGCCCATGAATGCATAAACATGGCTATTGATTTCCCGTCAAACACTGCGTGGTTAGCGGCATATCCAATGCAAAACCCTGCGTTTGGAAAAAGAGTGATTTGCAAGGCCATAGCTGGTACTCTCGTTTGAGATGCCAACAAGTAGGGGAGAAAATGATGGAGTTCTTTTGCTTCGCGGAAACTGTTCCCGGAGAGTTGGTAGAAATTGGCTTTGGACTCTGCTACCGTAAGGGACACTGCATCACCTTCATTGTATTGGACAATTGGTTTGCCGGACTCCAGTGGCCACGCAAGATTTCCGGCGAGTGGTATATAGTGTTGGAGGGTGATGGAAAGGGAGTGTTTTAGTTTAGGAAGGATGGTATCTATGAGTGTTGTTTCCGAATACGGGAATTTGTAGAAGAACAAGCGCTGCGTCGGAGGGAATCTCAACCACTGAACATCGAAAAATGTGAGAGGAAGCGATGTTTGGGCAGTCGAGTTTTGGGTGTGAGGCATCGGAGCTACCTTGCAAACGTCGAGTACCTTCACCACCGGATTGGATTGTGCCATGAGATAGAGGAACTAGTAGGATCGAGGTGGGGGTGGTGTAAGAAGTTTCAGTGTTGGGAGTGGTTATTGTTGGGTGCAAAATTTTTGGGTGGATTTTTGGTGAAGGACAAGGTGAATTTTGGGTGATACACCGACTGGTGTGTATGAGGCCAAGGGGAGACAAGATAAGTAATTTTTTAGAGAGAGAGAGAGAGAGAGACTAAAAGGAAGGGATTGTTTTAGGATTTTTCTTCACCTACATAACAGTGGTACAAGTGTGCCTTTTATATATATATATATATATATATATATATATATATATATACACAAATTATCAAGTGAGGGATCCCTCATTTTTTTAAAATGAGGGACTTTCATTTCCCGATCAAATTTTGAAAATCCGAACCGTTCAATGTGTGCAGAACGTGATTTTAAGGGTCCCCGCGAGAAATCAGCAAAAAAAATGACCGGGAAGGGCTTCATCCGAGCAGTTTTTTTTGAACCGTTCAATGAAAACTGCTCGGATGAAGCCCTTCCCGGTCTTTTTTTTTGCTGATTTCTCGCGGGGACCCTTAAAATCACGTTCTGATCACTTTGAGCGGCTCGGATCATCGAAATTCAATCGGGAAGGAAAGTCCCGCATTTTAAAAAAGTAAGGGATCCCTCACCGGAACTTGACTGTATATATATATATATATATATATATATATATATATATATATATATATATATATATATATATATATATATATATATATATAAGGCTTACACATTAATTACAGAATAATAAAAGCCATACATGGGAGCCATGCTCCTTAGTTATTACACAACATGGCGCACAAGGCCTATGATGTGAAATAACTAAAAATTCAAATTTTGACCCTTCATTCACATCATAGGCCATGCGCCATGAGCCATACTTCTTAATTTTTAGTTATTAAGGTGAGAATTCTTAGGTCACATATTGCGCAAGGCCTATGATGTGATGTGATGTGATGAGAGTGTAAATTCTATCCGCCATAGGTGGAAATCATGGAGTTTCCACCACTGCATATGGGTCTTACAAGACTTTTTTTGTTACAATCTGAACCGTTTATCTTGTAGAACACGTAGAGTATTATATCCATGAAAAAAATCAGCTTGATTGGATGTCTATAGGCATATGAAAATTTGAATTTTGGTTTACAGAATGGAGGGTCATAAATTTTGAAGTTAAATTGTTTATGGCAGTCTATTTCCTAAACCGAAATTCAAATTTTAATATACCTATTGATATCCGACCAAGCTCATTTTTTGCGTGCATATACTATTATATGGACTCTATAAGATGAACGATTCAGATTATAGCAAAAAATGCTTGGTGAAACCCGTAACGGGCTGTCGTGGAAATTTTTTTTTTTTTTGGGTCTAGCGGAAAATCTTGGTGGAAATAATTTTAACTCTATGATGTGTTGTCTTTCCTTAAAATACTAAAAGCAAACTGGGATTCTCGTAAATGAACCCTGCTTTTTGGAAAATTGCTGCCAACAGATCGAACAGAGGCATTCAAAAATTTAGTTTTTTTAGGTACGTTCGGTGGGCAATAACCCAGGAAAAGCGGAAAATGGAACGTTCGGTGGGAAATAACCCGGGAAAAGCGGAAAATAGAATTGGGTAACCAAACTGTACCAAAATATGCTGACGTATCTCTCTGGATACAGTAACCAACTGTACCAAATATTTCAATTTATTGTGGGTAACATCAGAAGCAACTATGCTCTCTTTTAAAAGGCCCAACATATGAAAAACACAAGCCAAACACATTATTTAGCCCAAATACAAAATAGAAGCAAGTCATTAATTTAAAAAAAAATGTTATTTATATTTTAAAAATGTTTAAATTGTTTAATTTATGATTGAAATAAACTATTATAGCTTAAAATTGTTAAAAAGTATTTAAATACATTAGGTTTTGCAATTAACATCCGCCCAAAGTATTTAACATCCGTTCAAAGAGTGTAAGATAATAGATAAGATGTGCATTGATATTTGTGAAAATGTATTAATATCCGTGAGATATGCATTGATATTCGAACTTATTTGAAATTATTGGCATATTATCCGTGGTTAGCAAAATCGTATATAATTAAACAAAACACAAATTGAATTAAAAACAATTAAAAATGATTTTTTATTTTTTAAAAAATATTAAATTAATTATTTTATTTTAAAACTAAATTATTACTCCTTAAATTGTGAAAACGTGATTAATTTTATTGAATTTTGTTATTATATACTTCCTCCGTCCCTTTTTAAATGTCATAGTTTGAAAAACACGTAGTTTTAAGAGTCAACTTCACCTCAACTTTACACTTTTCCCATCAACTTTTCTCTCCACTTTATACTTTTCATATCAACTTTTATCTCCACTTTCCAAAATTATCTTCTATTTTATACTGTTCATATTAACTTTTATCTCCATTTTTCAAAATTATCTTCTACTTTACCTATTAACTCTTCAAAGTGGACACTTATTTTGGGATAATCCAAAATAAAATACTGGACATTTAAATAGGGATGGAGGGAGTAATGAATAATCCAATTCCATACTGCACAAGGGCAAATGAGTCATTTGACAGCTTTTTACATCATACACTCTTTCTTATACCTCCAATTTATCTTCCATTCAAATCAAGTATTATTTTATCCCCTATCTCTAATACCTCATCCAAACCATCTACTTTTTAATCTCCCCCTCCATCACATCAATGTAGGCCCTTATTACTTAACTAATACCCTTTACTATCTTATCTCATCATAAATAATATACCCAAAACTCATACAGCATCCAATCGGGTCCTTAAATTTAATATATCTTAAGATGCATAGCAAATAAATTTAACATCACTTTGTAAGGAATATTTGGAGGATTAGATGGAGAAGGCTCTCTACTTGACTCGGGGAATGGTTCCAGCTCAGCAGGACCATCAGCTAGCTAGCAAAATAGACGATCGCTTACGAAAGAAAAATGCTTTGGACACAAATGTCTGAATGTATATAGATTCAGATCTTGATATATTTGGAGCCAATTGATGTTTGAATTCTCCGTTTATTGTGTGGAATCCATGTGCATTAGACTTCTGGACAATCTACGTCTGGATTTGTATCTGGAAATTTGGGTTTGTGACACTTCTCGTGGAGTGGGAAACGCCGCAAGGGTGGAACTTGCTTCTTGTTTTCATGTGCTGTCTTGCATACAGAAAAATTCAATAAATTTACAGTAGGTTTCAAATAATGTTGGAAATAAATAGAGATATGAATTTTACATTTTTACAGAAAAAAGCGGCGTAGGTGTTTTGTTACACAACTGGTTAATGTTGAACTCAAGCGGCCGGTTTGGAACAATAGGAAAATGCTATAATACACAAATTTATTTGAGTGTGCACGATATATACTATGTATTCCTCAACCGCTTTGAATTCGTAACATTTTGAATAAATTAAGCTTCATAATCCTAATATTTTGAATCCATGAATTCTCATTCTCAAAACCTATTCAGTGAAGAACCCCATTCAGAGAAATGATTTGCCAGATAATAAGAGTGGGTAGTACATTGTTCTGCGCCTCCAATTCTCCTCCACTCGTCATCAGTCCCAATTGAATGAATAAATGCCACTGTACAATCTGGCTTGCGAGACGATATTTACGTAGGGAGAAATTTTTGGGCACCGGGCGGGTATCACATGATGCCTGAGCAGCCCATCCGGACCTTCTAAAAGTGTGTTGGACGGCTCAGATTGAAATCCTCTTTCTCCTCTCACCCCACCACTCTCTCTTCTCTTCTCTCTTCAAATCCGAGCCATCCAAAAGCGAAATGGACGGGTCTGAATGCACTGAGCGGGCACCACGTGATACCCACCTGACACTAAAAAATTTCTCGTACGTACGAGTGAATCATAACACCTTGTATTGATCAGTAGTTGGACTATGCCCAAACCCCAATCCGACCGAACTACTATGCTTCTCTATTGTCAATTTGGGAAGAATAAAAATGTTGTGTCAATTTGGCTGCAGGTGTGTCCTTACTCTGTTTAATTTTTATAATCCTTTACTTTGGTTAGTAAAATTCATTTTGCTGAGAAAAAAAAAGGGTTACACACAATAACAAGGTCAACAATTAGAAACGAATGGGATGGTGGGCGACGGTAACTCTCCCCCATTCGATTCGAAAAGTCTACGTCCGTTGCTAACTTTTACTGCGCCCATCACTGCTCTCATCTCACCGTCCAACCAAAAGTATTTTGGAAGGTTCGGATTTTAAAAGCTTTTCGATAAAAAAAACTCTTTTAACTCTTTCCTGGAAGACAGGGAAGATAGAGTTTTTTTAAACATCCAGACCATTGATTGTCAAGACGGACGGTGAGATTGAAAGAGCTGTAAAATCGTGCGGTGGGCGTAGCACCGCTACTTTCTATAGAAACTTTATATCCATGTCAAAGCCAAACCGCTGCTTTCTATAGAAACTTTATATCCATCTCAAAGCCAATTGGCAATGAGTGGAGAGGTTCCAGATGTTATTAAGTGATCATCCATTTCACTCCCAAGCAATCTCAAAGCCAATTGGCAATGCGTTTTTGCTGGTCTGTCATCATGGGTGGATTGTAAAATTTTAAAATGTGGGTTGGAACGGACCCTACTTTGATACCATGTAAAAACTTTATATCCATCTCAAAATCAATTGGCAACGAGTGAAGAGGTCTCAAATGTTATTAAGTGATCACCCATTTCACTCCTAAACAATGTGAGATTCCCAAGCAATGAAAGATTCATTTCCTTAACACTTTCGATTATCTACAATGATGTCACGTGCGTTTTGTTCTTTCTTTGGAATCTGAAAGGTAGAAAGCTCCACCCTTGTTAATTGACACCATCTCTCCAACTTACTTGGTCTTCCCCACCCAAAATCAGTTTTGTAGAGTTCAAACCTTAAAACCTCCTATAGCTTCACCAATTGCCCTAGCTAGCTAACTACTATGGCAACCTTCTTCTTCCATGAATTTGTTTGTATCCGCGCCTATGATACAACCCAACCTGCATGCAATGCAGTTCCCAAAATACGTAGAAGGGATGCATGGGAGGTTCCAAGCGGACCCTACAATCAACATTGATCACAAGATGAACTTTTTCGGTCGTTAATTTTCGAGTTTTAATTAAGAGCAAACCCATGTATAGGCACTTGTTTTTGCCAAAGTTGATGGATGGAATTTTTTTTGTTTTGTTTTTTCTTTATCACAAATCAGAAACGCAGAAGTGCGATCGTATGTGTTAATTTTTTTTTTTTCCTTTATCAATCCTTGCAATGATTATCTACTTTGAGAAAAACTTCTTTACGGAAGTTTCCGTAAAGAAAGTTTACGGAAGTGAATTGCTGCCGTTCAAATGTGTTTTGGACAGTTCAGATTTTAATAAAATTTTTTTGGGGAAAAGTTAATTGTGACCGGTCATAATTGAAAATGAATCTTAGCCATCAAAAATTGCACGAATGAATGGCTGAGATTGCGCCGCGCCGTAAACACCCTATTCACGGATTTTGTCTTTATATGCACAACAAAAGAATTACGGGCTTGACTTTGACCTTGTGAGGTGGCCGGAGATATGCGTGGAACAAATGACAGAAGGATCGAGGAATACGTGGAGAGGTAATAGGATAAGTTGGTGTGCTGTGTGTTCATGCATGTTTGTCTCTAGAGAAAATCTTTTTAATGGTGTGGCTATAAATAGTTGTTTACGGAGCCAATCGCAATTGTCTAAAAATATTTTAGATGGTCTGGATTTTAATAAAATTTCTTTGGGGAATTCTTTCCCCGAAAAAGCTTCATTAACATCCATATCATCCAACACACTTTTGAACAGTAGCTATTGATTGCTACTGTAAAAAACTTGTTCACGGCTGAACCGTGAATAAGTTTCTCTTTGGTCTTTAATTTGGCTTTTGTCTCTTTTGAACTTGGGCATACTTAATAAAGAAAGGAAAGACCAAATGGGAGGGGGGATGTGTGAAATTTGCAACTGCCTACAAGCCTACAATAGTAAAAACATGCATCTTCAAGACTACCACCACCAGAACATCTACTTCTGAAAGAAAAAAAAAAAAAAGAATATCAAAAGAATTTCGATTATGGAACTTAAAAGTTTCAATTCACGGTAAACATGTATCACAAAATAATAGTTTGTTGGTCATTTGAGATTTAGCGTGAGATAACGCAAATATTGTAGTTCATAGCCAATTCGTTCATACCTCGTAAAGGGAATTGAGAGAGAGAGATCATTGTTTGCTCTAAAGAAACGTAGCAAACTATGTGGAATTCGTGCATTTTTTGGGGTAATGACAATCAAAAATATCCAAAATCTTAAGAAAAATATTGGGCAATATCAATAGCAGTGGGATCAAGCGACCCCACTTGCCAAGCGACCCCACTTGCCCCATAATCCCTCCGCTCTTGTGAGTGGGAATGGAGAAGACTGAAGAGGGGAGGCTGGAAGAGGCAGAGAGAGAGGGGAAGGTAATTTATTTTATGGTTCGACCATGAGACCCTAAATTAGAGCTTCAACAGGGAATTTCATTACCAAAAACTATTTATAAATATTTAACAAAATGAGGATTGTTTTTTTTTTTTTTTTCAATAATGGTTGGTTGTTTATATTGAGATGATGGCGTAAATCTTTCAATTTGGTTAACCACATATTGCAGTAAACCAGAGTTTAGTTTTCTTCCATTAGGATGTAGTGTACTACTGAGAGTTCCTTTGCTTTTTTTTTTTTTTAAACAAAAAAGGAATTTTTTTATTAATCTTTAAAATTATTACAAAGACGAAATGAAACAAGAATTAGTCAGCATCATATTCCTAAACCATTAAGAACAATCCTGTGTCAATCCGCAATGGCATGATGCCAACAAAAAAACACTCATTAGAACAAAATTGTGTCTAAAGAGCTAATCCCAGAACACCAATTGGGTCAAGCCCAAACCTAAAAAGGGAAAAAAAACCCCCTCACCCTACCGGCAGCAACAAAACCGCCGTCCCCCTCTAATAGCGGCCTCCAACAGCAGCCATTTATGTATAATTTCAAAGGGTCTTATATAATTGAATATACTCTCTCAGACTATCCTCTTGAAAATCAGTCGCCCTCAATCTCTCAATTTTCACGAACTTGATGATATTCGAGACCACTAGCAAACATAGAAGCAAATGATTCAGTTTCATGTTTCCTTAGTACTACCCCAATCTCAATACCACCATTTCCATCTCTGGAATCTGAAAGGTGGAAAGCTTCAGTTTTGTCAATTGACACCACCTCCACCTTACTTGGTCTCCCCCACCCGAAATCAGTTTTGTAGAGCTCAAACCTAGGTGAGCCTGCGATACTACTCACCAAACCACCCTCTTTCAGTCTAGAAAGGATATTAGGACTGAGCTCTTTTGCCCCTTTTAGTACTCCATCAGCCAAACCTCCTACAGCTTCACCAATTGCCCAAGCTGCTATGGCCAAACCATCTTCTTCCATGCACTTGTTTGTATCCGCATCTACAATACAACCTGTAACGCAATTGCCGAAATACGTCGAAGGGATGGGAGGTTCCAAGCGGGCCCTGCAATCTACGTTGAACACAAGATAAACTTTCTTGGTCGTTAATTTCCGTGTTTTGATTAAGCAAACCCATGTGTAGGCACTTGTTATTGCAAAAGTTGATGGATGAAATGCTAGTTTCTTTGTACGTTTCTCTTGCCATTTAGCTTCCACCCACTTCTTGATACTCTCTATGTTTGCTTTTGTCAATTGGAACGTGCCTAACATCGCATCCGGTGGAGCTTTCATGTCCCGAAACTCGAGGCTTCTGTTGTTGGCTCCATTATCTGCCGGCCAACCGTTGAGGTAAGCTTCTTCTAGATCAGATGGGTCTTTGACTATGGTCCTGTCATAGATCGGAGTTAGTTCACGACTTAGAGTCGATTCTCCGTCACGCTTGCAAATGGAAGCCCATGAATGCATAAACATGGCTATCGATTTCCCGTCAATCACCCCGTGGTTAGCGGCATACCCAATGCAAAACCCTGCGTTTGGAAAAAGAGTGATTTGCAAGGCCATAGCTGGTACTCTTGTTTGAGATGCCAATAAGTAGGGGAGAAAATAATGGAGTTCTTTTGCTACGCGGAAACTGTTGCCGGAGAGTTCGTAGAAATTGGCTTCGGACTCTGCTACCGTAAGGGACACTGTATCACCTTCATTGTATTGGACAATTGGTTTGCCGGACTCCAGTGGCCACGCAAGATTTCCGGCTAGTGGTATATAGTGGTGGAGGGTGACGGAAAGGGAGTGTTTTAGTTTAGGAAGGATGGTATCTATGAGTGTTGTTTTCGGATACGGGAATTTGTAGAAGAATAAGCGCTGAGTCGGAGGGAATCTCAACCACTGAACATCGAAGAATGTGAGAGGAAGCGATGTTTGGGTGGTTGAGTTGTGGGTGTGAGGCATCGGAGCTACCCTGCTAACGTCGAGTACCTTCACCACCAGATTGGATTGTGCCATTAGATAGAGGAACTAGTTGAAAGAATGGGTGGTGTAAGAAGTTTCAGTGTTGGAGTGGTTATATAGAGGAACTATGTAGCATGGACATAGATACGGATTCAGATAGATACGGATTCAGACATGAACAAGAATTTTTAAAAAAAATGGTAATACAGATACAACAAAAATAAATAAATAATATTTATTGTATACCAGTTAAAAAATAGTTAGTTGTATAACTATGAAGTTTCAATATTTGTGAGCAAGCATCATATTCTATATTATAAAATAGAGCGGTTTTTGTCTACACATACAAACAAAAACACCTCTCTAGCCGTCAGATCGAATTTTCAATAGGTTATAGCCGTTCGATCAAGTGAACAATTCCTAATATAAACCTCCTAACCTTATTATGACTGTTAAATTTTTTCAATTGATTGTTTTTAAATTGTTTCCTTGAAGGACATGACTTTTTTTTATTTTTTTGAACTTAAATCAACTCAATAATTGATTTTCTTCTAAAGTTGATTTTCTTACATTCCATTCAATATTTGCTTTTAAGTTATTTTTGTTTAGGTTGACTTACATTCTTTCAATTGATTGCTTTTAAGTTGTTTTCTTAAAAGACTTGATTATTTTTTTGAACTTAAATCAACTCAATAATTGATTTTCTTCTCAAGTTGATTTTCTTACATTCTATTCAATATTTGCTTTTAAGTTATTTCCGTTTAGGTTGATTTACATTCTTTCAATTGATTGCTTTTAAGTTGTTTTCTTAAAAGACTTGATTGTTTTTTTGAACTTAAATCAACTCAATAATTGATTTTCTTACATTCAATTCAATATTTGCTTTTAAGTTGTTTTTGTTTAGGTTGATTTTCCTACAGTAAAAAAGGAAACAACTCTTTTTCATTCACATATGTGTTTCTTCGGTAAAAAACCTATGTTTTCAATAATAATCGAGACTATACTTAGGTTTTCCTTTATAATCATACACACAATTCTTCTAATTCATCAGCCTCTCCAAGAAGAGGAGAAATCAGTTTTTGCTTCATACCTTTATTGGAGAAAGAGAGGTTCATAATCTATGCTAAACGCGAATAGACTGGATCCATGTTTAAGGTAACTTATTTTTGTTAACATTTTACTTTAGAGAATTCTTACTCTGTTATTATTTTTCGTATGTTTTCATGTTGGTGTTTGTATTCTTAATTCTGCTATTTGAAGAAGTAGGTACGAGTTCAAGAGTAATGAAAACAGTTAAAGACAAATTTTTTGGGTTACGATTGTTTTGCAGAATACGACCTTCTATGGGGTGCACTCTTTTTAGCTACATTTGTGTATGAATTTGACTTTATTATTTAGCAGCTTTTATGTCATGTTTGAACTTGGATCTTATGAATGCAACATGGTATTGGGTTGAATTTGTCGGCTCGAATTTATGTGATTTGGATAATCATTGGTAATGTCATACGCACAGGTTAAATGTTATTCTTCTTATTAGAAAATTGAAAATAACGACAAGTGATAAAAATAAAACCTTGTTGTGTTCAAAACGTGTTGCTTCGCGTGCCTTTAGCATGGGCAATCCCCAGTCTATTCATGGATCTTAATCATGGATCTCGTCTATTTGCATTTTGAAACCGGAGCCAAAACACACTTCTAAAAAAACGAACCAAACTATGCGGCTTGGAATGGTTTGGACCGTATTCGTGAATCGACGATTTTTTTGCTCACCCCTAATAGGGGGTCCAAAAGCTGTTCATATCCCTGAACCACAAACGACCCTGACGAGGCTCGAACCCTTACATCCCACAAAAAAAAAAGACTAGAAAGTTTCATTGGGCTAAAATCCCTTTGGCACATAGCATTATTTGAGTGGGAACAGTATATACTATGTACTCCTCAACTGCATTGAATTCATAACATTTTGAATAAAGCTTCATAATCTTAAAATTGAATCCATTATGTTTGTGTAAAGATTTATAACATTTACTCATAAATTCATAAAATCAACTTCGAATTTATAATGTTTGTATGTCATGTTTTTTGTTTTTTTTAAATGTATGAACTTTGTAGAGACCCGTAAATTTCTTTTATATAATTTTAATATTTTGTAAAGAGATAAATGATGGTTTAATTTGGAAATTGTGGTTATGGGTTAATGTGCAAGAGTTTGGAAAATATGGGTGTTAGTGTAATCTAGTGCATGTGTGTATATGTGTTTGCCGAGGGGTTTGTTTCCCATTTCCTCCTCTGTATATCTCTCGGTCTCTCACTCTCTCTCGGCTCTCTCCATCTCTCTTACTCCCACACCCAAAAACTCATCTCCAAACTCAAAACCCACAACAATCAACTTCAACTCCATCTTCTACTTGCGTATTGGAGCTCGTATCGCGTTGGATAGAGCTCGGTTCTGTGTATTTGGCTCGGTTTGGATTCCAGAAGCTAGAGTTTGCTCAATCTCTTCAATTTTGGCTTGGATACTCGAGGTAGGGAATTCTACATATCTTTATATGTTATTTGAGAGTTATTGTGCCATTTTTGAGTTTGTATTGATTATTATTGAAATTGGATTGAAATCTGAAAATTCTGTAAAAGTCACCAAAAAACGTACTTCCCCTACTGGTAGGAACTTTTTACCTACCGGTAGGACAAGTGAAACATTATTTCCTAACTAGCTCAAACATACTGTAGCAGCTCAAAATCCTCATTCACCTACTGGTAGGAACTTTTCTTCTACCGGTAGGCCAAGCGCAAGTTTGTTTCGTGCAGAATGTTGGCCCTTTTATTTCCAGTTTCTACCGGTAGGAACCCTTTACCTACCGGTAGGTCAAGGGTAGAATTTTTCTCTTCTACCGGTAGGATTCATTCACCACTGGTAGGCAAAGTGTCTAAAAGCTGCTTTTTCCTACGTCTTCCAAATCATATTTTGGAGTTTTTTATCGACTCTAATGAGTTTGTTTATGCATCATTTCAAGTGTTTTGGTGAGTATTATACGTTTCACACAAGAGTGGTATCCGATGGACTTGAATAAACTTGTTGAGTTAAGAAATGTGAAATGTACGTTATTGCACGTTGAAATACGAACGATACACATGAGCATGTGAATGATGCACGAACACTCGGGGCCCATCGACGGGTGGGTGCTTGATAGGGGATATCAGGATCCCATAATTGGCCCAGTAGGAGCTAATGCTCGTGTTGAACACTCAAGACCTAACCTATAAGGTGGGCTCTTAGCAGGGGATATTGGAATCCCATAATTGGTCCGACAGGAGCTTCAACTCAGACACATAAGGTTACGAGATGTTGTGACATGAATAGAATGAACAAGACTTAAGAGTATGTCGAGAAGAAAGATTGGTGATAGTTGGACAATTTGATCATGATAAGTTGTGCTTACATCCGTTGTCGTTTGATTTTTATCATTTGTTCATCCGTATTGCTCATTTGCATATAGAGTTTGCATAGATTTTTTTCTACTGGGCAAATGTAGCTCAAACTTTACATCATTTCAGGTGCTCACCTGAAATAGTAACTTGCATGCTTGGAGTGCTTAGATTGTGGACATTATTTTGAAAGCTAACCAAATGAGTTACTTATTTATCTTTGTAAATTTCTTTTGAAAGATATATTTGTAATTGGCAAATGCTAGAGACAACCTTGTGGGTTGTTAGGAGCGGGGGCACGCGCGCGTGAATGTGCAAATTCTGACCTGGCTCAGTACCTGCATGTTGTACGCACTCAACGTCTGCCGAAATGATAAATGCAAAGAGTAAATTATGAAAGCAGCCCTTAAAAGTTTCTCCAGATTTTACCGAATCTCCACTACTCCACTACTCAACAGAAGAGCAAAATTATGAGGGCAATCTCTCTCCTCCTTAAGGATCAAAAAAAAAATTCTCTCTCCTCCTCTCTTCAGTTCCTGTCTCCTCTTTTCAGGTTATCAGGTTATGCATATTTTTTAAAAAGGTGTTCTGAAACGGGGTCCACTCTCCAATCTTCATAGACTGTTTTAGACTGTTCGTAAGTTTGAACTAATGGTCATAATTAATTTTTTTGAACCAACGGGCAACTTTGAACCAATGTTTAATTTTTTTAACTTTTTAGACAGTTTATATATTTAAAAATATAGTTAAAAAATTAAGTGTTCCAAATTTCAATATATTTAAACCGGTGGAAAGATTTTATTTTTTTGATCATTTTATCCTAGATGATCATAATTAAATTTTGACTCTAGAACTCTCGTGAATAGCTTTAAGAAAGTCTTAGAATCAAATATCTATTAGTGCTAATCAATGAGAGCTACAAAGTTAAAATTTAATTATGATCATTTAGGATAAAACAATCAGAAAATTAAAATCTTTCCACCGGTTCAAACAGATTGAAATTTGGAACACTTAATTTTTTTAACCTTTTCAAACAGTTTATATATTTAAAAATATAGTTAAAAAATTAAGTGTTCCAAATTTTAATCCGTTTGAACCAGTGGAAAGATTTTAGTTTCCTAATCATTCTATCCTAAATGGCCATAATTAAATTTTGACTTTAAAGCTCTTGTTGATTAGCCCTAAGAGATATTTGATTCTAGGAGTTCAAAAATTCATTATGAACATTAAAGATAAAATGATAAAGAAAACAAGATCTTTCCACCAATTCAACCGGATTGAAAATTGAAACACTAAAATAATTTTAAATAAATAAAAAAGAAAAAAGAAAAAAGATACAGGATATAAACATTAGTATTTGCCTTAATTAAATAACGAAAAAATAACAAGAAAATAGGTTGGGATATTTTTCGGCCCACGCGGGTTAAATTTGGCATTTCTAGAAATATGACAGCTAGTGTCCCATAGGTTCCCAGAAAAAGAGAATAAAAAAAAAGTAAAAGACCGGTAGATGGTACTTTTCGGGACAGTTGGGAGAATTATCCCGTATCGAGGCAATGCCCACTGGGCAATATGTAATATTTTAGGAACTATTGGACTTTAAAATGCAATTACGGAAATAAAAATGTTGAACTTTTTTGGGTATCGTACGGATTAATGTGAGGATTCTTATTATGAAAATCAAAGATATTTATATTAAAAATCGAGAGCGTGACAAACTTGAAAACATATGTTAAGAATTTTTGTGCAAATGATACAATTCTTTATATGAATTTTACCAATTTCTACGCAAAATATTGTGAATTTAAAGCGATTGAAGGGAGTGCATTGAGGATATACCCACATAAAGGTGTGTATTGTAGCATTTTTCAGAAAAAATATTTTACCCGTTTGAGATTACACTCAGTAATTTTCTGAACTCGAATTTTCCAATCAATTAAACAAGAGTACTGCTATGTGTACATATGCCATGTACAAATATATGAGTTTTGTGGGGCCCACCTCGGGTCCCACAAAGATAATTCGAACCGTTCATTATTTTTAAAATATTTTTTTTGAAGGTCTATAAAAAATCAGCTCAACCCGATATCGCTAAGGATTTTTTTTTGAATTTGTAAGGACGAAACTGAGCAGTTAAGTATTATATGTCTAATTTCAAACGAGGGTCTCATTTTTTTTGAACAACAGCATAAATTTTATTAATCTTTGAAACTGTTACAAAGACTAAAAGAACAAGGAGACGGCAAAAGTATACCCAGTCCGAGACCTAAACCATGAGATGCAGCCCAAACAGCTAAAGGCCTAAAGCCTAAATACAAGGAATAAACCCAAACACCTAAATGGTCTAAAAACCCAGATCATGGGCGAAACTCGAATAATAAGCCCAAAACACCCTAATCCCACCCAACCCTATCCTACACAGCCCCTGCATCCCAACGCCGGACCACCACACAGTCACCCCCGCCACACTCCACAGCCAACCCAGAAGCAACACCGCCAACCAACACCAAAGCAGCCAACCAGAAAGGAACCGACGACCGCCTCCGCCTCACAAACCGTTAGGCCAAGAACACCAGTCAGAACCTAGGAGAAAAGACCGGAGGAGACGCGTGAGCCTCGCCATCACAAGCCGTTAGGCATAACCGGTTACCAAACGAGGGTCTCATTTAAGAATGTATTCTCTGAGACTATCCTCTTGAAAGTCAGTCGCCCTCAATCTCTCAATTTTCCACGGACTTGATGATATTCGAGACCACTAGCAAACAAAGAAGCAAAAGCTTCAGTTTCATGTTTCTTCAACACTACCCCAATCTCAATCCCACCATTGCCATCTCTGGAATCTGAAAGAGTGAAAGCTCTACCTTTCACTATTGATACCAGCTTCACCTTCTTTGGCCTCCCCCACCCAAAATCAGTGTTGTAGTTCTCTAACTGAGGCGAACCAGCAATACTTAAAAAATCGTCATCCTGTATCGAAAGTAATTCTGATATCATCTCTTCTGCCCCGTTTAGAACTCCATCATCCAAACCTTCAACAGCTTCACCAACTGCTTAGGCAACCCCATAATCTTCCATCAACTTGTTTGTATCCGCATCTAATGATCCGGCCTGTAATGCAGTTCCCGAAATATGTAGAAGGGATGGGAGGTTCCAAGCGGGCCCTGCAATCAACGTTGATCTCAAGTCGAACTTTCTTGGTAGTTAATCTCTGGGTTTTAATTAAGCAAACCAATGTGTAGGCACTTGTTATTGCAAAAGTTGCAGATTGATGGAATGCTGGTTTCTCTAAATGTTTCTCTTGCCATTTAGCTTCCACCCACTTCTTGATACTCTCTATGTTTGCTTGTGTCAGTTGGAATGTGCCTAGCACCGCATCTCTGGTGGAGCTTTCGCGTCCCACATCTCGAGACCTCTGTTGTTGGGTCTATTATGTGCCAACCAGTCGTTCAGGTAAGCTTTTTTGAAATTAGACGGGTCATGGATTATGGTCCTGTTGTAGAATGGAGTTAGTTCAGTCGTTAGAGTTGAGTCATCCCCGTGCCTGCAAATTGAGGCCCATGAGTGGATAAACATAGATATGGATTTCCTGTCGAACACTGCGTGGTGGGCAGCATAACCTATGGAAAGCCCCGCGTTTGAAAAAAGAGTCACCTGCAAGGCCAGAACTGGTGCTCTTGTTTTAGATGCCAGTAAGGAGTGTAGCAAATGATGGAATTTTTCGGCTTCGCGAAAAATGCTTCCTGAGAGATGGTAGAAATTGGCTTCAGACTCTGCTACGGTAAGTGAAACAGTGTCGCCTTCGTTGTATCGAAGAATTGGTTTGCTAGAATCCGGTGGCCACGTGAGAATTCCAGCGAGTGGTAGATAGTGTTGGAGAGTGGCAGAAAGGGAGTGTTTTAGTTTAGAAAGGATGGTATCTATGAGTGTTGTTTCCGGATAGGAGAATTCGTAGAAGAATAAGCGTTGATTCGGATGGAATCTCAACCAAAAAACATCGAAGAATGTGAGAGGAAGCGTTGTTTGGGCGGTTGAGTTGGGGGTGTGAGGCATCGGAGCTACCCTGCAAACGTCGAGTACCTTCACCACCGGATTGAATTGTGCCATGAGATAGAGGAACTAGTTGGAGGTGTGAGTACTGATGTAACAAGTTTCAGTGTTGGAGTGGTTATATAGAGGAAGAATCAACTGGTTAAATGAGTTGAAGTGTTTATCAAAAAATCAAGTGGTTGAAAACAACATTCACAAGATCCAGGTGACAATTCTTGCGCACAGGTTTCTTTATTTGAAGTTGTGTCAGTGACTCTTTTACAATTTAATGGTGGATTTTAAGCCTAAGGAGGTCAATGGTAAAAATAAGAGCCAGCCTTTTGGTGAAGATTTGGTTTCGATTGAGTCGAGCGGAAATTCAGTCCCGTTTCACGAAGTCTCTGGGTATATAGCTGATACACCAGACCAGGAGCAGTTCAGGATTGCAAAGGAACTTCAGGAAACTATCATAGCAGGCACTAAGTTAGGCATTAAGTATGATGACGCTGGTGTATTGAGAATGAAAAAGATGATTGAACAGGAAGCTAAGGATCTGGAAATTATACTGAGAAAATCCTTTCGCTCCTCTCCAAAGGAATGAGTCACGGGTTCGGCATAGGTCCTCTTTAGCTTTCTAATGGGTTTGGGGACTAGGAGGTGGTGTGTGGGGTGTTATGATATTTTGGTGAGTTATCTGTGTGTGTGCGCTCATGTGTTGCTGTCGGAAGTGGTGTGTTGGCGATTGCTCTGTTTTTTGGCGGCGGTGATTAGAGTTGATTGGATTAGGATCTGGTTCTGATTCTTGGCTTAGGCTTATTATTTCAGTTGTGGATGTTTTGAGGCCTTTAGGTGTTCGGGCTTTTGCCCCTAAGGTGTTTGGACCTTGGTTCTCTGTCTTCCAACTTTGGTTGGATTCCCCTCCCCTCCCCCCATCTTGATGTATTATTTGTCAAGTTTTTTTAATAAAAATTTTTGCCTATAAAAAAAAAAAAAAACTTGTTGAGTTTTATTCCATCAATAAAATCTTCTTTTTTTTTTATAATTAAGGTGTCCTTGTGACCTTATGTACACATTTTACGAGGCCTGTGCAATAGAGATTATTGTATTAAACTTATCAGGCTTAGATACTTTTTGGGGTAAACTATAGTTAACCCCCTCTAACTAAGCCTCGCGTGCACTTTACCCTCTCTAACTTTTTTTTTTCGGCACTCAACCTCCTCTAACTAACTGAAAATCAAACGGTCATAACTTCAAACGGTCATAACTTTTTTGTCCGAAAACGAAAACATGCAAATTATATATCGATTTCGAGGTCTTGAAGTCAGCTTTCTAATGACACCAAAATCACATCACGATTCAAAGCGCACAGAAAGTTATGATCAAAAGAGTAAGAGCTGATAGACAGAAAGACCGTTTTGATCATAACTTTCTGTGTGCTTTGAATCGTGATGTGATTTTGGTGTCATTGGAAAGCTGACTTCAAGACCTCGAAATCGATATATAATTTGCATATTTTCGATATCGGACGAAGAAGTTATGACCGTTTGATTTTCAATTCGATATATAATTTGCCTAGGAATCCACCTAGGGCTTTTTTGAAATAGATCGATCGGAGATGATATTGAAACCTCTTTGAGATGGATTTTGCGCTCAATGATCCATAGATCAATATGTACTCTAAGATACAAAAACAAGAGCCCCTCTTGAAAGTTTCTTTGCTCCAAATAAAAAGTGCGGCTTTTTACTTCTTCTTCGTGATGAGCCCTAGGGGTGAAAACACCTCCTTATTTATAGCCTTAGATGTCCACATTTCCTTACATAGAAAAAGCCTTCTATATAGCCTTGGAGATGCCGAGGCTTAAAAAAATCTTCCAACATATTTACTGATCAATGGTAATTCAATCTTATCATGTGTCGCAAATCTTTTTGTGAGCATCAATTCCTTTACTCCCAAGAATAATTCTTTCCTTCTCTACTCATACGAAACACTCACTCTCAATTATATAAAAAGATTTCTTCCATTTTAATCCTATACAGACTCGCTATGTTTAGACAAGATAAAAAGAAATTACAACTCGATAATTAGAGATACAATTAATTAAATGTGTGTTTTTGTCCTAACAATCTCTCCATTTGGCATTTCTATGACAAAACACACTCAACAAGCAAAAACCTATCCCCTAACACAAATTGTGATCATAACCTATGAAGCTGCAGAAACACTAAAAATGCACAATCTGTTAGTCAACAAATTACTCCCCCTTTTTGTCACGGAATGACAAAGGTAGAGCACACATGAATAAGCCCAAATTAAAACAGCACCAAATCGAAGGATAATACGCCCAAATTAAGCCATATATAGTAAAACTAAAAACAATTTAAGCCAACTAATATGCCATGGGAAAGAAGTCTAGAAAAGCAATATCGATCATAGTAGCATAAGTTAAGAAAACATCCAGTTGGCGGTACATAGACCAAAAAGAGTTCTTTTGTTGTAAAAATACTCAAGCAATTATTGAGAGAAAAATAAATGGCATGTCCATACCCTTTTCTTTGTTTTTTTGGAAAAGCGGTAAGACGAACACATTCAATTGAGATGTCAGTTTGCAACCATGAGGCCCAATGTGCATTACTATATTTTAAAAATGCACGAACAAATTCGTATAAACCCCAAGCATGAATGAATCTAGAATTAAGTGCAACATGCAAAATGAGTCTATGACAATAGTGGGTGTGTGACACGTCAGATATTATTAAGATCACCATCCTCGGATTCAAGAGTTCTCATGTACCCTAAGAATGTCATACACACTTCCTCCCACGAAGCCAAACCAGGCATGATGACACAAATTATATCCAAGGCTTAGACATATCTCCCCCTCAATTAATAAATACTCCTCCTCAACCAATGAATATTTTGACACGAACGCTTAGAGGGAGAGTACCTTACCCCAATTATCTGGTACTCGATGAACGCATGGATAAGCATTTTTTTTAACAAAACCAAGAGAACTCCGTATCCAAACAAGATGCCAAAAGGTCAATCGCCGAGGAAAAATGAAACATACCCATGGACATGAGAGTCAACAATCCTAACTAAGTAATCTCTGTAATCCCGACGTGTAAATGTGGCAATCACAAAGTCGTAAGGCATGATGCAACTAATGTCCGAATGTATCACATGAGAGGAATGAACATGAAATATGCATGCATTAAAAAAAGTGCAGCTATTCAAATCCCATGGCTGACTACTCACACTCGAAAAATATGCTTAGCCCAAAAGTATTCATTGATTTTCTTTAAAAAATGAATGTTTTTTTTTCGTATTTTCTTTATAAATCCTGAAATACGCATAGAAGCAAATAAACAAAAAGTACTAAAAAAAATAAAGCAACAAAACTAAATAAATGACTCAACCCATAGCTCTAAGAAAATTATAAGCAATGTAAACCAACCTAGATTACGGAAACGAGACCAAGCCTCAAAAGGCAAGGTCAACGCCTCCAGATGAGCTCGTGCCATCTAAAGAGTTGGTGGACAAATCCGCATGAGGTCTCAAGTCCGACTTCCTCACCCATATAGCTCGAGTATTGACCTTATCATCTCTTTTCTCTGCAGTCACCCTACGCCTTGGTTTTTGGGTTCTACCACAGCCATAACCAAACAAATTGTACCTACCCTCATTGTTATTACGGTCTTGCTATTGTCAGCACATTGGACTGACGATAAACACACTAAAAGACAAGAAAAATATGTATTTCTGTGCATTTTTTACATCATTTAATACACATTCACACACCTACTATCGTCAGCCCATTAGGCTGATTTTAGAATTTTCCTTGTTACTAACATCATGATAATTGGGAGGAACATTAGGGAACTCATGAAGCTTAAAGCAATTAGGTCAAATATGACCCCTCATTCCACAAAAATGACAGATAGGGATAAACTTGATAAAATCATGAGAACATACTAAATGCATGTGTGAAGTATTTGACGAATGCACTTTCCTACATTGAGGTCTAGTGTGTCCTTTAACTTGACAATAGTGGCATGTAGGGACGAATTTTTTATTATTTGTCTTCTTGATGTCATGTGCCTTCCTAACGTTATGTTGAACAATAGGAATAACTGGAGGTTTAAATATTACCTTTGTTGAATTCATTTCATTTACTTTACCTCCACTTTGCTTCTTTGTCTTTGGAGAATTGGGCTTTTTGTGAACATATTTGACGTTGTTCTCTTTAATGGGCAACCTGGCTTTATTTTCCGGCTTTTTGATTTTTTTGGTCCCCAAAGTATTTCCGTTGTGCCACTTTGGTCCCCAATATTTCAATTGCTAACATTGCATCCCCAAAGTATCAATTTTGTATTTAAATGGTCCCTATGGCTCACGCCGTTCATTCCCTCCGTCAAAACCAAGAGCAAAGTTGGTATTTCACCTCAAAACGGTGTCGTTTGGTTGGAAATGGCTTTTTGACTTTTTTGGTCCCCAAAGTATTTCCGCCATGCCAATTTGGTCCCCAAAATATTTTCGTCATGCCAATTTAGTCCCTAATATTCAAATTGCCAACATTTCATCTCCAAAGTATCAATTTTGTGTTTAAATGCTCCCTGCGGCTCACGCCGTTTTCCCTCCGTCAATTTAGTCCTCTGGGTTTCGAGGTTTCGGTTTTTATGACCCTCTAGAATAAAATGATTAGAAAATTAAAATTTCGCACCGGTTCAAACGGCTTGAAAATTGAAACACTTGATTTTTTGAGGTTATTTATATATTAAAAAATATGGTAAAAAAAATTAAGTGTTCAAATTTTCAATCTGTTTGAACTTGTGCGAAGATCTTAATTTTTTGATCATTTTATCCTAAAGAGTCATAATTATTTTTTTGACTTTAAAGTTTTCAATGAGAACCCTAAGAGAATTATGAATAAGAAAAATCTATGTTTCCAACAAAACGACACCGTTTTGAGGTAAAATACCAACCTTGCCCTTGATTTTGATGGAGGGAAAGAACGGCGTGAGCCGCAGGGAGCATTTAAACACAAAATTGATACTTTGGAGATGCAATGTTGGCAATTGAAATATTGGGGACCAAATTGGCATGACGGAAATACTTTGGGGACCAAATTGGCATGGTGGAAATACTTTGGGGACCAAAAAAGCCGTTTCCAACCAAACGACACCGTTTTGAGGTGAAATACCAACTTTGCCCTTGGTTTTAACGGAGGGAATGAACGGCGTGAGCCGTAGGGACCATTTAAATACAAAATTGATACTTTGGGGATGCAATGTTAGCAATTGAAATATTGGGGACCAAAGTGACACAGCGAAAATACTTTGGAGACCAAAAAGGTCAAAAAGCCTTTATTTTCCACAAGAGGAATGGGAGCACTGCTATTCGGCTTGATAGAATCCGTTTCTCCGTACTCCACCTTATGTTTTGAAGCTCCTCCCGCGTATCCAAGCCCTTCTCTATTTGAAGTTACCTTTTGAACACTTAGCATTTCTTTCAAGACTTGTGCACCTGTGCTCAATTTCTTAAAAATAGCATTGGCCTTGTCAAGTTCAACTTGCAATTTTGCCACTTTTGATTCAAGAACCATGTTAGTCTCACAAAGGCTATGCATATCATTTTTAAGATTCATATGATTGCATTTAAGCACATCAAGTTCATGCAATGCGTCAATTTTCTCTTTCTCACACTGTTTCAGCTTAGTGGCTAGTCCTAAATTAATATTTTTCTTAAAAGAACGTTTAAATTTTTTCTCAAACAAAGCTATATCTTCTATATCATTTATCCTCATTGTCTGAAATATCACTTATATTCTCACAGTTCGAAGTAACACTATTCGCACCAGGAAACATAGACATAGCACCAGATCTCGACTAAGTTTTTGGAAGATCCTGTTGTTAAGTTTTCATGTTATAAGGAGGATGCTTTGGAATGAGTTAATGTGGATAACATTCAATTTCTATTGAATGCTTTTTTCTTTTCCTTCAGGCCTATATAATACTTCTTCCTCATTGGTCTATTTTTGTCTCTCCTCGATGTACCCCTTGTCGAGTTTTTAATAAAATTTTGTTGCCTATCAAAAAATAAACATAGATGTAGCACATGCAACATATTTGGAGCTATCAAAAATTGGAGGTTCGATAATAAATTTTCCATTCTCTTGGTAAATCAATAATAGCAAACTAAAAAAAAAAAAGAGGATCCGCTCTAGGAATAAACCTAATATTACGAGTGACCCGCTCTGATACCAATTGAAAAATCCTAGCTAGCCTAGGTTTATAGATTTGCTATTTTTAAATCTCTATCAACGATTCACCAATCAATAACGAAACAAATCACACAAACGAAAGCAACCAAACAACGAACGCAACGACATACGTAGAAAACCCTAAACGGGAAAAAATCACAGGAAGGAATCAAACACTATAAATATTGTGTAGTCACAAGTAATCTTATCCTACGATTTGAATCCTCACAATCGAGTCTAAGACCTACTTGTCAAATCCACTTTCACCACAGCCAGTGTTTGACCACCACTGTCTTGAATCCATAAGCCTTCCGTTTGCCTCTCAGAAATCCACCGAAGGACTTTAACTTGCCTAGGAATCCACCTAGGGCTTTCTGAAATAGGTCGGACATGATATTGAAACCTCTTGGAGATGGATTTCGTGCTCGATGATCCATAGATCAATATGTAGTCCAAGATACAAAAACAAGAGCCCCTCTTGAAAGTTTCTTTTCTCCAAATAGAAAGTGCGGCTTTTTTCTTCTTCTTCATGATGAGCCCTAGGGATGAAAACACCTCCCTTTTTATAGCATTAGATGTCCAAATATCCTTACATAGAAAAAGCCTTCTATATAGCCTTGGAGATGTGCCGAGGCCTAAAAAAATCTTTCAATATATCTATTGATCAATGGTAATTCAATCTTACCATGTGTCGCAAATTTTTCTGTGAGCACCAATTCCTTTACTCTCAAGAATAATTCTTTCCTTCTTTACTCATACGAAACACTCACTCTCAATTACATAAAAAGATTCCTTCCATTCTAATTCTATACAGACTCGTCATGCTTAGATAAGATAAAAAGATATTACAATTCGATAATTAGGGATACAATTAATTAAATGTGTGTTTTTGTCTTGGAATTTACCAACACAGAGTGACCGTGACCCGTGGTCCTAACAAAAAAAACTCCTAGATTGATCTTTATTGGTCGGGTCAACTTGCAATAATTTTGAAAAAGAGCAAGTGATTGGGATTGGATTCCTGTGGTAGCTAGCTGTCTCAATAATTTGTCACAGTGGACATATGATTTTATGTTTTGAAAATGCATTTTTTTGTTTTTTGAACATCGATCATGTTAAAATCGTGTTTGAAAATGTGATCAGTGTTTGTCCTCTAATTGGTTGATCTAAAGAAATTTAGCAAACTGTGCATAATTCGTGCATTTTGTGAGATCACGATTATCAAAAACATCCAAAACCTTGAAAGAAAGTATTGGGCAATTTCAATGGCAGCGGGGTCAAGTGACCCCACTTGCTCCATAATCATTAATCCCTCCGCCCTTGTGAGTGGGAATGGAGAAGGGGGGAGAGGCTGGAAGGCAGAGAGAGCGGGGGGGGGGGAAGGTAATTTATTAGTTTATGGTTCAACCATGAGACCCCTTGATTAGAGCTTCAGCTGGGCATATCAATAAAAAATTATGTAAATATTTAACAAAATGGGGATTGTTGTTTTTCTTCCCCCCAATAATTGTTGGTTGTTTAGAGCTTCAGCTGGTGGCGTAAATCTCAATTATGTGAAGCACAAGTTTCAGTAAACCAGAGTATAGTTTTCTTCCATTACGATGTAGTGTACTACTGAGAATCCCTGCGCAAATTTTTTTTAACAATTTTTTTTATTAATCTTTAAAATTATTACAAAGATCCAACCATGAAAACACTCATTAGAATAAGTTCACATCTAAAGGGAAAAACCCCAAACCCTACCAGCGGCAGCAACTAAACCGTCTACCCCTCCAATATCGGCCTCCAACAGCAGCCATCAACATATTATGTTTAATTTCAAACAAGGGTCTCATATAATTGAATATATTCACTTAGACTATCCTCTTGAAATTCACTCGCCCTCAATCTCTCAATTTTCACGGACTTGATGATATTCGAGACCACTAGCAAACAAAGAAGCAAAAGCTTCAGTTTCATGTTTCTTCAATACTACCCCAATCTCAATCCCACCATTGCCATCTCTGGAATCTGAAAGGTAGAAAGCTCCACTTTTGTCAATTGACACCATCTCCACCTTACTTGGTCTCCCCCACCCGAAATCAGTTTTGTAGAGCTCAAACCTAGGTGAGCCTGCGATAGTCACCAAACCACCCTCTTTCAGTCTAGAAAGGTAATTAGGAATGAGCTCTTTTGCCCCTTTTAGTACCCCATCATCCAAACCTCCTACAGCTTCACCAATTGCCCAAGCTGCTATGGCGACCCCATCTTCTTCCATGCACTTGTTTGTATCCGCATCTATGAAACAACCTGTAACGCAATTGCCGAAGTACGTAGAAGGGATGGGAGGTTCCAAGCGGGCCCTACAATCAACCATGAATCCAAGATGAACTTTCTCGGTCGTTAATTTCCTAGTTTTGATTAAGCAAACCCATGTGTAGGCACTTGTTATTGCAAAAGTTGATGGATGAAATGCTTGTTTCTCTGTATGTTTCTCTTGCCATTTAGCTTCCACCCACTTCTTGATACTCTCTATGTTTGCTTTTGTCAATTGAAATGTGCCTAACATCGCATCCGGTGGAGCTTCAATGTCCCAAAACTCGAGGCTTCTTTCGTTGGCTCCATTATCTTCAGGCCAACCGTTGAGGTAAGCTTTTTGGAGATCAGATGGGTCTTTGACTATGGTCCTGTCATAGATCGGATTTAGTTCACGAATTAGAGTCGATTCTCCGTCATGCTTGCAAATGGAGGCCCATGAATGCATAAACATGGCTATCGATTTGCCGTCAAACACTGTGTGGTGAGCGGCATATCCAATGCAAAACCCTGCGTTTGGAAAAAGAGTGATTTGCAAGGCCATAGCTGGCACTCTTGTTTGAGATGCCAATAAGTATGGGAGAAAATGATGGAGTTCTTTTGCTTCGCGGAAACTGTTTCCTGAGAGCTGGTAGAAATTGGCTTCGGACTCTGCTACCGTAAGTGACACAGCATCACCTTCATTGTATTGGACAATTGGTTTGCCGGAATCCAGTGGCCACGTAAGATTTCCGGCGAGTGGTATATAGTGTTGGAGGGTGACAGAGAGGGAGTGTTTTACTTTAGGAAGGATAGTATCTATGCGTGTTGTTTCCGGATATGACAATTTGTAGAAGAATAAGCGCTGCGTTGGAGGGAATCTCAGCCACAAAAGATCGAAGAATGTGAGAGGAAGCGATGTTTGGGCGGTTGAATTGGGGGTGTGAGGCATCGGAGCTACCCTGCAAACGTCGAGTACCTTCACCGGATCGGATTGTGCCATGAGATAGAGGAACTAGTTGCAGGTGTGGGTGGTGTAACAAGTTTCAGTGCTAGAGTGGGCTATAATATGTAGAGGAAGAATCTATTGGTTAAATGAGTTAAGCGTTTACCAAAAAGGAAAGTCTAGGGCTTACCGACCCAATATCCCGATCGGAATCCCGACGCCCAGCCGGGCACACTCCGGCCACCGGACGGCCGATCCGAGCCGTCCAAAAATTCTAAAAAAAAAATCAAGTGGGCCTATGTGAGAATAAACGGCATCTGACATGTGTAGATGGCCGATCCAAACAATCCATTTTTGTGTTTGGATCGGCCAAAAATGGAGTGCTTGGATCGGCCACCTACACACGTCGGATGCCGTTTATTCTCATGAGGGCCCACACGATTTTTTTTTAGAATTTTTGGACGGCTCGGATCGGCCGTCCGGTGGCCGGAGTGTGCCCGGCGGGACGTCAGGATTCCCCCGATCGGGAACTGTAGCACCACTCTTACCAAAACCAAGTGGTTGGAAACTGATGTGACTTGTGGGCCGTTTTGTGTGTGGATGACAGGCAAAATGAGAGATGAAATTGAAGTCAATCCACTGCCGGAGATGGAGATGGCGATGGAGATGGAGATGGAGCTGTACTGTATTCTTAATTGTGTGGCTAAGAGTAGTTGCATAATTGAGGTTTTTGGGTGGCTATGAATTATTGTTGTCCTGGTGTATAGTAAATGTTTATGTGTATGTGCTATGTAAAGGTGTGGTTAAAAAGAGAGAAGAGCAGAGAGCGGAGATGAGATATGTTGGGGGCATAGGGAGGCCTCGGCCCCCGGCTCTCGCTCTCCGAGTGTCAGAGTTTTAAAATTTTATTTTATATATATCTGAGAGTGAGAAGGAGTACGGTTGGGGGTTTCTCCCACCAGTGAAATGTGTGTGATGTATTTTAGCAACAAATAATATAAGAACCCCAAAACTACTATTGATCAAGTTAGTAATATTCCATATTCACTGACACAAAAACAACTCCAATCCATAAGTTTACCTACACAAATTTTCTCTTTCCTAACCTTCCCAAAATTTCACGATAGTGATACCATAATACATTAAACTTTCAAATCACCACCAGTGCACCCCATAACTTTATTGTCTAATCACCAAACAAACCACAACAATTAATTCTCTTCCATAAACCAACCCAAGCACTCGCATCCTGATATAGCCATAGCCCACTACATGACCACTACCAATCAAGCGGTCGAGACTTTGCCAAAACATATCCACTTACTGCCAAGTTCTGAAAACCGAACTACTACGACTACTATTAGAAAAACCCAAAAATTCCACAATCAATTACTCCATTTAATATTCACTTGGTCCTATGAGTTTTCTGAAATATCAACCACAAAACACGTAATGTAGCTAGGATGCATATATGTACTACTACTCATCTCTTAATGAACATTCGTCGATCCATATAGTATTTCCTTAGATGATGTACAATTATTGAGCTCTCTTTATGGACTATAACAAAAGATCGATTAAGATACCGAAAGTAGAGAGAACCTATCAAACATAGTAGCAAATCCAAACTATCCTGAGGCTTACCAAATTTTCTAAATAGGAAAGTCATTTCTCACATACATGCACACTCGCCCAATTAAACTAGGCCCAAACTCAACAATTGATTACTCCAGAATTTTTTAATTAGGTAATATTTTTTTTTCCCGTGAAGTCAATCTCCAAACTAACATACCAGCAAGTCAAACTCTTCGGATTCAGTAGCATTACAGTCAAACAACATTTCATCACCGAGTTACTCGTAAAATATGTGTGTCGATCCCAATAATGAATAATATCACTAGTGCTACATTCTCCTCCAATACCCTATCCAAACTCTACAATAAAATAATATTCTCGAAGATGGGTCGCTGAATGATTACTATATCCTTAATACTACATGGGTACCAATACACATCAAATAACAAACGCTTTTACCTATGGCAGTAGGACTCTAGGACTTGAACCTCCATTTATGATGCAAATATGCAAAAGAATGAAATTATTTTCTAGAACCTTAAGCTCTGATACCACAATTGTCACATTCAAAAAATGAGAAGTGACCGGCCGTGCAGCACACAGCCAACTCATGGAACACGTAGCCTAGAATAAAATAAGTCGTCGAATAATAAATGATTTTTTTTTGTTATTAAATAAATCCGGGGGAAACGATAGTGAATGTTGAACGGTGAACGTAGACTTTCCGAATTGCTACCATCTCCCCCTAATTCCACCCAAAATCAGTTTTGTAGAGGTCAAACCTAGGTGATAAGCCAGCGATACTCTACAAACCATCATATCCTTCAGCCTAGAAAGTAAGATAGATTTAAACTCTTTTGCCCCTTTTAAAACTCCATCATCCAAACCTCCTATAGCTTCTCCAATTGCCCTAGCTAGCTAACTGCTATGGCAACCTTCTTCTTCCATGAACTTGTTCGTATCCGCATCTATGATAAAACCTAACCTGCATGTAATGCAGTTCCCAAAATAAGTAGAAGGGGATGGGAGGTTCCAAGCGGGCCCTGCAACGACATTGATCACAAGATGAACTTTCTCGGTAGTTAATTTTTTGTTGTTTTTCCGTTGTCAATCCTAGCAATGATTATCTACTTTGTGTTGCTTTTTTTTTTGCTCGGCTACTTTGTGTTGCATGTTTGTAAAGATATTCAGATGCATCATCTATATGCCATTGTAATATCCAAATCTATATAATCTATATAATAAAACAGAGCGGTTTTTGAATCTTATACATAACCAACAGTCCAGATTTATCGCCATGCCTACATAAATCTCCTCCATTTATTCTACATTCCTTTTAAGTTTTAACATTTCCCTTATATGGAATCAGACTAAACATATCTCCCTTCCTTTTTCAATTGATTTTGTTTTAATTTTGTTCGCTTTTACATTTAATTTTTTTCCCCCTTTTATGGTTTCACAATACCACGTTTTCTTCTTTACCACATTAAAAAAAAGAATTTACACATTTAATTGTATACTTATAATTTTGTGTATAATACTGAATTGTACACGTACATAAAGAAGACTAAACATATAATTTTGTTTTCTTTTCCGAAACCGAATGCAATATTAATTGTATGTACACGTATATCTTACCTATTCTATATGACTGCCTAAATAAGTTTAAATTAGGTTCAAACAGATTTTACCTTACCTATTTTAATTGTAAACGTATATCTTACCTTTCATTTTACAAAATAGCATGCCCGTAAATACTTAACATTTTTTGAGCATTCCCAATCACACATTCCCGTGCCTAATTTGGAAATCTAATTTCCAACCCCCGCCTCTCTTTTTTTTTCAAATTTCAGACAAAAGAAACCTTCAATTGATTTGATTTTTTTTAGATCTTCATAGCAAAGGTACGTAAAACGAAAAAAAGAGAGAGAGGCTCCTAATATGCTAAATGTACGTATACCATATATGGAGAAGTAAAGATTGAGTTTACTCTTATGAAATTTTCTTCGCTTCCTGTTATGTAAAAGACTTTTTATTTACTCAACTTTAAATTCTTTCTATATTTTTTTGAACTTCGAATGGAGAAGAGGTTGTTGAATTCCCAATATTTTGAACCCTTGGACATATGATCGATTTTCAAAGTCTACCAATTTTTCCCTAAATGGATGAAATTTATGTACAATTGTTTCTGTATTTTTGGTAGTACTTCTCCAAAAATATATTACATTGAGACTAACATTTTACCCATAGTGTAGCATATGGATTGATGGGCTATAATTTGATCGTAACTGAGTGGTCAATTGGTTTTGGGTTGATTGTTCAATTCTTTTTGGGCTAGGTGTTCAAAAGTATGAGAATTGGGTGTTCATTGATATTTAGGTTGGGTGTTCAAAGAAATGTTAACTCATAATTTTTAAATGTATCCTAAGAAAAAAAAAAAATTCTTGGGTGTTTGTGTGACCATGCTTCTTAAGCTACACAGCCGCCTCTATCAATGGATATGTTGAGTTATTTTTTTCCACATAGTTGGATGTGTTAGACAGAGGGTTGATATATTACACGCGAGTTCAATATTGATTTGCATATGTTGATTGTTCGAGCCGTATCTTCAGGCACTGGCATGTGCTAGTATATTAATATGGGAGGAATGTTTTCAAATCCGAATATTTTGGACCCTAGGATTGGTACATATTTTCTTAACGACTGCGATCTACGGGCAGTATAGCAAGCGACATATTTGGAAATGATTGTACAAATATTTATCATATTTCTAATTTCCCGAAATCACAAGGAACATTTAAATGATATATTTGGATAGGATATAAGAAACTATGAAAGAAACCATGTTTGGCCGAAATCACGTTTTTGTATCACCTTTATCATACCTTCTATTTAGACGTCAATTGCTACGTTTGGCCGAAATCAAGGGGAATAGACGTTCAATAGGTTCGTATGTTCATGTGGAAAGCTGTAAGGAATTGGGTGGCTTGTAGGGAAAATCTTGTACGAAAGAAATGTATTTCTAGCCCAATCTGTCCAATTTGTGAGAGTGCAAGCGAATCTATTGAACATCTCCTCTTCCATTGTCCATGGAGTAGGGCTGTGTGGTTTGGGAGTGGTATGGCCTTTTGGATCCTTCAAAAGGAGATCGTAGCAGTGGATAAATGGATGGAGGATATGCTGTGTGGATGTTTAGCAAGAGAGACCAGTAGAGAAGTAGTGGGAGCTATTTTCCAGATGTGTTGGGCCATCTGGAAAGCAAGAAATAACTTTGTGTTCAATGGCAAAAGGCTGGTTCCAAGCGATGTAATTGAAGAAGCTGCGAAAGCTAACGTGGATTACTTGCAAGCGGTGTGGAATGATCTGGAGAGGAGTCCCCCAAGGTCAAACCAGGTGGAGAGGTGGTCACCACCTCCTCTATCTGTTATTAAAATGAACTGTGATGGAGCTTTTAAATCCTTCCGCAGCTTAGCTGCCTTTGGCATTCTTGCTAGAGATAGCGGTGGATCGGCTCAAGTGTGGCGATGTGGTCGAAAATTGGCGTCTTCAGTGCTTTCCATTGAGGCATGGGCACTGAGAATAGCATGCATGGTAGCTATACAGGAGGAGTATCATACTGTGATTTTTGAATCTGATTGCAAATCCCTCATTGCCTACATTAATGAAACTGAAGCTCGGTGTCCCTGGGAAGTAGAAGCAATGGTCAAAGACATCAAAGAATGGGCAAAAGCAAGGAATTGGTCTTTCAATTGGTGCAGAAGGGTTCAAAACAGAGCAGCTCATTGGATTGCATCTAAATGCCTTAGTAGAGATTTGTTACTCTTTCGGGTTGTATTCTGCTCGGTCTAAATTCTATTCTATGTAATGACTTATCTTGAGCTATGGAATACATTGACATCTTCAACAAAAAAAAGAAAAAAGAAAAAAAAAAGACGTCAATTACTACGTTTCGGCTAATATTTAAATGTTGATTATACGTTTCGGCTAAGACGTCAATTCCTACCTTCAATTTAGATGTCAATTACACCACCAAAGATTTAAAATTTAAATATTGAGTATACGTACGTACCTTCTATTTAGCTGGCGATATATTTGAAAATAAGGAATATTCGGGAGAAGAATTAAAGGATGGAATATTTAAATATCTATCATCTTTATCCATGCCATGTAAGAATTCATCCCACCCTTTTTTCATGCTTATATTTTCATCCTCTTAATGTGAGAATTACATTTCTTACCATTTTCCTAATTTAGTGGGATTGGATTGAATTATTTTTCTAATTCAGAGGGATTTGATAAATTTAAATATGATTGATACTTTTATTTTTTTTTATCATGGAATGTTTTTGAGGAATCAATTTTATTAGGAATATGATATGATAATTAAGTTGACCACATCTTCGCATGTTTTCTTCATTCTTCGAGTTGGCCAACCAAACAACAAAAAGTCATATTTTTCATTAATTTTATTACACGGTACATGTCTAAATTACCATAAAAAGAAATAACATGACATACTCAAACCGTTACATAGTTAAATGGTTAAATTACCATGACGATTACAACGTGAACATGATAAATATCCCATGATTCAAACAAATATTTCATAGTAAACGGTTCAAATACGATTAAATTACCATCAAAACAGGTTATCATGATCAGCGCTTCATGGTTAAATTACCATGTCAATTTCAACATTTCATGACAATTCATATACCGACAGGAACCCAACTTCCAAAAAAATCTATCTTGTTACAAGGAAAAATAATGCCTATTTAATTTCCAAGAAAAGGAACTCAACATTGACAATACCAATCGGAAACCCACAAGGATGTGGAGATCGTGGATGCTTTGAGATCGTGCAGATCGTGGACTCTGTCTTTGTTGCCGTCTTCGTCGTCACAATCGAGTTCGGACTATGGCCATTGAGATTGAGTTCGGACATTTGGCATTGCCATTGAGTTCGATCTTGGAAAACCCATCATCTTTTGCATCAACCCATCAAACCAACCATGGGTTGACGGAGCCGGTTAGGGATGGTGAGGCGGATGACAGGGAAAACGGAAGATGGGGACATCAGAGGATGGAGGATGGCGAGTTGATCCCGTTCATATTGTCCATGAGAACTGTCTATTAGAGCCGTGTATTTTCTATGAGAACTATATATTTTTTATGAGAACTGTGTATTTTAGTGTGTAGTAAGACTATGTGAACTGTATATTTTTTAGTTCACATAATCCAATTCTCATAACCAGTTTACAAAGTTAGTTCTCTATGATATCCGTCACTTCTTATAGTCAATTCTCATAGAACTGACTATGAAAACTGTTAGTTCTCATAAAAATGACCATGAGAATTGGTAGTTCACATAACTAGTCCTCTATGAGAACTGAGCAGTTTTCATAGAACTGATTAGAGAGACTTGGCAGTTAAAAATTCAATTCTAAATCAATTTATTTCTTATGTGAACTATTACTTTTTTACTTTGATTACTTTTTTAAGACATGGCGGTAAGAAGATTTATAACTATATTTGATTTTGATTATCCTTTTTATTTTTGTTCAATTTTTATTCGTGTGTGTATTTTCTATGAGAACTGTGTATTTTTCTATGAGAATTGTGTGTTGTTCATAAGAACTGTGTATTTTTCTATGAGAACTGCGTATTTTTCTATGAGAACTGTCTATTATCCATGAGAACTATCTATTAGAGCCGTGTATTTTCTATGAGAACTATATATTTTTTATGAGAATTGTGTATTTTAGTGTGTGATAAGACTATATGAACTGTGTATTTTTCAGTTCACATAGTCCAGTTCTCATAACCAGTTTACAAAGCTAGTGCTCTATGAGAATAGTCACTTCTCATAGCTAATTCTCATAGAACTAACTATGAAAACTGTCAGTTCTCATAAAAATGACTATGAGAATTGACAGTTCTCATAGCCAGGTCACATAGTCAAGGGTATTTTTGTCCAAAACAATATGATTGATGAATTGATTCTAAAAATACAGCTCTCATTGCCCCAATTCTCATAGTCATAGTTCAGGAATATTTTTGTTCAAAATATTTTGTTAACTCGGGCTATGTGAACTGTCGGGGATATTTTTGTCCGAAATATTATGTTAACTGGTTATGAGAATTGACAGTTCTCATAGTCAGTTCACATAGCCAATGGTATTTTTGTCAGAAATAATATGGGTCAAGAGTTGATTCTAACAATATAAATTTTACAAAAAATGGACATGTACATAAAAAGTTGAGAAGAATGGGCAAAATAGTAAAACTGCATGAGAAGTCAAGAAAAATGACTGAAATAAAGAAGGAATATTTTTGTCAGGACTAAATCAAGTCCGAACTTAGAAAATGGGGCCGGCCTAAAAATTCCCCAAGCAACTATGCTCTCTTTTAAAAGGCCCAGCATCTGTAAAACACAAGCCAAACACATTATTTAGCCCAAATACAAAATAGAAGCAAGTCATTAATTTAAAAAAAAATGAAATTTATATTTTAAAAATGTTTAAATTGTTTAATTTATGATTGAAGTAAACTATTATAGCTTAAAATTGTTAAAAAGTATTTAAATAGATTAGGTTTTGCAATTAACATCCGCCCAAAGTATTTAACATCCGTTCAAAGAGTGTAAGATAATAGGTAAGATGTGGATTGATATTTGTGAAAATGTATTAATATCTGTGAGATATGCGTTGATACCCGAACTTATTTGAAATTATTGGCATATTATCCGTGGTTAGCAAAATCGTATATAATTAAACAAAACACAAATTGAATTAAAAACAATTAAAAATGATTTTTTATTTTTAAAAAAATATTAAATTAATTATTTTATTTTAAAACTAAATTATTATTCCTTAAATTGTGAAAACGTAATTAATTTTATTGAATTTTGTTATTATATACTTCCTCCGTCCCTTTTTAAATGTCACAGTTTGAAAAACACGTAGTTTTAAGAGTTAACTTCACCTCCACTTTACACTTTTCCTATCAACTTTTCTCTCTACTTTATATTTTCCATATCAACTTTTATCTCCACTTTTCAAAATTATCTTCTACTTTATACTGTTCATATCAACTTTTATCTCAATTTTTTAAAATTATCTTCCACTTTACCTATTAACTCTTCAAAGTGAACACTTATTTTGGGATAACCCAAAATAGAATACTGGACATTTAAATAGGGACGGAGGGAGTAATGAATAATCCAATTTCATGCTGCACAAGGGCAAATGAGTTATTTGACAGCTTTTTACATCATACACCTTTTATTATACCCCCAATTTTTCTTCCATTCAAATCAAGTATTATTTTATCCCCCATCTCTAATACCTCGTCCAAACCATCTACTTTTTAATCTCCCCCTCCATAAACGTCACATCAATGTCGGCTCTTATTTCTTAATTAATACCCCTTACTATTTTATCCCCTCATAAATAATATACCCAAAACTCATACGACATCCAATCGGGTCCTTAAATTTAATATATCTTAAGATGCATAGCAAATAAATTTAATATCACTTTGTAAGGAATATTTGGAGGATTAGATGGAGATGGCTCTCTACTTGACTCGGGGAATGGTTCCAGCTCAGCAGGACCATCAGCTAGCTAGCAAAATAGATGACCGCTTAGGAAAGAAAAATGCTTTGGACACAAATGTCTGGATGTATATAGATTCAGATCTTAATATATTTGGAGCCAATTGATGTTTGAGTTCTGCGTTTATTGTGTGAAATCCATGTGCATTAGACTTCTGGACAATCTACGTCCGGATTTGTATCTGGAAATCTGGGTTTGTGACACTTCTCGCCGAGTGGGAAACGCCACAAGGGTGGAACTTGCTTCTTGTTTTCATGTGCTGTCTGGATTTTGCATACAAAAAAATCCAATAAATTTACAGTAGGTATGTTGAAAAAATAATTGCGTAATTGTTGGAAATAAATGCAGATATGAATTTTACATTTTTACAGAAAAAAGCGGCGTAGGTATTTTGTTACACAACTGGTTAATGTTGAACTCAAGCGGCCGGTTTGGAACAATAGGAAAATGCTATAATACACAAATTTATTTGAATGTGCACGATATATACTATGTATTCCTCAACCGCTTTGAATTCATAACATTTTGAATAAATTAAGCTTCATAATCCTAATATTTTGAATCCATGAATTCTCATTCTCAAAACCTATTCAGTGACCATTCAGAGAAATGATTTGCGAGATAATAAGAGTGGGTTGTACATTGTTCTGCGCCTCAAATTCTCCTCCACTCGTCATCAGTCCCAATTGAATGAATAAATGCCACTGTACAATCTGGCTTGCTAGACGATATGTACGTACGGAGAAATTTTTGGGCACCGGACGGGTATCACATGGTGCCTGAGCAGCCCATCCGGACCTTCTAAAAGTGTGTTGGATGGCTTAGATTGAAATCCTCTCTCTCCTCTCACCCCACCACTCTCTCTTCTCTTCTCTCTTCAAATCCGAGCCATCCAAAAGCGACATGGACGGGTCCGGATGCACTGAGCGGGCACCACGTGATACCCACCTGACACTAAAAAATTTCTCGTACGTACGAGTGAATCATAACACCTTGTATTGATCAGTAGTTGGACTATGCCCAAACCCCAATCCGACCGAACTACTATACTTCTCTAGTGTCAATTTGGGAAGAATAAAAATGTTGTGTCAATCATAACACCTTACTCTGTTTAATTTTTGTAATCCTTTACTTTGGTTAGTAAAATTCATTTTGCTGAGAAAAAAAAAGGGTTACACACAATAACAAGGTCAACAATTAGAAACGAATGGGATGGTGGGCGACGGTAACTCTCCCCCATTCGATTCGAAAAGTCTACGTCCGTTGCTCACTTTTTACTGCTCCCACCACTGCTCTCATCTCACCGTCCAACCAAAAGTATTTTGGATGGTTCGGATTTTAAAAGTTCTTCGATAAAAAAAACTCTTTTAACTCTTTCCTGGAAGACAGGGAAGATAGAGTTTTTTTAAACATCCAGACCATTGATTGTCAAGACGGACGGTGAGATTGAAAAAGCTGTAAAACCGTGCGGTGGGCGTAGCACCGCTACTTTCTATAGAAACTTTATATACATTTCAAAGCCAAACCGCTGCTTTCTATAGAAACTTTATATCCATCTCAAAGCCAACTGGCAAAGAGTGGAGAGGTTCCAGATGTTATTAAGTGATCACCCATTTCACTCCCAAGCAATCTCAAAGCCAATTGGCAATGCCTTTTTGCTGGTCTGTTATCATGGGTGGATTGTAAATTTTTAAAATGTGGGTTGGAATGAGCCCTGCTCTGATATCATGTAGAAACTTTATATCCATCTCAAAGTCAATTGGCAATGAGTGGAGAGGTCTCAGATGTTATTAAGTGATCACCCGTTCCACTCCAAGCAATGTGAGATTCATTTCCTTAACACTTTCGATTATCTACAATGAAGTCACGTGCGTTTTGTTCTTTCTTTGGAATCTGAAAGGTAGAAAGCTCCACCCTTGTTAATTGACACCATCTCTCCAACTTACTTGGTCTTCCCCACCCAAAATCAGTTTTGTAGAGCTCAAACCTTATAGCTTCACCAATTGCCCTAGCTAGCTAACTACTACGGCAACCTTCTTCTTCCATGAACTTGTTTGTATCCGCACCTATGATACAACCCAACCTGCATGCAATGCAGTTCCCAAAATACGTAGAAGGGATGCATGGGAGGTTCCAAGCGGACCCTACAATCAACATTGATCACAAGATGAACTTTTTCGGTCGTTAATTTTCGAGTTTTAATTAAGAGCAAACCCATGTATAGGCACTTGTTTTTGCCAAAGTTGATGGATGGAATATTATTTTTTTTTTTTCTTTATCACAAATCAGAAACGCAGAAGTGCGAGCGTATGTGTTAAAATTTTTTTTTTCCTTTATCAATCCTTGCAATGATTATCTACTTTGAGAAAAACTTCTTTACGGAAGTTTCCGTAAAGAAAGTTCACGGAAGTGAATTGCTGCCGTTCAAAAGTGTTTTGGACGGTTCAGATTTTAATGAAATTTTTTTGGGGAAAAGTTAATTGTGACCTGTCATAATTGAAAATGAATCTTAACCATCAAAAATTGCACGAATGAATGGCTGAGATTGCGCCACGCCGTAAACACCCTATTCACGGATTTTGTCTTTATATGCACAACAAAAGAATTACGGGCTTGACTTTGACCTTGTGAGGTGGCCGGAGATATGCGTGGAACAAATGACAGAAGGATCGAGGAATACGTGGAGAGGTAATAAGATAAGTTGGTGTGCTGTGTGTCTCTAGAGAAAATCTTTTTAATGGTGTGGCCATAAATAGTTGTTTACGGAGCCAATCGCAATTGTCTAAAAGTATTTTAGATGGTCTGGATTTTAATGAAATTAATTTGGGAAACTCTTTCCCCGAAAAAACTTCATTAACATCCATATCATCCAACACACTTTTGAACAGTAGCGATTGATTGCTACTGTAAAAAACTTGTTCACGGCTGAGCCGTGAATAAGTTTCTCTCTGGTCTTTAATTTGGCTTTTGTCTCTTTTGAACTTGGGCATACTTAATAAAGAAAGGAAAGACCAAATGGGAGGGGGGGTGTGTGAAATTTGCAACTGCCTATAAGCCTACAATAGTAAAAACATGCATCTTCAAGACTACCACCACCAGAACATCTACTTCTGAAAGAAAGAAAAAAAAAAGAATATCCAAAGAATTTCGATTATGGAACTTAAAAGTTTCAATTCACGGTAAACATGTACCACAAAATAATAGTTTGTTGGTCATTTGAGATTCAGTGTGAGATAACGCAAATATTGTAGTTCATAGCCAATTCGTTCATACCTCGTAAAGGGAATTGAGAGAGAGAGAGAGAGAGAGAGAGAGAGAGAGAGAGAGAGAGAGAGAGAGAGAGAGAGAGAGAGAGAGAGATCATTGTTTGCTTTGCTCTAAAGAAACGTAGCAAACTATGTGGAATTCGTGCATTTTTTGGGATAATGACAATCAAAAATATCCAAAGTCTTAAGAAAAATATTGGGCAATATCAATAGCAGTGGGATCAAGCGACCCCACTTGCCCCATAATCCCTCCGCTCTTGTGAGTGGGAATGGAGAAGACTGAAGAGGGGAGGCTGGAAGAGGCAGAGAGAGAGGGGAAGGTAATTTAATTTATGGTTCGACCATGAGACCCTAAATTAGAGCTTCAACAGGGAATTTCATTACCAAAAATCATTTATAAATATTTAACAAAATGGGGATTGTATTTTATTTTTTTTTCAATAATGGTTGGTTGTTTATATTGAGATGATGGCGTAAATCTTTCAATTTGGTTAACCACATATTGCAGTAAACCAGAGTTTAGTTTTCTTCCATTAGGATGTAGTGTACTACTGAGAATTCCTTTGCTTTTTTTTTTTTTAAACAAAAAAAGAATTTTTTTTTATTAATCTTTAAAATTATTACAAAGACGAAATGAAACAAGAATTAGTCAACATCATATTCCTAAACCATTAAGAACAATCCTGTGTCAATCCGACAATGGCATGATGCCAACAAAAAAACACTCATTTATGTCTAATTTCAAACAAGGGTCTCATATAATTGAATATATTCACTCAGACTATCCTCTTGAAATTCACTCGCCCTCAATCTCTCAATTTTCACGGACTTGATGATATTCGAGACCACTAGCAAACAAAGAAGCAAAAGCTTCAGTTTCATGTTTCTTCAATACTACCCCAATCTCAATCCCACCATTGCCATCTCTGGAATCTGAAAGGTAGAAAGCTCCACTTTTGTCAATTGACACCATTTCCACCTTACTTGGTCTCCCCCACCCGAAATCAGTTTTGTAGAGCTCAAACCTAGGTGAGCCTGCGATACTACTCACCAAACCACCCTCTTTCAGTCTAGAAAGGTAACTAGGAATGAGCTCTTTTGCCCCTTTTAGTACCCCATCATCCAAACCTCCTATAGCTTCACCAATTGCCCAAGCTGCTATGGCCAAACCATCTTCTTCCATGCACTTGTTTGTATCCGCATCTACAATACAACCTGTAACGCAATTGCCGAAATACGTCGAAGGGATGGGAGGTTCCAAGCGGGCCCTGCAATCTACGTTGAACACAAGATGAACTTTCTTGGTCGTTAATTTCCGTGTTTTGATTAAGCAAACCCATGTGTAGGCACTTGTTATTGCAAAAGTTGATGGATGAAATGCTGGTTTCTTTGTACGTTTCTCTTGCCATTTAGCTTCCACCCACTTCTTGATACTCTCTATGTTTGCTTTTGTCAATTGGAATGTGCCTAACATCGCATCCGGTGGAGCTTTCATGTCCCGAAACTCGAGGCTTCTGTTGTTGGCTCCATTATCTGCCGGCCAACCGTTGAGGTAAGCTTTTTCTAGATCAGATGGGTCTTTGACTATGGAGTATGGTCCTGTCATAGATCGGAGTTAGTTCACGACTTAGAGTCGATTCTCCGTCACGCTTGCAAAAGGAAGCCCATGAATGCATAAACATGGCTATCGATTTCCCGTCAATCACCCCGTGGTTAGCGGCATACCCAATGCAAAACCCTGCGTTTGGAAAAAGAGTGATTTGCAAGGCCATAGCTGGTACTCTTGTATGAGATGCCAATAAGTAGGGGAGAAAATGATGGAGTTCTTTTGCTACGCGGAAACTGTTGCCGGAGAGTTCGTAGAAATTGGCTTCGGACTCTGCTACCTTAAGGGACACTGTATCACCTTCATTGTATTGGACAATTGGTTTGCCGGACTCCAGTGGCCACGCAAGATTTCCGGCAAGTGGTATATAGTGGTGGAGGGTGACGGAAAGGGAGTGTTTTAGTTTAGGAAGGATGGTATCTATGAGTGTTGTTTTCGGATACGGGAATTTGTAGAAAAATAAGCGCTGAGTCGGAGGGAATCTCAACCACTGAACATCGAAGAATGTGAGAGGAAGCGATGTTTGGGTGGTTGAGTTGTGGGTGTGAGGCATCGGAGCTACCCTGCTAACGTCGAGTACCTTCACCACCAGATTGGATTGTGCCATTAGATAGAGGAACTAGTTGAAGGAATGGGTGGTGTAAGAAGTTTCAGTGTTGGAGTGGTTATATAGAGGAACTATGTAGCATGGATATAGATACGGATTCAGACATGGACAAGAAATTTTTAAAAAAATGGTAATACAGATACAACAAAAATAAATAAATAATGTTTATTGTATACTAGTTAAAAAATAGTTAGTTGTATAAGTATAAAGTTTCAATATTTGTAAGCAAGCATCATATTCTATATTATAAAATAGAGCGGTTTTTGTCTATACATACAAACAAAAACACCTCTCTAGCCGTCAGATCGAATTTTCAATAGGTTATAGTCGTTCGATCAAGTGAACAATTCTTAATATAAACCTCCTAACCTTATTATGACTAGTAAATTTTTTCAATTGATTACTTTTAAATTGTTTCATTAAAGGACATGACTTTTTTTTTTTTGAACTTAAATCAACTCAATAATTGATTTTCTTCTAAAGTTGATTTTCTTACATTCCATTCAATATTTGCTTTTAAGTTATTTTTGTTTAGGTTGACTTACATTCTTTCAATTGATTGCTTTTAAGTTATTTTCTTAAAAGACTTGATTATGTTTTTGAACTTAAATCAACTCAATAATTGATTTTCTTCTCAAGTTGATTTTCTTACATTCTATTCAATATTTGCTTTTAAGTTATTTCCTTTTAGGTTGATTTACATTCTTTCAATTGATTGCTTTTAAGTTGTTTTCTTAAAAGACTTGATTGTTTTTTTTGAACTTAAATCAACTCAATAATTGATTTTCTTACATTCAATTCAATATTTGCTTTTAAGTTATTTTGTTTAGGTTGATTTTCCTACAGTAAAAAAGGAAACAATCCTTTTAGGATTTATATTCGGAAAGGAAACAACTCTTTTTCATTCACATATGTGTTTCTTCAGTAAAAAACCTATGTTTTCAATAATAATCTAGACTATACTTAGGTTTTGCTTTATAATCATACACACAATTCTTCTAATTCATCAGCCTCTCCAAGAAGAGGAGAAATAAGTTTTTGCTTCATACCTTTATTGGAGAAAGAGAGGTTCATAATCTATGCTAAACGCGAATAGACTAGATCCATGTTTAAGGTAACTTATTTTCGTCAACATTTTACTTTAGAAAATTCTTACTCTGTTATTATTTTTCGTTTATTTTTCGTATGTTTTCATGTTGGTGTTTGTATTCTTAATTCCGCTCTTTGAAGAAGTAGGTACAAGTTCAAGAGTAATGAAAATAGTTAAAGACAAATTTTTTGGGTTATGATTGTTTTGCAGAATACGACCTTCTATGGGGTGCACTCTTTTTAGCTACATTTGTGTATGAATTTGACTTTATTATTTAGTAGCTTTTATGTCATGTTTGAACTTGGATCTTATGAATGCAACATGGTATTGGGTTGAATTTGTCGGCTCGAATTTATGTGATTTGGATAATCATTGGTAATGTCGTACGCACAGGTTAAATGTTATTCTTCTTATTAGAAAATTGAAAATAACGACAATTGATAAAAATAAAACCTTGTTGTGTTCAAAACGTGTTGCTTCACGTGCCTTTAGCACGGGCAATCCCCAATCTATTCATGGGTCTTAATCATGGATCTCGTCTATTTGCATTTTGAAACCGGAGCCAAAACACACTTCTAAAAAAACGAACCAAACTATGCGGCTTGGAATGGTTTGGACCGGATTCGTGAATCGACGATTTTTTTGCTCACCCCTAATAGGGGGTCCAAAAGCTGTTCATATCCCTGAACCACAAACGACCCTGACGAGGCTCGATCCCTTACATCCCACAAAAAAAAAGACTAGAAAGTATCATTGGGCTAAAAGCCCTTTGGCACGTAGCATTATTTGAGTGGGAACAATACATACTATGTACTCCTCAACTGCATTGAATTCATAACATTTTGAATAAAGCTTTATAATCTTAAAATTGAATCCATTATGTTTGTGTAAAGATTTATAACATTTACTCATAAATTCATAAAATCAACTTCGAATTTATAATGTTTGTATGTCATGTTTTTTTTTTTAAATGTATGAACTTTGTAGAGACCCGTAAATTTCTTTTATATAATTTTAATATTTTGTAAAGAGATAAATGATGGTTTAATGTGAAAATTGTGGTTATGGGTTAATGTGCAAGAGTTTGGAAAATATGGGTGTTAGTGTAATGTAGTGCATGTGTGTATATGTGTTTGCCCAGGGGTTTATTTCCCATTTCCTCCTCTCTATATCTCTCGGTCTCTCACTCTCTCTCGGCTCTCTCCATCTCTCTTACTCCCACACCCAAAAACTCATCTCCAAACTCAAAACCCACAACAATCAACTTCAACTCCATCTTCTACTTGCGTATTGGGGCTCGTATCGCGTTGGATAGAGCTTGGTTCGGTGTATTTGGCTCGGTTTAGATTCCGGAAGCTAGGATTTGCTCAATCTCTTCAATTTTGGCTTGGATAGTCGAGGTAGGGAATTTTACATATCTTTATATGTTATTTGAGTGTTATTGTGCCATTTTTGAGTTTGTATTGATTATTATTGAAATTGGATCGAAATTTGAAAATTCTGTAAAAGTCGCCAAAAAACGTACTTCCCCTATCGGTAGGACAAGTGAGACATTATTTCCTAACCAGCTCAAACATACTGTAGCAGCTCAAAATCCTTATTCACCTACTGGAAGGAACTTTTCTTCTACCGGTAGGTCAAGTGCAAGATTGTTTCGTGCAGAATGTTGGCCCTTCTATTTCCAGTTTCTACCGGTAGGAACCCTTTACCTACCGGTAGGTCAAGTGCAGAATTTTTCTCTTCTACCGGTAGGACTCATTCACCTACCGGTAGGCAAAGTGTCTAAAAGCTGCTTTTTCCTACGTCTTCCAAATCATTTTTTGGAGTTTCTCATCGACTCTAATGAGTTTGTTTATGCATCATTTCAAGTGTTTTGGTGAGTATTATATGTTTCACACAAGAGTGGTATCCGATGGATTTGAATAAACTTGTTGAGTTAAGAAATGTGAAATGTACGTTATTGCACGTTGAACTACGAACGATACACATGAGCATGTGAATGATGCGCGAACACTCGGGGCTCATCGACGGGTAGGTGCCTGACAGGGGATATCGAGATCCCATAATTGGCCCGGCAGGAGCTAATGCTCGTGTTGAACACTCAAGACCTAACCTACAAGATGGGCGCTTAGCAGGGGATATCGGGATCCCATAATTGGTCCGGCAGGAGCTTCAGCTCAGACACATAAGGTTACGAGATGTTGTGACATGAATAGAATGAACAAGACTTAAGAGTATGTCGAGAAGAAAGATTGGTGATAGTTGGACAATTTGATCATGATAAGTTGTGCTTACATCCGTTGTCGTTTGAGTTTTATCATTTGTTCATCCGTATTGCTCATTTGCATATAGAGTTTGCATAGATTTTTTTCTACTGGGCAAGTGTAGCTCAAACCTTACATCATTTTCAGGTGCTAACCTGAAATAGTAACTTGCATGCTTGGAGTGCTTAGATTGTGGACATTATTTTGAAAGCTAACCAAATGAGTTACTTATTCATCTTTGTAAATTTCTTTTGAAAGATATATTTGTAATTTAAGTTGTAATTCTTTTAACTAAGGAACATTTGTAAACTCTTAACTCTCTTGACACTTGATACTCTTAACTCTCTTGACATTTGTAAACTCTTAACTCTCTTGACACTTGATACTTATGTCAATTTGGGGCCGTTGAACAAATTAATGATGTAATATTTCAGGAACTATTGGACTTTGAAATGCAATTACGGAAATGGAAATGTTGAGCTTTTTTGGGTATCGTACGGATTAATATGAGGAATCTTGTTACGAAAATCAAAGATATTTATGTTGAAAATCGAGGGTGTGACAAACTTGAAAGCATATGTTAAGAATTTTTGTGCAAATGATACAAGTCTTTATATGAATTTTACCAATTTCTACGCAAAATATTGTGAATTTAAAGCGATTGAAGGGAGCACATTGAGGACATACCCACATAAAGGTGTGTATTGTAGCATTTTTCAGAAAAAATATTTTACACATTTGAGATTACACTCAGTAATTTTCTGAACTCGAATTTTCCAATCAATTAAACGAGAGTACTGCTATGTGTACATATGCCATGTACAAATATATGAGTTTTGTGGGGCCCACCTCTGGTCCCACAAAGATAATTCGAATTGTTCATTATTTTTAAAATATTTTTTATGAAGGTCTATAAAAAATCAGCTCAACCCGATATCGGTAAGGATTTTTTTTTGAATTTGTAAGGGCGAAACTGAGCAGTTAAGTATTATATGTCTAATTTCAAACGAGGGTCTCATTTTTTTTGAACAACAGCATAAATTTTATTAATCTTTGAAGTTGTTACAAAGACTAAAAGGACAAGGAGACGGCAAAAGTATACCCAGTCCGAGACCTAATCCATGAGATGCAGCCCAAACAGTTAAAGGCCTAAAGCCCAAATACAAGGGATAAACCCAAACACCTAAATGGTCTAAAAACCCAGATCATGGGCGAAGCTCGAATAATAAGCCCAAAACACCCTAATCCCACCCAACCCTATCCAACACAGCCCCTGCATCCCAACGCCGGACCACCACACAGTCACCTCCGCCACACTCCACAGCCAACCCAGAAGGAACACCGCCAACCAACACCAAAGCAGCCAACCAGAAAGGAACCGATGACCGCCTCCGCCTCACAAACCGTTAGGCCAAGAACACCAGTCAGAACCTAGGAGAAAAGACCGGAGGAGACGCGTGAGCCTCGCCATCACAAGCCGTTAGGCATAACCGGTTACCAAACGAGGGTCTCATTTAAGAATATATTCTCTCAGACTATCCTCTTGAAAGTCAGTCGCCCTCAATCTCTCAATTTTCCACGGACTTGATGATATTCGAGACCACTAGCAAACAAAGAAGCAAAAGCTTCAGTTTCATGTTTCTTCAACACTACCCCAATCTCAATCCCACCATTGCCATCTCTGGAATCTGAAAGAGTGAAAGCTCTACCTTTCGCTATTGATACCAGCTCCACCTTCTTTGGCCTCCCCCACCCAAAATCAGTGTTGTAGTTCTCTGACTGAGGCGAACCAGCGATACTTAAAAAATCGTCATCCTGTATCGAAAGTAATTCTGATATCATCTCTTCTGCCCCGTTTAGAACTCCATCATCCAAACCTTCAACAGCTTCACCAATTGCCCCAACTGCTTAGGCAACCCCATAATCTTCCATCAACTTGTTTGTATCCGCATCTATGATACGGCCTGTAATGCAGTTCCCGAAATATGTAGAAGGGATGGGAGGTTCCAAGCGGGCCCTGCAATCAACGCTGATCACAAGTCGAACTTTCTTGGTAGTTAATCTCTGGGTTTTAATTAAGCAAACCCATGTGTAGGCACTTGTTATTGCAAAAGTTGCAGATGGATGGAATGCTGGTTTCTCTAAATGTTTCTCTTGCCATTTAGCTTCCACCCACTTCTTGATACTCTCTATGTTTGCTTGTGTCAGTTGGAATGTGCCTAGCACCGCATCTGGTGGAGCTTTCGCGTCCCACATCTCGAGACCTCTGTTGTTGGGTCTATTATGTGCCAACCAGTCGTTCAGGTAAGCTTTTTCGATATCAGACGGGTCATGGATTATTGTCCTGTTGTAGAATGGAGTTAGTTCAGTCGTTAGAGTTGAGTCATCCCCGTGCCTGCAAATTGAGGCCCATGAGTGGATAAACATAGATATGGATTTCCCGTCGAACACTGCGTGGTGGGCAGCATAACCTATGGAAAGCCCCACGTTTGGAAAAAGAGTCACCTGCAAGGCCAGAACTGGTGCTCTTGTTTTAGATGCCAGTAAGGAGTGTAGCAAATGATGGAATTTTTCGGCTTCGCGAAAAATGCTTCCTGAGAGATGGTAGAAATTGGCTTCAGACTCTGCTACGGCAAGTGAAACAGTGTCGCCTTCATTGTATCGAAGAATCGGTTTGCTAGAATCTGGTGGCCACGTGAGAATTCCAGCGAGTGGTAGATAGTGTTGGAGAGTGGCAGAAAGGGAGTGTTTTAGTTTAGGAAGGATGGTATCTATGAGTGTTGTTTCCGGATAGGAGAATTCGTAGAAGAATAAGCGTTGATTCGGATGGAATCTCAACCACAAAACATCGAAGAATGTGAGAGGAAGCGTTGTTTGGGCGGTTGAGTTGGGGGGTGTGAGGCATCGGAGCTACCCTGCAAACGTCGAGTACCTTCACCACCGGATTGAATTGTGCCATGAGATAGAGGAACTAGTTGGAGGTGTGAGTACTGGTGTAACAAGTTTCAGTGTTGGAGTGGTTATATAGAGGAAGAATCAACTGGTTAAATGAGTTGAAGTGTATCAAAAAATCAAGTGGTTGAAAACAACATTCACAAGATCCAGGTGACAATTCTTGCGCACAGGTTTCTTTATTTGAAGTTGTGTTAGTGACTCTTTTACAACTTGTTGAATTTTATTCGATCAATAAAATCTTTTTTTTTTTATAATTCAGGTGTCCTTGTCACCTTACGTACACATCATCTTACGAGGCCTGTGCAATAGAGAATATTGTATTAAACTTATCAGGCTTAGATACTTTTTGCGAGTCATACCCAATGGGCACTGTCCAGCTGTTGCAATCATATATATAGTGGACGTATGATTTCATGTTGCATACGTTTAAACTAGAAAAAGATAAAGGAAAAGACGAATTTGAGTGGACATCAATTGAATGGAGGTCTTCTTCGTCTGCTCTTGCATGGATTAGTATGTAAAGGAATTTTTGGAGGATCGGATGGCTCTCTACTTGACTCGGGGAATGCTTACGGTTCAGCAGGACCACAAGCCATAGCAAAATAGACGTGGCCTTTAGTCTCTTCGGAAGGAAAAATGCTTCAGACACAAATGCGGTCGAGAACATTTTTTTTTGAACTTATGAAGCTCAAGTACTTGTAGTGTGAGTCATATATGCATACCTGATACCAGTACTCTTCGGATACTTATGAATGTATTCCAAATGAAAAATAATTTTCTTTACATTTTAACGTGTGGGATAATATAATCTACTTTTTTTTTTTTTTTGAAGTTTTTGTTTTTTCAATCGTTGAGCATTTAATATCTTGAAGTCATCTTTGAAATAAATTCTAGCAGTAAACTCGTGCGACAGAGAGCATTGAGTTTTTGAACTCCTGTCAATTGTATGATCTTGGTGAACTATGTATGGGTGGGCTTTGTTAAGTTAGCATGAATACTGCTATTTTCGCTCGACGAAAACAATTTGAAGCATTGTTATAAAAGCTTAATTTGAGATAGCATTTTTTAGTAGAATAATTTCTAACTATCGGTGCTTTATTTGTCTTATATTTATTGCTTGGAAAAATAATTTCCGCAGTCGATTTAATTGATTTTTGAAATTGCATTTCAAATACAATGGGGCTTCAATGACACAACTTGAGTATGTATGTATAGAAAGTAAGTTGAGAAAATCGCTGGGAAAAAGTACAGTGAGTTTGGTGAAAAGAAACTCCTAGATTGATCTTTATTGGTCGGGTCAACTTGCAATAATTTTGAAAAAAAGCAAGTGATTGGGATTGGATTCCTGTAAAGAAGTTTTTGACCGGTGAAATTGTTCACCTCCGTAAAAACTTTCTCTATGGAGCCCCTGTAAAGAAGTTTTTCTCATTTTTAAAATGTACATATGAGCCTTAACCGGTGAAATTGTTCACCTCCGTGAAAACCTTCTCTACGGAGTATATATTGATGAAATGCCTAGCTTGAAGCCTTTTCTTTCACTGAAACCATTGCCCCTTCTGCTTGCACCTGTGATTAATAAGGTTTTTTTCCAACCAGAAAGCCATGTGCCCGGAGTAATTAAATTGCTAAAAACTGATGTAGGACAAAAATGGAGAGTTTTTGTATTTTATTTTTATTGTTTTAGAATAAGATTTTGATTAGGAATATTTCCGTTTAGGTTAGAATTATTAACTTTCCGTATTCGGTTTAATTTTAATTTTTACCTTTATTAGGATTCTTGGTCTACAAGAATTAGGATTTTATTTTAATTAATTAAGAAATATCTTTTATTTAATGCCGTTTGTTTTGGCATGATTTATTATTTCTTTTACAGTAGGATTTCTAGGGTTAGGGTCTTATAAAAAGGGCTGTAACCTATTCAATTAAAAAACTTTTAAGCTTTGATCAATAATATTACAGAGGTTTTCTCTTTCTTTCTTGTGCGCAAGAATTGCTCGTTGCGACGAGTTGTTTATCTCGTTTGGACTAGTACGCTAACTAGTCTCTCGTGAATTCCGCCGCGTCAAGTGGTATCAGAGCAAGGCTTTACCTGGTTCGATGGCACCAAACAAAGTTGAAGACACACCCATTGACGTTGGTCGTGGTAAAGAATTTAACAGAATTCGCACCAAGAGATTTGCTCATGGTCAATCTGTTAAATACAAAGTTGATAGGAACTGCGTTGGGGGATTTGCCCACAACCAGCCTATTAACCAAAACGTCTCCGGAAGATATTCTTATTATCAACTTGATAGTGAGGATGGATCTGAAGATGAGTTACCTGATGATTATTATGGATATCAGTTGAAGAAGCGACATTCAAGGTCCGAAGGATTTTATCGCACAGATGACGACTTTTTAACTTTTCAGGTAGAACCAATAATTTCTACTTTTCATGGGTATTGCCATCTTGAAAATTTTATTTATTGGTTTCGTAAAGTAGATAAATTCTTTGAGTTTTACACGGATATTCCTGAAGAGAATGAGGTCAAATATGCGGCTCGTAAATTATATGGCTATGTTTCTACGTGGTGGAAACGATTGCAGTCCAATAGATTGCGACAATATAAACAACCCATTAGGACATGGCCCAGGATGAGACGATTGATGAGTGATAGATTTCTTCAATCAAATCATGGACAGGAATTGTATCAAGAATACCAAAGAAAACTTGAGTCAAAACAAATGTTCCAAGGTACTTTTGATTTGCAATATTTTTCACAAAGAGTTACGAGTTATTTGAGTAAATACCAAGCAATTTCTGAAAGTCAACAAACTAGCCATGCTCTTTCAACTTCAGTTCGACACTTCTTAATTGTATTGATGGATATGAGATTGCCGAAGAGGAAGGAGATCGAGTTAAACTAGAGAAGGTGATATTTGTTGAACCTAATATCGAAGAAACAATGGAGGTCGATGTAGAATGCAACCATTATGGGTACAATGAAACTGATGATAAAGAGAAAGTTGACCTTTATATTAGCGAAAAAGAGGAATGCAAGATTAAAGTTCATGATCAAGATGAAATTGGCATCAATACTTGTGTGCAAGAGAATATTGAAATTATTTCAGACGAGGCTGCGGAGGACCAAAATAATATTGCATTGGAGGTTTGTGCATTTGGGCTTGATGAATCACCCACAATGGAGTTGACTACAACACTACAAGAAAATATGGCTGTTGCTGAAATTCGATTTTCTAACAAAAGAGTGCCAACCAACTCTATAATAAATCAAAGTTTAGAGAATCAGCAACTTCAGCATAAGGTTCTAGTTGATTTTCTTGGAGTGCAGCAATTTGATTGGGTTCTCAACATTCATCTAGTGAATTTTGTCAATAAGTTAAAGCATGCTGAGAAACAATCTTTGCAAGTACACTTTTTCTTGAAGTTTTATTTAAAGTTAAGGAAGGAGTTGAAGTATTCTAAGTATCTGTTTATTTGGCATGGAAGATGGCAGATTCTTAACGAGAACTCGAGGTCGAGTTCTTTTGAAGAAAAGGAGACTGATGTAGGACAAAAATGGAGAGTTTTTGTATTTTATTTTTATTGTTTTAGAATAAGATTTTGATTAGGAATATTTCCGTTTAGGTTAGAATTATTAACTTTCCGTATTCGGTTTAATTTTGATTTTTACCTTTATTAGGATTCTTGGTCTACAAGAATTAGGATTTTATTTTAATTAATTAGAAAATATCTTTTATTTAATGCCGCTTGTTTTGGCATGATTTATTATTTCTTTTACAGTAGAATTTCTAGGGTTAGGGTCTTATAAAAAGAGCTGTAACCTATTCAATTAAAAAACTTTTAAGCTTTGATCAATAATATTACAGAGATTTTCTCTTTTTTTCTTGTGCGCAAGAATTGCTCGTTGCGACGAGTTATTTATCTCGTTTGGACTAGTACGCTAACTAGTCTCTCGTGAATTCCGCCGCGTCAAAAACATACTAAGAGTTAAAGGATTGCTATGGCCCCAACAGATAATTATGTGCTCTGCCTTAAATTGATTATTATTTGATCTTATGTTTTGTAAATATGCGATAGTTTTTTCTCAATTACCTATAATTTTTCTGATTTTTCATGATGATCTATCTACAAGGACTAAAAATGACGATCAAAATTCTTAAAAATACAGTAAAACTAAAAATAATTCAAAATAACAGTTTCTTAAATAAGGGCTTAAAAAATTTGCTCCTTCAAACCTTTCCTTTGTTGTCCCTTTATAGGCCCTGTACAGTGTGTTTCACTAAATTCTTTCTCACTATATGTTGCCACGCAATTGCAGAGCGGGAACAATCAAAAAACAAGTGCGGGTTTCAGGGTTTGTTTCAACGAACTCATAATAGAGTTGGGGTACTTTAGAGAATTCGAAGTGAGTATTTAGGTGTTAAAACACATTAAGAGTAAAAATTTTACATAGGAATGCTGAGCAAGTGCACAAGCCTAGGTGAAGTCACAGCTTCGTTAAGGTAACGAGCGAAAATCCAAAAATCATGCTGCACGGCTCTTCAAACCACTAGGTATTTTACAGAATTCCTAATAATTATGCTACAGTACCTCGCAGGATGTGGCGAGGCAATATTCACGAGCTTTTTTGGAAGCCACGCTGCACGTGCCTACCCAATTATTAATTTGTTTGTAAATTGCCTACCCAAATTTTACATACCAACACAACCTCTTTTGAATGGAAATACATTTTTAAGCATGCACCGAGCTCATAATGAGATCATCTAAACCGACCATTTTGTAGTACTTGTTGAGAAGTTTATTGATGAAAAATTTATTTCATCGAACATCTATAGGTATCTAAATCCAAAAATAAAATATTTTGAAAGTATGTTATTTGATAGCTATTGATATCCCATCAAGATAATTTTTCTTACGAATGATACGTTAACAACACCAATGGTATGAGCGGTTCGGATCATATCGTTATGGGTCGGTCTGCCTCCTCTACCGTATACTTAAAATCGCTAGTATAATGTTTGAAATTTATTATGCGAATAAAGGAATACTAAAAATCATGAGTATTAATTTCAATGGGGTAGAGTTAAAATACAAAGACCGGTGCAGTGTCCAAAAATTACAGCTAAGGACATTTTCAACATTAACAAATATTCTCAGTATATTTTTAACGGGTATTAATTATCAAAACATAACCTGGGCCGTCATTTTCCCCAAAAATTAAGCACGAGCATTTTGTGCATGAAAGAGGGGCTCTAGTAGAAACAGAAGACACAAGAGCAATTTAGCTTGTAAAATTTATCTATTTCATCTGGGCGGGGCGGGCTGGGTTTCAAGGGCCATGTCCAAGTCTATTCCAATAATTAAATGGGTTCAAAAAGTCTACCAAATTCATTTCTATGAGCACAAGTAATAACTCCAAACCCTAACAAATTTGGGCTGGGTTGGGTGGGCTCAGTGGCCAGTGTGCACCACTACTTGTACGCGGATATGCGAGCATACATACCTATATTATTTTTAGCTTGTTAAAGGTCATGAAAGAACTCGAGTTTGACTAAAATCTAGGCAAGTTTGAATCGTCAAATTTTCATCGAGTTCGAGCTTGAACTCTAGTTTGCTAAGAACTTAAACAGACAAATCTGAACATTTAGATATTAGTCTTGATTCGGCTCGTTCATAGTCGTATCTCGACAAGAAGAATATGAAAAACTTATATATTAAATAAAATACTATGAAGATAATTAATCCAAAAAGACAAGAGAAAGAGTTTTTATTGTGTAAATATATTCCGAAGTACCAAAAAAAAAAATTAGTGTAAATATGTTATGTATTGTGTGCGCAGTTATCCACAATCCCCAACAAATTGATTCGATTCTTGGGTTAGGTCGCAAAAAGTAATTTCTTGTGAACTCCAAATTTCCGGGGCAAATGGTGCGCGTAATTGAGGTGTGGGTAATGTGGCCAAACCAGTGGCCGTCGAACCAACAAATAAATAAACAAATAAAACCTCTTTCTGTATTATCCAAAAGGTTGGCAATAAGAGGGGAAGACTAGAATCATACTCCCTCCGTCCCACTTTGTTGTGCCTGTTTCGTTTTTGACACCTCACCAAAAAATTGCGTATATCTCACGATCTATAATTAGAAAAAGATCAAGGCTATCATTAGAGGAAGCTCAGAATATCATATATTTTCCTTCGATGCCATAAGCCAGCAAGACATCACGTGGTCTGGACTGGATTAAAATAGAAAATAAAAACAGAAGTGATTGACATTCGAATACACACTCTTTTACACAACCAATAAGAAGGGATAAAACATAATGTATAAGGTATGTGTAGGCCTGTAGGGTACACCTCTCTTTTGTTCCATGAATAATGAATTTCACTTTGTATAATTCTTGACATTCATTTTTTAAAGTTATATTTTCATGAATTAGCTATGTTTGTGTACAGATGTGCGGGTGCATGAGTATATTTTTCTTACATAATAATAATAATACTCCCTTCGTTCCTGAACGAGTGTCTCTTACAAAAGACGCACAATTTTTGAATAAGAAATAAAGTACTTTCGTGCATCATTTTTTAAATTTCTTAAAAAATTGCACACTTTTTCATAAGGGACACTAATTTAGGGATGGATGAGCCCCGTTCCACTTTATCAACTAAGTACTTTAAAAATAAAGATATATTTTTAAGTTTAAAAATAATGGGCTTACGAAAATAATTTTTCAATTTTTTTGCAAGAGTTGAGATCTATCAAACAAGATCTATGTTGCATATTTTTTTATTTCAATAAGCCAATTATTTTTAAGCTTGAAAATTGCAAATACGTACTTATTTTTTAAGGTGGTAATAGTATCAAACACACACCATATTAATTCCTCAGTCAAAATCCCAAAGAAGACCAACACCCTCCTAGTCCTCCCTAAGAGAGAGAGATCAGGTTAAGGCAAGTAACTACCAGTTGTGATCACTATCCTGAATTCCCTGTCCTTCTTCTCTGTCCCACCCTTAAATGATTAACACGTGTCCCCTTTGCAAAACCTAAAAGATGCCACCACACCCAATCTCTCCCTTTGTCTTTTCCCCTCTTTCTCTTCCCCAAAAGTCACAAACACCACGGCCGGCCCTTCTTGCCGGTTCAACTGCCACCACCGGTATCGTTGTTTTGCAGCGATTACATTAGAGAATTAATTGGTTCATCCTCATTGGAAAAAACACGAGAGAAGAGGAAGAGAAGAGTGCCGGTAGTGTCGTTTCGCCACCACTCGTCGGCGTCAGAGGAATCGCTCCAACCACCGTCTCCGCTGCCATTGTTGTTGTTTTGGTTGTCTAGGTTATTGAGGAGGAGAGGGGAAGTAGCATAGAGAAATTTTCAGGGTTTCCGAGGAACAGCAAGGCGAGAAGATTGAGCCGCTTACGACAGTCGGAGGCAGTGGTGAAGAGAAGCTTGGAGCAAAGTGAAAGCGAGAACGTGTTGGTAGTGGCAGTTGCACCGGTGAGAAGGGCCGATAGTGGTGGTCATGATTTTTGGGGCAGAGGAAGAGGGGAGAAGACAAAGGGAGGTATTGGGTGTGGTGGGATCTTTTTAGATTTTGCTAAGGAGGATATGTGTCAATCATTTAACGGTGGGGCAAAGAAGGGGGACAGGGGATTTGAGTCCCTTTCTCTCTCTCCTCCTCAACACTCAACGTTGTCGCTCTCGCCCTCCTCCTCCTCCTCCTCCTCCAAAGCCAAGCAAATTCCTCCTCCTCCTCCTCCTCCTCTGCCCCACCACCACCACCCTCTAGCCCGCGGCGGCGAAACCCCAAATCCCTCTTCACCTCCTCCCTCCAGGCCGCCACCGCTGTGGTGACCATCCCCACCCCATGCCAACCACTTCCCGTCGACGAGCTCATCATTGATGGTGTGGTTATTATGATTGTTTTTTCTGTGATGCTTCTTGTGGTTGTGATTATGATGATCCTCAATGTAGTCTACGTGGTACATCGTCTCGTGGTCAGGGTGGAAGCCCGAGGGGACGAGGAGGCAGTGGTATTGAGGATACGACAACTGTTAATCGGTCCCCCCCGCGACCATCCCGCGCCGAGCCATGGAGGCTGTGGAGGCTTGATCAGGTAATTTCCACTAGAATAGGTTGTGTCTTCTTGTTCTTATCCATGCAATATTCCACCAATTTCTTTAAATACTGTAAGTTACAATAAGAATAAAACCCACGAACTATTACATCACGAAGTACCAAATAGAAAACAAAAATCATATAACTTGGCTTGTAGTTGTAGAGTCTCTGCTCCTTGCCGTGAATCCGATTTCTTTAGTATTTCATCTTGTTTCTGTTTAATTTAGACGAGCATTTGTCAATAAAATTGGAACATGAAAGATACACTACAAAATGATTCAAAGGTCTGAACTATCTCATACATGAAAAATCCTTATTCCATTTACGATCCCAACAAAAAATTCTAAATAATATGTTGTTAATGGTATACTTTTTTGGTAGTGTCTTGTGTTGAGATTTTGGTGTGCCAACGTCACACATCTTCTTGAACCTCGAACCGATCACAAAAAAAAGAGACAGAATCCAAGTAACCTGATCAAGCCTCCTCGGCTCGGCGTGGGACGGTCCGTGGGGGACCAGCCATCGTGATATGCTCCTCAACGAAGCAGCAACTGCCACCTCTCGGGCTTCAGCAAGGTTTCCACATACAGTATGAGTAATATAACAGTAACTACCGCCAAAACAGGCGTCGCCGAAGAAGCGATAAGAATGACGATTCCAATTAATACAATCTTGCCGGCGGGAAGTGGTCGGGGTGGGGGTGGGAATGGTTATCGCTGCCGCCACAGTGATGGCCTGAAAGGAAGAGATAGATAGGGATCGGTGGTGGTGGTGGGGCAGAGGAGGAAGAGGGTAGCCATTGGAAAAGAGAAGGCGAGAGGAGGAGGATGATGAGGTTGAGGAGAGAGAGAGAGAGAGAGAGAGAGAGAAAGAGAGATCACCTATTCACTATAGTAAAAAACCCAAAGGGGGGATGAGGTAGTTAAAATTGTGTCTCTATATATCAGCAGAGACCATCCGTCCTAAAGATACCATGCACATGTTCATATTTATTTTTGTATATATAGTTCCTCGTAGTCTTTTTGGTGACATAATTAGATAGAAAACGTTTTATTAGCATTTAACTCAGTTTATGCGTAAGATTGAAAACCTATTATGTTTTTTCGTGCTGTTGTTGTGCCCATGCATTTTTCATGACTGTGCTTTTCTCGTGCTATTGCCGTGCTCGTGCCATGTTTTCCAAATAATATGTCGTTAATGGTATACTCCTTTGGTAGTATCTTGTGTTGCGATTTTGGTGTGCCAATGTCACACATCTTCTTGAACACCAAACCTATCAAAAAAAAGAAAAAAAAAAGGAGACAAAATCCAAGTTACATGATCAAGCCTCCTCGGCTTGGCATGGGACGGTCCGGGGGAGACCGGCCACTGCGATATCCTCCCCAGCGAGGCGGCAACTGCCACCTCTCGGGTTTCAGCAAGAGGTCCACATACACGACGAGTAATATAACTGTAACTATCGCCAAAACAAGCATTTCCGAAGATGTGATAAGAACGACGATTCCAATTATGATGATCTTGCCGGCGGGAAGTGGTCGGGGTGGGGGTGGGGATGGTTGTCGCTGCCCCTGTAGTGATGTCCTGGAAGGAGGAGATGGAGGGGGATCGGTGGCGGTGGTGGTGGGGCAGATGAGAAGGAAGGCTGCGGTGAGGAGGAAGAATGTAGGCATTGGAAAGGAGGAAGAGAGAGGAGGAGGAGGAGGAGGAGGAGAGAGAGAGAGAGAGAGAGAGAGAGAGAGAGAGAGAGAGAGAGAGAGAGAGAAAGAAAGTTCACTAATTCACTATTGTAAACAAACCCAAAGGTGGGATGGGATAGTTAGGATTATGTCTCTATATATCAGCAGAGACCATCCATTCTACAGATACCACGCATCCGTTCGTATTTATTTTTGTATATATAGTTCCTTGTAGTCTTTTTTGTGACATAATTAGATAAAAAAACCTATTATTAGCATTTAACTCAGTTTATGCGTACGATAGAAAACCTATTATATTTTTTCGTGCCCGTGCTTTTCTCGTGCTATTGCCGTGCTTATGCACGTTTTCCAAATAATATGTCGTTAATGGTATACTCTTTTGGTAGTGTCTTAGGTTGAAATTTTGGTGTGCCAATGTCACACATCTTCTTGAACCCCGAACCGATCATAAAAAAAAGAGACAGAATCTAAGTTACTTGATCAAGCCTCCTCGGCTCGGCATGGGATGGTCGGTCGGGACCGACCGCCGCGATATCCTCCCCGGAGAGGTGACAACTGCCACCTCTCGGGCTTCAGCAAGGGGTCTATATGCACTACGAGTAATATAACTGTAACTACTGCCAAAACAAGCGTCGCCGAAGATGCAATAAGAACGACAATTCTAATTATGACGATCTTGCCAGCGGGAAGTGGTCGGGGTGGGGATGGTTATCGGTGTCTTTGAAGCGATGGCTTGGAAGGAGAAGATGGAGGGAGATCGGTGGTGGTGGGAGGGGGAGGGAGGGGCAGTGGTGGTGCGGCAGAGGAAGAGATGGGCTGCAGTGTGGAGAAAGAGGGTAGGCATTGGAAAGGATAAGGAGAGAGGAGGAGGAGGAGGAGAGAGAGAGAGAGAGAGAGATTACCAATTCACTATTGTTAGCAAACCCATGGGGGGGATGGGTTAGTTATGATTGTGTTTCTATATATCAGCAGAGACCATCCATCCTATAGATCCCATACACCCGTTCATATTTATTTTTGAATGTATAGTTCCTTGTAATCTTTTTGGTGACACAATTAGAAAGAAAACCTATTGTTAGCATTTAACTTAGTTTATGCGTAAGATTGAAAACTTATTATGTTTTTTCGTGCTGTTTTTGTCCCCATGCTTTTTTCATGCCCGTGCTTTTGTCGTGCTATTGCCATGCTCGTGCCATATTTCCCAACTAATATGTCATCAATGGTATACTCCTTTGGCAGTGTCTTGTGTTTAGATTTTTGTGTGCCAATGTCACACATTTTCTTAAACCCCGAGCCGATAAAAAAAAAGAAAAATAAAAGTTACCTGATTAAGCCTCATCGCCTCAACGTGGGACGGTCCGGGGGGGACCAGCCACTGCAATATCCTTCCCAGCGAGGCAGCAACTGCCATCTCTCGGACTTTAGCAAGGGGTCCATATTCACTACAAGTAATATAATTGTAACTATAGCCAAAACCAGAGTCGCCGAAGATGCGATAAGAACGACGATTCCAATTATGACAATCTTGCTAGCGGGAAGTGGTCGGGGTGGGGGTGGGGATGGTTGTCGTTGCCGTCTCAGCGATAGCCTGTAAGGAAGCGATGGAGAGGGATCGGTAGAGGTGGTGGTGGGAGGGGGGGCGGTGGTGGGGGTGGGGCAGAGGAGGACGACGACTGCGGTGAGGAGGAAGAGGGTTGGCATTGGAAAGGAGGAAGAGTGAGGACGAGGACGAGGAGAGAGAGAGAGAGAGAGAGAGAGAGAGAGAGAGAGAGAGAGAGAGAGAGAGAGAGAGAGAGAGTTGACCAATTCACTATTGTAAGCAAACCCAAAGGGAGGATGGGGTATTCAGGATTGTTTCCCTATATATATCAGCAGAGACCATCCATTCTACAGATACCACGCACCCGTTCATATTTATTTTTGTGTATACAGTTCCTTGTTGTCTTTTTGGTGACACAATTAGATAGAAAAACTATTATTAGCATTTAACTCAATATTTGAGTAAGATAGAAAACTTATTATGTTTTCTCGTGATGTTGTTGTGCCCGTGCTTTTCTCGTGCTCATGTCACATTTTCCAAATTATAAGTTGTTAATGGTATTCTCCTTTGGTAGTGTCTTGTGTTGAGATTTTGGTGTGCCAATGTCACACATTTTCATGTACCCAGAACCGATCAAAAAAAAAAAGAAAAAGTGACAGAATGCAAATTACCTGATCAAGCCTCCTCGGCTTGGCGTGTGATGGTCTGAGGGGGAACGACCACCGCGATATCCTCCCCAGCGAGCTGGCAACTGCCACCTCTCGGGCTTCAGCAATGGGTCCACATACACTACGAGTAATATGCCTATAAATACTGCAAAACAAGTGTCGCCGAAAATGCTATAAGAACGATGATTCTAATTATGACGATCTTGCCAACGGGAAGTGGTCGGGGTGGGGATGGTTCTCGGTGTCGCTGCAGTGATGGCTTGGAAGGAGAAGATGGAGGGAGATCGGTGGTGGTGGTGGGAGGGGGGGCAGTGGTGGTGCGACAGGGGGGAGATGGGCTGCGGTGTGGAGGAAGAGGGTAGGCATTGGAAAGGATGAGAAGAGAGGAGGAGGAGGAGGAGAGAGAGAGAGAGAGAGAGAGAGAGAGAGAGAGAGAGAGAGAGAGGAGAGAGAGAGAGAGAGAGAGAGAGAGAGAGAGAGAGAGAGAGAGATAGAGAGTTTACCAATTCACTATTGTTAGCAAACCCATAGGGGGGATGGGTTAGTTATGATCGTGTCTCTATATATCAGCAGAGATCATCCATCCTATGGATTCCACACACCCGTTCATATTTATTTTTATATGTATAGTTCCTTGTAGTCTTTTTGGTGACACAATTAGAAAGAAAACCTATTGTTAGCATTTAACTTAGTTTATGCATAAGATTGAAAACCTATTATGTTTTTTCGTGCTTTTGTTGTCCCCATGGTTTTTTCATGCCCATGCTTTTGTTGTGCTATTGTCATGCTCGTGCCACGTTTCTCAAATAATATGTCGTTAATGGTATACTCCTTTGGCAGTGTCTTGTGTTGAGATTTTTGTGTGCCAATGTCACATTTTCTTGAACCCCGTACCAATAAAAAAAAAGAGACAAAATAAATGTTACTTGATCAAGCCTAATCGCCGAGACGTGGGACGGTCCGGGGGGGACCGGCCACCACAATATCCTTCCCAGCGAGGCGGTAACTGCCATCTCTCGGGCTTTAGCAAGGGTCCACATTCACTCCAAGTAATATAATTGTAACTATAGCCAAAACCAAAGTCGCCGATGATGCGATAAGAACGACGATTACAATTATAACGATCTTGCTAGCGGGAAGTGGTCGGGGTGGGGGTGGGGATGGTTGTCGCTGCTGTCGCAGCGATGGCCTAGAAAGAGGCTATGGAGGGGGATCGGTGGTGGTGGTGGTGGGAGGGGCAGAGGAGGATGACGACTGCAGTGAGGAGGAAGAGGGTAGGCATTGGAAAGGAGGAAGAGAGAGGATGAGGAGGAGGAGAGAGAGAGAGATTACCAATTCACTATTGTAAGCAAACCCAAAGGGGGGATGGGGTATTCAGGATTGTGTCCCTGTATATATCAGGAGAGACCATCCATTCTATAGAAACCCACGCACCCATTCATATTTATTTTTGTATACACTGTTCCTTGTTGTCTTTTTGGTGACACAATTAGATAGAAAAACTATTGTTAGCATTTAACTCAGTATTTGAGTAAGATAGAAAACTTATTATGTTTTTTCGTGCTGTTGTTGAGGCCGTGCTTTTCTCGTGCTATTGTCGTGCTCGTATCATGTTTTCCAAATAATAAGTTATTAATGGTATACTCCTTTGGTAGTGTCTCGTGTTGAGATTTTGGTTTACCAATGTCAAACATTTTCTTGAACCCAAAACCGATCAAAAAAAAAAAAAGAGACAGAATCCAAATTACCTGAACTCGGCTTGGCCTGTGATGGTCTGAGGGGGAACGGCCACCGCAATATCCTCCCCAGCGAGGTGGCAACTGCCACCTCTCGAGATTCAGCAAGGGGTCCACATACACTACGAGCAATATGACAATAAATACAAGAACGACGATTCTAATTATGACGATTTTGCCAACGGGAAGTGGTCGGGGTGGGGATGGTTGTCGATGTTGCTGCAGCGATGGCTTGGAAGGAGAAGATGGAAGGAGATTGGTGGTGGTGGTGGTGGTAAGAGGGGGGGTGGGGGTAGTGGTGGTGCGGTAGAGGAGGAGATGGGCTGCGGTGTGGAGGAAGAGGGTAGGCATTGGAAAGGATGAGGAGAGAGGAGGAGGAGGAGGAAGAGGAGGAGAGAGAGAGAGATTACCAATTCACTATTCTTAGCAAACCCATAGGGGGATGGGTCAGTTATGATTGTGTCTCTATATATCAGCAGAGACCATCCATCCTATGGATCCCACACACTCGTTCATATTTATTTTTATATGTACAGTTCCTTGTAATCTTTTTGGGGATACAATTAGAAAGAAAACCTATTGTTAGCATTTATCTTTTTTTATGCGTAAGATTGAAAACCTATTATGTTTTTTCGTGCTGTTATTGTCCCCATGCTTTTTTCATGTCCGTGCTTTTGTCGTGCTATTGCCATGCTCGTGCCACGTTTCACAAATAATATGTCGTTAATGGAATACTCCTTTGGTAGTGTATTGTGTTGAGATTTTTTTGTGCCAATGTCACACATTTTCTTGAACCCCAAACCGATAAAAAAAGTGACAAAATAAAAGTTACTTGATCAAGCCTCATCACCTCGACGTGGGATGGTCCGGGGGGGACCGGCCACCACAATATCCTTCCCAGCGAGGCGGCAACTGCCATCTCTCGGGCTTTGGCAAGGGGTCCACATTCACTACAAATAATATAATTGTAACTATAGCCAAAAGCAGAGTCGCCAAAGATGCGATAAGAATGACGAATCCAATTATGACGATCTTGCTAGCGGGAAGTGGTCGGGGTTGGGGTGGGGATGGTTGTCGCTGTCGTCTCAACGATGGCCTAGAAGGATGCGATGGAGGGGGATCGATGGTGGTGGTGGTGGTGGTGGGAGAGGGAGGCGGTGGTGGGGTTGGGGCAGAGGAGAACGACGACTACGGTGAGGAGGAAGAGGGTAGGCATTGGAAAGGAGGAAGAGAGAGGAGGAGGAGGAGGAGGAGAGAGAGAGAGAGAGAGAGAGTTGACCAATTCACTATTGTAAGCAAACCCAAATGGGTGATGGGGTATTCAGGATTGTGTCCCTATATATATCAGCAGAGACCATCCATTCTACAGATACCACGCACCCGTTCATATTTATTTTTTTATATACAGTTCCTTGTTGTCTTTTTGGTGACACAATTAGATAGAAAAACTATTATTAGCATTTAACTCAGTATTTGAGTAAGATAGAAAACTTATTATGTTTTTTCGTGCTGTTGTTGAGGCCGTGCTTTTCTCGTGCTATTGTCGTGCTCGTGTCACGTTTTCCAAATAATAAGTTGTTAATGGTATACTCCTTTGGTAGTGTCTTGCGTTGAGATTTTGGATTGCCAATGTCATACATTTTCTTAAACCTAGAACCGATCAAAAAAAAAAGAAGAGACAGAATCTAAATTACCTGATCAAGCCTCCTCGGCTTGGCTGTGATGGTCCGACGGGGAACGGCCACCGCGATATCCTCCCCAGCGAGGTGGCAACTACCACCTTTCAGGTTTCAGCAAGGGGTCCACATACACTACGAGTAATATGACTATAAATACAGCAAAACAAGCGTCGCCGAAGATGCTATAAGAATGAGGATTCTAATTATGACGATCTTGCCAACGGGAAGTGGTCGGGGTGGGGATGGTTGTCGGTGTCGCTACTGCGATGGCTTGGAAGGAGAAGATGGAGGGAGATCGGTGGTGGTGGTGGTGGTGGGAGGGGGGGCAGTGGTGTTGCGGCAGAGGAGGAGATGGGCTATAGTGTTGAGGAAGAGGGTAGGCATTGGAAAGGATGAGGAGAGAGCAGAAGGAAGAGAGAGAGAGAGAGAGAGAGATATTACCAATTCACTATTGTTAGCAAACCCATAGGGGGGATGGGTTAATTATGATTGTGTCTCTATATATTAGAAGAGCCCATCCATCCTTTGGATCCCATACACCCGTTCATATTTATTTTTATATGTTTAGTTCCTTGGAATCTTTTTTGTGACACAATTAGAAAGAAAACCTATTGTTAGCATTTAACTTAGTTTATGCGTAAGATTGAAAACCTATTATGTTTTTTCGTGCAGTTTTTGTCCCAATGCTTTTTTCATGCCCGTGCTTTTGTCGTGCTATTGCCATGCTCGTGCCACGTTTCCCAAAAAATATGTCGTTAATGGTATACTCCTTTGGTAGTGTTTTGTGTTGAGATTTTTGTGTGCCAATGTCACACATTTTCTTGAACCCCGAACCGATAAAAAAAAGAGACAAAATAAAATTTACCTGATCAAGCCTCATCGCCTCGACGTGGGACGGTCCGGGGGGGACCAGCCACTGCAATATCCTTCTCAGCGAGGTGGCAACTGCCATCTCTCGGGCTTTAGCAAGGGGTCCACATTCATTACAAGTAATATAACTGTAACTATAGCCAAAACCAGAGTCGCCGACGATGCGATAAGAACAACGATTCCAATTATGATGATCTTGCTAGCGGGAAGTGGTCGGGGGGGGGGGGGGGGGGGGGGGTGAGGATGGTTGTCGCTGCCGTCGCAGCAATGGCCTGGAAGGAGGCGATGGAGAGGGATCGGTAGTGGTGGTGGTGGTGGTGGTGGTGGGAGGGGGAGGCAGTGGTGGGGGTAGGGCAGAGGTGAACGACGACTGCGGTGAGGAGGAAGAGGGTAGGCATTGGAAAGGAGGAAGAGAAAGGACGAGGACAAGTAGGAGAGAGAGTTGATCAATTCACTATTGTAAGCAAACCCAAAGGGGGGATGGGGTACTTAGGATTGTGTCCCTATATATATCAGCAGAGACCATCCATTCTACAGATACCACGCACCAGTTCATATTTATTTTGTATATACAGTTCCTTGTTGTCTTTTTGGTGACACAATTAGATAGAAAAATTATTATTAGCATTTAACTCTGTATTTGAGTAAGATAGAAAACTTATTATGTTTTTTCGTGCTGTTGTTGAGCCCGTGCTTTTCTCGTGCTATTGTCGTGCTCGTGTCACGTTTTCCAAATAATAAGTTGTTAATGGTATACTCCTTTGGTAGTGTCTTGTGTTGAGATTTGGTGTGCAATTGTCACACATTTTCTTGAACCCAGAACCGATCAAAAAAAAGAAGAAGAGACAGAATTCAAATTACCTGATCAAGCCTCATCGGCTTGGCGTGTGATAGTCCGAGGGGGAACGGCCACCGCGATATCCTCCCCAGCGAGGTGGCAACTCTCGAGCTTCAGCAACGGGTCCACATACACTTCGAGTAATATGACTATAAATACCGCAAAACAAGCGTCGCCGAAGATGCTATAAGAACGACAATTTTAATTATGACGATCTTGCCGGTGTGAAGTGGAAGTGGAAGTGGTAGGGGTTGGGGCGGGGATTGTTATCGCTGCCGCCACAGTGATGGCTTGGGAAAGGGGTGGTAGGGGTTGGGGCAGGGATTGTTATCGCTGCCGCCATAGTGATGGCCTGGAAAAGGGGGGGGGGTGTTGCTTGTGGGGTAGAGGATGAGGAGGGTACGCATTGGAAATGAGGAGGAGAAGGAGGTGGTGGAGGAGGAGAGAGAGAGATCACTAATTCACTATTGTAAACAAACCCAAAGGTGGGATGGGGTAGTTAGGATTGTGTCTCTATATATCAGCAGAGACCATCCATTCTACAGATACCACGCACCCGTTCGTATTTATTCTTGTATATATAGTTCCATGTTTTCTTTTTGGTGACTTAATTAGATAGAAAACCTATTATTAGCATTTAACTCAGTTTATGCGTAAGATAGAAAACCTATTATATTTTTTTGTGTCCGTGCTTTTGTCGTGCTATTGCCGTGCTCGTACCATATTTTCCAAATAATATGTCGTTAATGGTATACTTTTTTAGTAGTGTCTTGGGTTGGGATTTTGGAGTGCCAATGTCACACGTTTTATTGAACCCCGAACCGATCATAAAAAAAGAGACAGAATCTAAGTTACCTGATCAAGCCTCCTCAGCTCGGCGTGGGATGGTCCCGGGGGGACCGACAACCGCGATATCCTCCCGGCGAGGCGGCAACTACCACCTCTCAGGCTTCAGTAAGGGGTCCACATTCACTACGAGTAATATAATTGTAACTATAGCTAAAACAAGAGTCGCCGAAGATGCGATAAGAACGACGATTCCAATTATGACGATCTTGCTAGAGGGAAGTGGTCGGGGTGGGGGTGGCGATGGTTGTCGCTGCCGCCGCAGCGATTGCCTCGAAGGAGGCAATGGAGGGGGATCGGTGGTGGTGGTGGTGGTGGTGGGGGGGGGGGGGGGCGGGGGGGGGAGTGGTAGGGGTGGGGCAGAGGAGGAGGAGGGCTGCGGTGAGGAGGAAGAGGGTAAGCATTGGAAATGAGGAAAAGAGAGGTGGATGAGAGAGAGAGTTGACTTATTCACTATTGTAGGCAAACCTAAAGGGGGGTGGGGTATTCAGGATTGCGTCCCTATATATCAGTAGAGACCATCCATCCTACAGATACCATGCACCCGTTTATATTTGTTTTTGTATATACAGTTCCTTGTCTTTTTGGTGACATAATTAGATAGAAAACCTATTATTAGCATTTAACTCGTTATATGAGTAAGATAGAAAACCTATTATGTTTTTTCGTGCTGTTGTTGAGTCCGTGCTTTTCTCGTGCTATTGTCGTGCTCGTGTCACGTTTTCCAAATAATGTCATTAATTGTATGCTCCTTTGGTAGTGTCTTGTGTTGAGATTTTGGTGTGCCAATGTCACACATCTTTTTGAACCCCGAACCGATCAAAAAACAAAAAAGGGACAGAATCCAAATTACCTGATCAAGCCTCCTAGGCTTGGCGTGTGATGGTCCGGTGGGGAACGGCCACCGCGATATCCTCCCCAGCGAGGCGGCAACTGGCACCTCTTGGACTTCAGCAATGGGTCCACTTACATTACGAGTAACATACTGTAACTACCACTAAAACAAGCGTCGCCAAAGATGCTATAAGAACGACGATTTTAATTATGACGATCTTGCCGGAGGGAAGTTGTAGGGGTTGGGGTGGGGATTGTTGTTGCTGCCATCGCAGCGATGGCCTGGAAAGAGGAGATGGAGGGGGATCGGTGGTGGTAGTGGGTGGTTGTGGGGCAGACGAAGAGGAGGGCTGCGGTGAGGAGGAAGAAGGTACGCATTCGAAATGAGGAAGGAGAGAGAGAGAGAGAGAGAGAGAGAGAGAGAGAGAGTTCACCAATTCACTATTGTAAGCAAACCCAAAGGGGGGATAGGGTAGTCAGGATTGTGTCTCTATATATTAGTAGAGACCATCCATTCTACAGATACTTTGCACCCGTTCATATTTATTTTTGTATATATAGTTCCTTGTAGTCTTTTTGGTGACATAATTAGATAGAAAATCAATTATTAGCATTTAACTCAATTTATGCGTAAGATAAAAAACCTAATATGCTTTTTCGTGTTGTTGTTATGCCCTTGTTTTTTTTTGCGCCCGTGCTTTTCTCGTGCTATTGCCATGCTCGTGCCACGTTTTTCAAATAATATGTCGTTAATGGTATAGTCCTTTGGTAGTGTCTTGTGTTGAGATTTTGGTGTGCCAATGTCACACATCTTCTTGAACCCCGAACCGATGAAAATAAAAAAAGAGACGGAATCCTAGTTACCTAATCAAGTCTCGTCGGCTTGGCGTGGGATGATCCGGGGGGGGGTGGATCGGCCACCGCGATATCCTCCCCAGCGAGGTGGCAACTGCCACCTTTCGAGCTTCAGCAAGGGGTCCATATACACTACGATTATACACTACGAGTAATATAACTATAACTACCGCAAAAACAAGCGTCGCCGAACATGCGATAAGAAGAACGATTACAATTATGCCGATCTTGCCAGCGGGAAGTGATCGGAGTGGTGGTGCGGATGGTTGTCACTACCGCCACAGCAATGGCCTGGAAATAGGAGATGGAGGGGGATCGGTGGTGGTGGTGGTGGGGTAGAGGAGGAGGAGGGCTACGGTGAGGAGGAAGAGCCTGGAGGAGGAGGAGGGCTACGGTGAGGAGGAAGAGGGTAAGCATTGGAAAGGAGGAGAGAGAGAGATCACCAATTCACTATTGTAAGCATACCCAAAGGGGGGGATGGGGGATGGGATAGTTAGGATTGTGTCTCTATATATCAGTAGAAACCATCCATCCTACAGATATCACTCACCCGTTCATGTTTATTTTTGTATATATAGTTCCTTGTAGATTTTTTGGTGACATAATTAGATAGAAAACCTATTGTTAGCATTTAACTGATTTTATGCGTAAGATATGCCAGTTTAGATTGACTTTTTCCTTCTAGTACAACACGCTTGTGAATGAATATGAAAATATGCATTGGGTCGCTTGTTCAATTTGATCTTTGTGTCTTTTTTGTCTTAATGTAGTATGGGTTATTTTTGGTATGGTGAGAGGTGTGGATTCGGATTCTGCTGATAGGCAAAGACACCCATGACAAAGGAGGGATGGATTCTACAGATACCCACGCACCCGTTCATATTTATTCTTGTTTAGTTTCTTGTAGTCTTTTTGGTGACATAATTAGATAGAAAACCTATTATTCCATGCTTTGCTTGCTACGATTTCGGTGGTAGGCAATGCTATTGGTTTGTTGATATTGGGTATATCTAGAACTTCTCAGGATGGGTTAATATTTTAGGTTTTAGGGTTTGTAACGACATGGTAGTAGTATTTTACAATTTGTGTTTATATACAATATACTGCTTTGGAATTGAATTAGCATTTAACTCAGTTTATGTGTAAGATATGCCAGTTTAGATTGGTTTTTGCCTTCTGGTACAACATTTCTGCCTTCTGGTACAACACGCTTGTGAATGAATGTGAAAATATGCGTTGGGTAGCTTGTTTAATTTGATCTTTGTGTCATTTTTGTCTTACTGTTGTATGAGTTATTTTTGGTATGGTCAGAGGTGTGGTCAGTCGCAGATGGAGAAGGTGATTTCAAAAGCATGCAAAATATATAGAGTACCTTCTATGATTTTCCACTTATGTTGCCGTCATAATGGAAACTTAGAGCAACCAGTTCTCTTGAACTAATATACAAAAAATGAAAAAGTTAGTATGTTTGGTATTGGAGCTTGTTTGATTGACTTGGATCCTGCAAGTTAAGACCCTTGGTTACTTGAACGCAATATATTCATAATGCAGAAATGAAGGTTGTCAATTTCTGTCTATAGAAAAACGTAGTAGTGGTTGTTTGGAGTCCCAGTGGCTTGGATATGGTGAAAATTAATTAGATTGACGATTGATCCTTTCTATTGCTTTCACGCTCAGTGGATGCGTTATGCTTTATTGTTGTTTTGAGGGCCAGTCTATGGCAAAATTTTTGTGTCTTTCTTGGCACTATGCTTGGTGAAAATAGTTGGTGGGGGATATTGTTGAGTTGGTTTTGTTTTGTAAGGTATTCCAGAAACTTGGATATGAAAAGTTGGGAGTATTTTTCTGTTCCATTGTTCTAAGGGTAGAATGGGTCACGCTGTGAGGTGTTCTTGGGGAAATTTTGGATTGGGACACAATGGGTTCATGTGAATCCACTCAACTTTGAAAAACTTCTACTGTGGAGATCTCGTAATGTTTTGGATTGAGTTGTGTTAAAATTAGTTACAATGGGACAACTTCCATCTACTATCATGTAACAGAGGATGGCCGTCAAAGGGTGCATATTGTTCTATGACTGGTGACACAGAGAGTAGAGAGAGAATAGAACTGGTGGTTATGGTTTGGGGGTTAAGAGAGAGAAAGCATAGTAGGTTTTCATTTTGGGATAAATTTCCTGGTTAAATTTTTCCAATTTTGACAATTTGGGGCAGGGAGAAGTGGGGACTCTTTGTTGTATTCAGCATTTCGGATCAATCAACACAATCAAAAATTGATTGGTCTCGATGCCATTTCTATTGGTTGCTAAACGTGAGTATAGAAGCAATGGGGCACGAATAAACCTGCTTTTCGCCCACCCCTCTGACACCAATTGTTTTCGTCTCATCCAATTGTTTTATATTTTCAAATTCACTTCTTTTTTTTTTGACAAAAGGGAGATGATTTTATTAATCTGAGAGGCAGAAAAACACCTAAACAACAGAGAGAGAGAGAGGAACCCCATGGGGGCAAGGTAGTTATCCATAGACCGAACAAACTACAAGAAAGGACTTTCTTTGCACAAGCATGTGCAGCACTATTATAATTACGTTTGACAAAACTAAATTCACACAACTGAAACGAATCCTTCAATGCTAAACAATCTTGTACCAAAACTGCGATATCAGAAGGTGGATCTTTTGACATGGAACAGCTTCGGACAATCGACTCCACATCCGATTCAATGACAACACGTCCTACATTCAGAGCAACACCCAAATTCATACCATTTCTAATTGTCATAACCTTCCCTTCGCAAGCTGTGGAGAGGTGAGATCTTCATATGACTTAATAAAGACTCCCAAAATGGAGCCGTTCGCATCCTGAGCAATTGCTCCTGTTCCAATAGTGCTTGTTGCCTTTGATACCGTTGCATCAACATCAATTTTTATCATGCCTTCACTTCAAAAAGGGATCCTTATTTTACTCACAGGTAACAACACATTTTTTTTCTTGATACAATACTTATTATTCTATTGAATGTTCCTTGCGATTTTTTTGGGTTTCTATTAATTAATCACACTGAATTTTCCTGGCTACTCAGGTTTAATGGATGACCCAAATTATGAAAATGAGAGTGAAGAAGCTACTTTAATGAAAACTTTCAATGATTGCAGTGGAGAACTCAAAGTGGGAATGAAAGTTTTTTCGAAAGATGAAGCTTACAACCTCTACAATGAGTATGCCTTGAGAAAGAGTTTTAGCATTTGTAGAGGAAACAAGTGTCCAGATTTGAATGGAATCTTACAACAATGTGAATACTTGTGCTCAAAAGCTGGGTATTGCAAAATTGGGAGTATTGGTGAAGTGAAAGAATTTAATCATTTGGAGACAAGAACGGATTGTAGGGCTAGAATTCGATTTACGATTGATAATGGCATTTGGACAATTTCCCACTTGAATGATGATCATAATCACAAGCTTGCAAGTTCAGAAGAGAGGCGAAATTCAAGATCCAAAAGGAAAGTGCTGAAAGCATATGGGGATGTTATCACCTCAATGGTTGTGGCAAGTATAAAACCAACACAATCATATAATTATTTGTCTAAAGAAATTGGGCCAGATTATGTTGGATTTACTAAGGAGGATTGTTATAATTATTTGCATGCGGAGAGGGAAAATCTTATTGAAGCAAGGGATGGACAAAGTGTGATCAATTTTTTCAAGCGTAAGCAAGTTGAGGATCCTATGTTTTTCTACTCAATTCAAGTGGATGAAAAAATGTGACACTCCGGACCACTTTACAATCATACATTTCTTTGGGGTCTACCATTAAGTATATGGATGGCAATGCTAGGCGCTAGCCCTGACATTTGGATTGCACACGCCTGACCGTAAAATTGGTTGCCCACTATGGAGATCGACAGAAAAAATAAAAGACATAAAAATAAAAATAAATAAATAAACAATCAAGGTTACATGTTAGGTTTACAGAAATTTGTTGCCCCATGATGGGGGTTGCCCAAGCCCGTGGACTTGTGGGGCTTACCCCGAGGCCAGATCTATATGGAATCCACAGGAAAATGTGATTGTAAAATGATTCGGAGTACCACATGATGATTCTCCCAAACTATTGAATGCTAATTACTTGGGGAAAAGTCGGTGGCCTGGGTTCTTTGACAATCGTGGGTCGCGGACTAACTTGAAACAGGCCCATGAGAGGTTGAATGACAAAGCCAATCTCAGTCCAATCAGAATCCGGATCCGGATCAGATAGATTAATCTGAACATGTACTCAACATTCATCTCATTCGTTTTTGTGGACTGTGGAGGGCCATGGAGTGGCTCCACTCCTCTCACTTTAGCGGCCCTTAGCAATAAGAATTAATTGGATGCACCTCTGTGGATCTACTATTTTTTGGACAACTATTTCACACAAATGATGAAAACCATTCAATTAATTTAAAATGGTTTTTAAAAGGTTCCTGACAAAAATCAACCCATTCTGATATCGGTAAGGGCTAGAACGATGAAAAGCATATTTGTGTTCCGAAGAATTCGAGTCTTCGCTTGGGGTGTGGTTGTGCCTGCCTTCATACGTTGTTATCACCATTCGACAATCTTCTGATAATCGTTCAACTCTCTTCTTCACTCGACAATTACTTTGCGTACACCGATAATAGCTCCTGCACATGCAGCATAATTGTTGAGAAGGGAAACCAACAACAACCATCTTGCCCATCAAAAAAAAAAACAAACAAACAACAAACATCTTTATTTTATCGTTATCGCTTTCGGGTGCAATATATATTAGTAATCCTTTACGCTTGTTAAGGATAGTTGACAACAAAAGCATCTAGTACAACTTTGAAAAGACTTCAAAAATGTTTGGCTATTATTTTTGTTAAGGAATTGAATCCCACATTGCTTGGGAGTGAAATGGGTGATCACTTAATAACATCTGGAACCTCTCCACTCATTGCCAATTAATTTTGAGATGGATATAAAGTTTCTATAATTTTGCTTAAGAGAAGAAGGAAATTTTATAAATGAATTTTGTAAATCTATTACAAAGATTAAAAAAACTCGAGACAAGATGGCATCAAACCACCCGACAATCATAGGTCGCCCAGAACGAAAGTCAAGATTTGCCCTACACAGCATGAAATAGGGTGGTCTATGTCTTGTCTACGACTCTACAGGTAATTGCCCCAATCATTCCAAGAGAAGAAATAGCTCCCCAAATTCACTATTATACTAAACTGATTTCTCAACGCCCTTATTTTGTGAAATAGCTAGCTTTTCAAACCACTCTAAAATCCATTAAACACGTAAATTCATGTATAAGCACTCATCTTTCTCTTCAAGTCCTCTAAAATAGAGTAGATTAGATTTAACGAATGACAAAAAAAAATAATAATAATAAGTGGCAAATTTTGTAAATCAAGTAGATTTCACAACGAAAAATAATTCTTCTGCCAGCATGAAAATTTTATGAACTACCATTCTCTTCTTTTGTGAAACGTTGCAAGAACGTCAGAAACCACGTGTAAGATACTAACAAATTCAGTGAGAAGAATAACTCAAAATTAATAGTAGAAATCGGCAGATTCGCAGATAGACGAGTATTCTATTGAAGAAATTATAATGAGGTCATTTATTGCTAATTCATCTGGAATGAATATGTCCTACACCCAGATCCAGGAATGCTGCAAAGTAACTCTCCGTAGAGCGTTGTAGTGCACCACCACAGCCGTCCAAAAATGTTTTCAAAGTGATCCGAATAAAAAACTAATGCTTTGTTCGTTTAGCACATTTGGGGGTATTTTAGTTTTGGTAGTGGGTGGAGAGAGAAATAGGGTAATGATTGGAGAGAGGGGGTAATGAGATGGAGAGAGATAGAGAGAGAAAGAAATTAATAATTGAAAAAATAGGGTAATGATTGAAGAAAGATATAGGGTAATGATTGGAAAACAAAGTTAAAACAAAGTAAATATGCTAAACGAACAAGATCTTACTCTTTCAGGAAAAAGCTATAAAACCTTTCCAAAAAGGAGTTTGTGTTTAATTCAGACTATTAATTGCCAAAATGACCGGTCCAAATGCACCTGCGAAGCATTCTACAGGAAGCTGCTTTGCTCACCGCATCCTTGGAATATCCCACACACCCACTCTTTATGCATATACAATAGGATTCCACAAACATGAATGTACCAATATACAATAGGATTCGACAAACACCCAAACATGAATTTGGTGTTGCTCTGAATGTAGACGTGTTCTTATTGAATCGGATGCGGAATCGATTGTCCGAAGCTATTCATGTCAAAAAATCAAATTGTTTAGCTTTGAAGGATTCGTTTCAGTTCGTGTGAATTTAATTTTGTCAAACGTGATATAATAGGGCTGCACATGCTTGTGCAAAGAAAGCTCTTTCTTGTAGTTTGTCCGGTTTGTGGACAACTACCCTTGCCCCTTTCGGGGCTCCTCTCTCTCTGATGATTAGGCGTTTTTCCGCCTTTCAGATTAATAAAATCTTCTTCTCTTTTGTAAAAAAAAAAAAAGGAATATGATTTCAGCACTAGGATTTAGAATATTGTTAGAACAAGATTTTAATTTAGTTAAAACACCAAGATACCAAGCAAGTATATATAAAAAAAAGGAAAGGCAAGAAAGTTCTAGCCCCGTAATAATTAGAGGTGTAAGACTGTCTTATGATTAATATTCCTCTATAAATTTGAATTAGAAAAGTAGCTTGGTGAGCGTTTGGGTTGAATCTTGGGACTAGTACACTATCAATCAAAGTGCACTAGTCCTAGAGATTAAACCCAAGCACTAAAAAACTTTCCTCTTCCAGCTCAACGAGCACCATGAGAATTTGAACGCGTCACGAACTGGGTTGCCAATGAATATGCAAATGGGATTCTAACTCGATCTCTCAAAGACCCAATTGAATCTCTCTCTAGGATGTATACATCTAGAATACGTGAATCTCTCTTTTCTCACCTTTCCTGGAAGAATACCTACATATATATAGCAGGTAAAATAGGAATTAAAGTATACGTAAATTGTAATAATTTTTAAAATAATGACAGTCTCCTTTATTTTGTAACTCGGCATTGATTATTTCCTCATTAATTAATATGTAACGTGTACAATAATGAGAAGATAACGATTGAGATATATGCATATAATGGCTGGTAGGAACACTCCTACCAACCACTTCTTTCTCATATATGTGTGGGGCTCATTCCACAACTAATTCTTATATTTATTTTTTATTAAAATGTTCCAACACTTCATCCTAGTCTTGAACCAATCCTATTATTGATACAGCGGTGCTATGCCACTCCTCATCTTTTACGCTCGTATTCACCGCTCTCAATCTCACCGTCCGTCTTGTTAATTAATGGTATGGATTTTAAAAAATATATCTTCCAAGAAAAAGTTCGAACCTCTTCCTAGAAGAGTTATTTAAAAATTCACCCCGTCTAAAACAATTTTGGATGGTGAGATTGAGAGTGGTAGGGAGAGCAATAAAAGATGCGCGGTGGACGTAGACTTTTCGTGATTGATATCATCATCCTATTCTCCTGAACTTGGATTTTGTTAGCTTATTAGCTATGGAAAAAAAAAAAAAACTATGACTTCAAAATTTTCAACATTGCAATTATATATATCGGGAAAATCTTCACACAGGACATTATACGAACGCAAGCCAGAAAATTACACGAAGTCTTGCATGCACAATAAAAATGAGTTCATCCAACGTATAATCAATTAAATTTCCAAACCCTTTTTACTCCTATCTTGTTTTGTGTTTATGAAAAAGGGGCCCTGGATGGCTGAACAGACACATTCGTATTTACTTAAGGGAAATGATTTTCACAATCTTTTTTTTACAATTTATATTACCTTTTTTTTGTCTTTATTCATATAAATATACAACTTTGCCTGTTGATTGTGTGAAAAAATGTTTGTTGAAAAAAGGGCAATATAATAAATTACGTGGATAAAGACAAAATAAGGAGTGTGAAAATTACACCCTTTTTACTTAATTTTGAGACCGAAGAAAGTACTAATTATTAGGAATCAAGTCTTGGGCTTACGTGCAAAGTAGTACTACTGTCTCTTTTGTTACTCCTACTTCTTTTTCAGATGGGCAAAAGAATTTTATATGAAAAAAATGCATTGAGAGAGTTTCGAAGAGTGAACAAGGACCCTTCTAATGCTACTACTTGCAAAATCTCAATCTACCCCTTTGGCTTCTCGATTTTTAAGTGCATTTAAAAAAAAAAAAAAACTCTTCCAAAAACGAAGCCCGATGTTCCCAAAGCCAACTTGTTGAACCCCCAATATTCACCCGAGATTGGAAAAAGCCCAAACATCAACCGAAGTTACTCAATCCGTCCCGATTTGTTTGTCCATTCTAGAAAATCCAGCTTATTAAAGGGAGCATAATTCAAAGAAGCAGGGCAAAGTAGGAATCTCAAAGGATTTTTTCAATTGATTTTCAAATTATGACAAACAATTTAAGACATTACAAAGTCAAAAAAGAGACAAACAAAATGGGACGGAGTGAGTGTTTTCTCGACAGCCCATACGCCAATACACTAGTTACTACTAATACTTGCAATTAGACAGCCCATACGCCAAATACACTAGTTACTACTAATACTTGCAATTAGTGCAGACCATCTGGAGCACCGAAACGTCACCGGAAAATAACCGCCGCCATCGACGGTTTCTCTTTTTCGCTACCGCAATAGATAGATGCTAACTATGAGGAATTGCATAATTTTCTATCAAGTATATAGTGAAATTCGATGTTCATATCATGACTCGCATCTGCAAACACGTTTTCCCGTGGGCCGATACCCCCAGTCCAGACATTAATTTTATGTTCTGAAAATGTGTTTTTTTTTTGAACACGAGTCACGCGTTAAAATCGTGTTGGAAAATGTGATCATTGTTTGCCCTCTAATTGGTTGCTCTAAAGAAACTTAGAAATTGTGTGTAATTTGTGCATTTTGTTGGATCAAGACTATTTAAAACATCCAAAACCTTAAGAGAAGTATTGGGGCAGAAGAGGAGAGGGGGGAGGTAATTTATAAAGGGGCCTGCTATTCGCAGCCCTCTATTTACTTTCATAGCCCGTTAAAAATTTTCAATTATACTCGAACAGTTAGGTACCGAAATTGAGATATATTTCAGCGTCCAATTACCGAAATATAATATTTTTTTTTTCAACAGATGTTTACCGAAAAATGCATGTTTGGCAGTTGTTCACCGAAAGTTGGAACATATTTTCGACATGTAGTTACCGAAATATAATCTTGTTTTCAACAGCAATTTACCGGAAATGTTATTTATGATTTTCAACAATCATTTACTCGAAATTTAGTGGGCTTACGGGAGTAAATAGAGGGCTGCGAATTAGCGGCGCCCTTTTATAAATTTATGGAACCACACCCCCCCGCTCCTCCCCCCCCCCCCCCCGCCCCCCCGAATAATGGTTGATTGTTTATATGGAGCTGGTGGCGTAAATCTCTCAATTTTGTGAAGCACAAGTTTCAGTAAACCAGAGTTTAGTTTTATTCCATTGGGATATAGTGTACTACTGAGAATCCCTTCGCAATTTTTTTTTTATTAATCTTTAAAATTATTACAAATACCAGAGGGAACAAAGATTAGACGACACCATATCTCTAAACCATTAAGAATAATCCTGTGCCAATTCGAGATTGACAAGATGCCAACCATGAAAATACTTATTAGTGTTGAATATGAGAGCAGAAATATTGAATTCGATTATTCACTACAAGAAAAATTGCATTGGGTGACGAATGGATATCGTCACAAATTGCTTGTTTTTCGTCACAAATAATATAGGTGACGAAAAAAAATTTGTCGACTAAAGGTTGTCGAGGATTCCTACCTGGTGACGAAATCTATTTTTCGTCAACTATAGTGTCTTTGATGACGAAATATTTCGTCATCAAAAAGTGAATAATTGGTGAGGAAATTTTTTTCCTCACTTTTTGTGTTTTTTGACGACGAAATTTTTTGTCATAAATTATTCTTTTTGGCAACGAAAAAATTCGTCATTGATGAGTCTCATCGGTGACGAAAATTTCGTTCGTATTGCAAAAGACATTTTCATATGGGGAAAAAAAACTTTCTTTCTTACTCTTGCTGGGTTTCGAACCCGAGTCTCTTGAGATTTTCGCGCAAGCTCTAACCAACTGCACCACACACACCTTTCAGTAAATTTTTGAAATATCTAATATATAACATATATGTTTAACATAAAAATATATTTCAAATGTAATTTTGAACCTTTAAACATTAAAATTAATAATTTTGATAAACATGAAAGTTGTAGGCAATTGAGTTATTGTTCAAACCCAATTTGAATTATCTCAATCGGAGTTTTTAGTAAAGAGTTATGTTCGAAATACATTTAGTGACAAAGCGCAATTCATAAATTTCGTCACGAAAGGTATCCATTTAATGACGAAATATATTTTTCGTCACTAAAAGCGTTAAAATGGTGACGAAATTATTTTTCGTCACCAAAGTTAAGCATTTGGTGACAAAAAACATATTTCATTACTAAATTGGACTCATTTAGTGACGAATTTTTTTTTTCGTCACCAAATGATTATCTTTGGCGACAAAAAATAATTTCGTCACCTTTTTTTAAGCTTTTGGTGACGAAAAATGTATTTCGTCTCCAAATGGGTACTTTTGGTGACGAAAATATTTTTTTCGTCGCTAAACAGGTATATTTGATGACAAAATTATTTCGTCACGGAAGTTGTCAAAACGGTGACGAATTTATTTTTTCGTCGCCAAATATACTCATTTAGTGACAAAACTAAATTTCGTCACCACTTTTTCGTCACCAATTTTCATTTTTCTTGTAGTGATTGAAATCATTACAATGAGGCCTCTATTTATATAAGAGGAAAGAGCTTAACTATAAAAAGGAAATCATACTGATTAACTATGGAATAAAATTCTCTTAATTACAATCAAATCACAATCTCAAGATCACGATTTGATCGCGGTATTATTTTGTATATGCATTTATTCTAACAAGAACAAGTTCACATCTAAATGAAAAAAACCCCAAACCCTACCAGCGGCAGCAACAAATTAAAACGGTCTTCCCCCTCCAATACCGGCCTCCAACAGCAGCCATCAACATATTATGTCTAATTTCAAACAAGGGTCTCATATAATTGAATATATTCCCTTAAACTATCCTCTTGAAATTCACTCGCCCTCAATATCTCAATGTTCACGGACTTGATGATATTCGAGACCACTAGCAAACAAAGAAGCAAAAGCTTCAGTTTCATGTTTCTTCAACACTACCCCAATCTCAATCCCACCATTGCCATCTCTGGAATCTGAAAGAGAGAAAGCTCCGCTTCTCTCTATCGATACCAGCTCCACCTTCGTTGGCCTCCCCCACGCGAAATCGGTGTTGTAGAACTCAAACCGAGGTGAAGCTGCGAGAGAGAACAAACCCTCCTCCTTCAGTACAGAAAGTAAGCAGGATATCATCTCTTCTGCCCCGTTTAGAACTCCATCATCCAAACCACGTATAGCTTCACCAATTTCCCTAGCTGCTTGGGCAACCCCATAATCTTCCATCAACTTGTGTGTTTCCGCAACTATGATACGACCTGTAATGCAGTTCCCGAAATACGTAGAAGGGATGGGAGGTTCCAAGCGGGCCCTGCAATCAACGCTGATCACAAGTTGAACTTTCTGGGTAGCTAATCTCCGGGTTTTAATTAAGCAAACCCATGTGTAGGCACCTGTTATTGCAAAAGTTGACGGATGGAATGCTGGTTTCTCGGTGTGTTTCTCTTGCCATTTAGCTTCCACCCACTTCTTGATACTCTCTATGTTTGCTTGTGTCAGTTGGAATGTGCCTAACATCATATCCGGCGGAGCTTTCACGTCCCAAATCTCGAGACTTCTGTTGTTGGGTCCATTATGTGCCAACCAGCCGTCCAGGTAAGCTTTTTCGATATCAGATGGGTCGTTGATTATGGCCCTGTCGTAGAACGGAGTTAGTTCAGTCGTAAGAGTTGAGTCATCCCCGTGCCTGCAAATTGAGGCCCATGAATGCATAAACATAGATATGGATTTCCCATCTAACACTGCGTGGTGGGCAGCATAACCTATGGAAAGCCCCGCGTCTGGAAAAAGAGTCACCTGCAAGGCCAGAACTGGTACTGTTGTTTTAGATGCCGGTAAGGAGGGTAGCAAATGATGGAATTTTTCGGCTTCACGAAAAATGCTTCCTGAGAGATGGTGGTAATTGGCTTCAGACTCTGCTACTGTAAGTGAAACAGCATCACCTTCATTGTATTGGACAATTGGTTTGCCAGAATCCGGTGGCCACGTGAGATTTCCAGCGAGTGGCAGATAGTGTTGGAGAGTGGCAGAAAGGGAGTGTTTTAGTTTAGGAAGGATGGTATTTGTGAGTGTTGTTTCCGGATAGGGGAATTCGTAGAAGAATAAGCGCTGATTCGGAGGGAATCTCAACCATAAAACGTCGAAGAATGTGAGAGGAAGCGTTGTTTGGGCGGTTGAGTCAGGGATGCGAGGCATCGGAGCTACCCTGCAAACGTCGAGTAACTTCACCACCGGATCGGATTGTGCCATAAGATAGAGGTACTGGTTGGAGGTGTAGGTGGTGTTAAAGAAGTTTCAGTGATGGAGTGGTTATACAGAGGAAGAATCAACTGGTTAAATGAGTTGAAGTGTTTACCTAAAAATCAAGTGGTTGAAAGCAACATTCACAAAGATGCGCACAGGTTTCTTTATTTGAAGTTGGGTTCTACGATCACGCGATGATATATTTTACAACTTGTTGAATTTTATTCTGCAAATAATTTTTTTTTTTATATCACGTAAGCACCGACAAATCCTACGGGACCTGTGCGATTGAGAATATTATATTAAACTTATCAAGTTTAGATATTTTTTGGGAGTCATGATGTAACGGGCACTGTCGAGCTGTTGCAATCATATATAGTGGACCCGTGGAAGTATGAGTTCGTGATGAAAATGTGTTTGGGTGCTGATCACGTGGATGTTGGCATACCTTTCAACTAGAAAATACTGTTGATTTTGTCACTTTTTTTTTGTTAACGTCATTCTTCTGCAAATGTATTTTTTGTACAAAAATATACTTGCAGAAAAGTAGCGTTAACAAAAAAATTAAGTGGCAAAATTATTTTCCCTAGAAAAATATCAGGAAAAGACGAAAAGAAAAGGAGAAATTGAGTGGACATCAATTGAAGGGAGGTCTTCTTCGCCTGCTCTTGTACGGATGTAAGGAATTTTTGGAGGATCAGATGGCTATCTACTTGACTCGGGAACGGTTATGGTTCAGGAGGACTACCAGACAGCTAGCAAAATAGACAGGGCCTTTTGTCTCTTAGGAAAAGAAAATACTTTAGACACAAATGTGGTAGAGAATGTTGCTTTAAACTAAAAAAAATAAGTACTTATTTTAGATTTGTCAAACTTAAAAATAATACAAATAAAAAATAAATTTTTAATATTTTTTGTACCGTTCAAAAGATCTCAATAAAATTTATATTTTTAGAAAAATTATTTACGTAAATACATAATTTTTAAATTTAAAATTTTCTTTTTAAAAAATAAATACTTATTTTGATTTCCGCAGCGGCCCTAAGTTGAAAAAATCACGGGAAAAAAGTACAGTGAGTTTGGTGAAAAGACCAGACCATGGCAGATGACAATACAAACTCAAACTGGGGAAAAATTGTTCCATGCTCCAAGGGCATAGTCACGTGACGCCCCAACGGCTCTTTGTACCACACAAATATATGTGAACCATTGAAATGTGTGGTGCAGAAAGCTTTGGGGCACCACATAGCCATACCCCGGGGGCATGGAATAATCTCTCCAAACTGGGAGAAAGTACAGTGAGTTTAGATCTTTATTGGCAAGGCCAACTTGCAATAATTTTGAAAAAGACCAAAGTGAATGGCATTGGATTCCTGTACGTGGTCACTAGCTATAGTTGTCTCAATAATTCTCACGTTGACATTTTGTGTGATTTTTCAGAAAATGTGATCCATTATCAATAATTATGAATAAGATTGGAGAATAAATTCTTTACATCGTCGGTGTAAATATTTATTTTCTCCAAATTAATTGTATTGCGCCACGTCGTCATATTTTATTAATTGGGACCACTATTTTAACACGTGTCACAATACAATTGATTTGGAGGAAACAAATGTTTACACCGACGGTGTCAAGAATTTATTCTCATAAGACTGTGATTGGGATTGGATTCCTGTGTTCATTAGCTACTAGCTGTTGTTTGATAGTGTCATAGTGGACATATGATTTTATGTTTTTAAAATGTACTACATGCTTTTTGGTTTTTGAGCGTCGATCAGGTTAAAATTGTGTTTTTTGTTGTCTTGATGAACCTTTCTAAGCTCTGAACTAGAGATGTTAGCAATAATCGTCCATGCTATTTGCCGCTACTCCGTAAGTGAGCATCCTCATAGCCGCCGTAATTTTCTGAAGGGAAGACAAATCAGTTATTTCAACTGCATTTGGTTTTTAGATGAAGTGTGGATCATATGCTTCTACCAAGGTACAACACGAGAAAAAGAGATCGATTCATCCGAAACCTCCTCCTCCTAGACACTTTGGAAATTGTAGGAGGATTGGCTAAGTGTTGTTGTAATAGTGTATTGTGGCCTTCAACTCGCTCATGGACAATAAGTGTACATGTGGCCTTGAACGGAATCCTAACGTCCCAATCGTCTCTGTTTAATGACTTCTTCAAGAGCAATTATTGCCAACGTCTCTAATTCATCATCAGAGTCGGAGTCATCTAGAATCATGTTGAGTAGTCTAATGTCTCTGTGATTTTTATTAGAAGAATACCAAAACCTTTCAGATTATGTGCTAATTATATATATATATATATATATATATAGGAGGCGGATCTATGGACAACTAAACAAACACCCAAACAAACACCCCATCTCAGCCCTCTGTTTCAAGGGCTGAGATTAAATCCCACCCATCTTTAAAATTAATTACACCTTACCCCTTCTCCCATTTCTCACGTTCTTTTGTTCTGCCAGACCACCATCCCGCCAGACCACCATGCCGGCAGCCCCCCACCCCTCCACCGACGGCCGACGGCCGACTAGACCCCGCCGCCGACTTACCCCCCCCCCCCCCCCCCCCCCCCCCTCTCTCTCGCAAGAAAAGGTGGAAGAAATGGAAGGAAATGTCCAATCACGACAAAATCGCAAAAATCGAATTCGCCCACCACCGAAGCTCCATTGCCAAGGTCTCTCTCTCTCTCTCTCTCTCTCTCTCTCTCTCTCTCTCTCCTCCTCCTCCTCCTCCTCTCTCTCTCTCTCTCTCTCTCTCTCTCTCTCTCTCTCTCGATGAGCCCTAGATTTTCCATCTTAGGGTTCCAAAATTTGGGGACCCCAAAAATTAGGGTCCCTAAATTGAGCCCATTTTGAGCCCTAGATAATCACTGTCATTTTCAGCTACAAAGTTTCCATTCATTCATTTTGGCACTCTGGCCATCACCGTCAACTGCAGAACTCTTTGAAACTACTGTCTTGCATTCTTTTGAAACCCATTAAAACCTGTAAAATCCCTCCACAGAGCTTGTCCAGAAGAATGCCCTCGTAAATACAGCCATCAAATTTGCATTTTGGATTGTCCAGGTCTTTGAATCTGGTGGAGTCCTCTTTGTTCACCTCTGGTCCTGTACCGAAGGAGGAGTTAATTTGTTGTTATTCCTGCTGGGGCTGTAGACCGAGTATAGTCGTATCAGATCTAACAACATGCTTTTTGTGGGCCACAACTTATCGTTCAAGTTTATTTCCTCGTTAAAAAAGAGAGAAAGAAAAGGATCTTGTACGTGGAATTTCAATTTTATGCTATGAATTCCAGACACCCTCTTTGGAATTTTTTGCGGTCAGTTTGATTGTCTAAATTAGATGAGTTGATTGTAAAAGTCAATTGTACAAGAAAGCTGGGTAATGAGAAAGGGACAGGAAACCCTTCAGGCATTCTTCTAATTTTCTTAAAGAGTTGTTTTTGTTTCCTGAAAGTCAGATTTTTCCTACTTTTGATTTATATGGCAGCCACAACCTATGGACATTTTGAATAGCAATTTCTTATTTATTCGCATAAACTACTTGTTATTAATTTGAAATGGCCCTATCCTAAGACCTAAGTTATTGTCATTATTCTAGGCAGAAAAAATAGAAGAATATGCACACATCACTCCATTATTTCTGGTTACGCATACTGGGACTTCTCTAAGGAGGTCCTATCTATGTAGGAAGATGTTTTCTGGCATTGAGCCTAATTATGTGGCATTGAGCCTCATTGCAATAGATGAATGAGATAAAAATGCTAACAACTTTGCTGATTTGCAGCTCTGTTTAGATGGGGTGTGGCATTGCAGCAAAGATCGCGACGACGACCAAGAAATAGTGCAGCTCTTTGGAGGGCAAAGAGATGTTTCCCTCCAATTTTCTTTTTTCTTAGGAGGACATAATGATATTGATTACTGATGTCAAATGAATGTCAAGGGTATTATACAAGATGTCATTGTTGGTTGCTGGATGAAATTGTTGTACGGCTCTCCAATGATATTATCCATTCTCTGTCACATGCTGCAGTTGAAGTCAAGCAAGTGCTGCCTAGCCCTAGTGCATTTGGTACTGATTAGTATTTTGGGGAAGTGCCTAAATGTGCTTCATTTTTGTAGAAAGAAGTTGAGGGGATGGTATAGAGCTATATTTTGGGGAAGTGCCTGAATGTACTGATAATAGAGCTATGTTTTTTGTTGGCTGTATTTTGTAGCCTTAATTTGAAACACGAATCTATATGTTGCAGCCTTAATTTGAATAGAAGCTGCAGTTAAAACAAGAATCTGGCTGTATTTTGATCAATGTATTTCGGTTGTTAAACCATAGCATTTGCAGATTGAATGGTTGAGACATGGATACTTGATAACTTGGCAATGGATATTATGGTTTTTGTTGTGTATGGATAACTTGGTAATGGATTTTGGCTTGTGAAAGGTGATTAACCACTTATGAGAAATGTCCGGCGTGGACTTATGCGTAACTTGATGCTATTCCTATTGTTCTTATTGTACTGATTGAGACGCGAGACGTCAGACTATGACCAAAAAAAAGGGAAACTCTGCCAAAAATTTTCTTATTGTACTGACTGAGACGCGAGACGTCGGGTTAGGACCAAAAATAGAGGACATTGTGCCAAATTTTTTTCAAAACCTACCTTTGTGAACGGACACGACACAGACACCGGCATTCCAAATAGTCAATTTCAGCACTTCTAAAACTCAATTTTCTAGCACCTAATGAAGCAAGTGTTACCAACCAAAAATAGGGGAGATTTTGCCGAATTTTTTTCAAAACCTACCTAGTGAACGGACACGGTACGGACATCGGCATTCCAAATAGTCAATTTCAGCACTTCTAAAACTTAATTTTCCAGCACCTAATGAAGCAACTGTTACCAATCAAAAATAGGGGAGACTTTGCCGAATTTTTTTCAAAACCTACCTTGTGAACGGACACGATACGGACACCGGCATTCCAAATACTCAATTTCAGCACTTCTAAAACTCAATTTTTCAGCACCTAATGAAGCAAGTGTTACCAACATTGAGACTTAAGATCATTTGAAGCAAGGCTAGTGCTCGGGGCATAAAAAGAACTTTTATACACTGATCAATTCCACCCAAAAAAAAGAATATAACTTTCTTACATCAATACCAACATTGAAACTGATCCATGAGAATAACTTTCTTACATTCCATTTCATCCCAAAAACTGATCCATAAAATGAACTTTCTTACAGTTAACATAAAAACTGGTCAATTCCATTACATTCAATTCCAAATTTAAAGCACAATAACTACATTACATTACGAAACAAAGCTAACATGCCAAAATACTCTGAGATCATTCAGAGCAATCTGAGCCTTCCTCTTGGTCACTATCTGAACCTTCCACTTCCTCTTCCAAGTCTATTGAATAAAATGACAATTAAAAAAATGACATTAGTAAATAAGAACATCCATGTCCATAAGGAAAATAGAATTAGTAATTGAGTTACCTTTGCTAGTTTTACGCATTGGATTCGAAGGACAAGTTCTCTTATCATGTCCAAATTGAAAGCACATGTGACACTTTCTTTTCTTCTTATTTAATGACATCTCAATACCACTTTTCAATCTTTCGGATTGTGTAGTAGCGGCTTTGCCCTTGACATCCTTTTTCCTACCCTTGCATTGTGAGATGTTCGGATCCAAAAGCAATATCTCAGCCCGCGATGGCTCGATAGATTTCTCATTATCTTTGTCAGCACAAATTTCAATTGGAGACACCTTAGAAACTTTTTGAATCTTCTCAAATAAATCATTCATACCTTCAATAAAAATTGTGTATGCCTCATTTGATGGGGCGGCCAAACAAGCCAATTTCGTAGCTTCTTGACACATATGGCTAAGTCTTAATGCCTCAGATTCTTCTTTGCCATCGTCATGCACCAATCCTTGGGAATCAATTATCCTAAATTTATTGGCCTTTTGCCTCCATCGTGGAAGAATAAAATGTTCCGGTATTTCATCAATGTCTAGTCGGACAAACACTTTCAAAATGTGCGCACACAATATCCCAACAAACTCAAATTGTTGGCATTCACACTTTCCCTCATAGGTTTGCGAATCCAATGTCACCTCAAACTTTTCAAGTTCATCATCTTTTGACTTCACTACGAAAGATTGAAAACTATTGCCATTTCTCACATTTTCAACTTTGTAGTCAAAGACTTTACTCCATGATTCCTTGAACTTGTTGAAGACATTTCTAGTATACACTTTTCCCGCATGCTTCAACAAAAATTCATGGTCATTAACAATCCAAAATTTATGTTCGGACTCAAAATCCTCATCATTTTCCCTTTTCACAATCCTATTCAAGGCTTTCTCATACTTCACCACAAATTCTTTGAGATTTGACGTGTGAGTTACAAAACCATCAAAAAATGAGTTAATACCCTCACTACGTCCGGTAGTATTCATACCGGCAAAGAATGTACCACGATTGTAAACGGGTACCCATGATTCACGAATATCAAATAACCCTTGAAGCCATTTGTTGCTTTCTAACTCGTTTTCCTTCATCAATAACATCCATCTCCCTTCAAAGTCCTCTTTCTTGTATGTCTCCTTAATACAATTTTTTATATCCTTCTTGAATTTCGATCTCTTGTAGTACACTTGTGACAATTTTTCAACAAATTTCTTCTTAATATGCCAAAGACAGAGACGATGACGGGTGTTGGGAAAGACTGTGGCAATAGCTCCTTTCATTCCCAAGTCTTGGTCAGTGATGATAGAAGTTGGAGGACGTCCTCCCATAGCGTCAAGCCATGTCCGAAACAACCATTCAAACGTCACCTCTGTCTCATCTTGTAAAAGTGCACATCCAAACTGTATCGACTGCATGTGATGGTTTACTCCTGTAAATGGTGCGAAAGGCATATCATACTTATTTGTTCGATATGTTGTGTCAAATGTGACCACATCTCCAAAATAATGGTACGCCATGCGAGATCGGGAATCCACCCAAAAAAAATTAACTGCCCTCCCACTTTCATCACATTGAATTGCATAAAAAAAATTGTGGATTATGAGCTTGTTTGTTCTTAAAGTAGTCAAGAACTGATTGTGCATCCCCGCAATCTAGGTCTCTATGCCTCACATTCCTCAAGTGATTGTAGCAGTCTCTACTATCAAAGCCAATGTACTCCCCACCAAAAATTGAAGGAACTTTCGAAATTCCTATAGTTTCTTTATGAAATACCTCAGTCAAATCCTTAACTGCTTTGGGCATGTTTCGATTTGACTTCATTTTCATCCTTTTAGATGGAGTCACTAGTTGGTGGTTGTGACGTTCATCAAAACCTGTTACTTTCCATTTGTAATTCCATTTGTCAAGCATAATCTGCATATGAGCCTCGCATCCACATTTAACGGTTGAACAACTTTTAACTCTTTTCTTTGATATCACTTTCTCTTCTCCGACTGTCTCATCATTCACCTCCACGATACCCTCTTGCTGATTTCTCGCAACATACTTTCCTTCTTTTCCGCAAACAAATAGCACCTTAGTGACTTCATTCGACCGATTTCGTCCTTTGCCTGAAGCTCGAGTACGAATCCAAAATCCATTTTCTTGACCATAACGTTCATAGTATTTCCGTGCTTCTTCAATTGTCTCAAAATACATCCCAATTGTCGGTGTTGCTAAACCTTCCACAATATTATTATCTACAGTCTCGGTATCATCTACTTCGACATCATCTAAACCCACTAACTCCATTGTTCACGCTTCAGTTGCCTGCAAGAAAAAGAAAAGAGATCCATATAGTTATAAGGCAGATGATACTTTTTTGCTTCTTTGTAAAGTAATTAAGATGTGTATTTTTTCTTTTAAGGTCTCACGTTCGATACCTCTCATGTATCATCAACTCTTATGAGTTCGTCTATATAGGGCATTACCGTAATTTTAAACGGGCTATGTGTCAGCAAACGATAAAATTGAGTCCCTAGAAAATAGTCAATGTATGCATAAACTAACACAAATGTCTTTTTCTTTTCTTAATTCAAAGAGTAAATCCTTATTATGTTTCCAATGTTGTTAGGGTTCAACAACATTGGGTGGCACAACCAAGAGATTTTGAAATACAGTCATATTCACAAGCTACATTAGCCATAAATAGTTGTACTTAACTGCTGCTAATGGTTGGCCCTCCACGTATGTATGTATTTATATTGGTTTATTACCTCATGAAAATCGAATATGAGTATGTCATACATAGGCAAAATCTTTTTGAGATCTAAAGATAAAATCATATTCAACTAAATATAAGGGGTTGGCCCGCTGGTCAAGATCTAGGAATCAATCAAAATTATATAGCAAGTTAGCTAATCTATCCATGTGAATTCGACACTCGGATTTCACTACTAATCTTTTGAGTATGACAGTACAACACGATCACCTCACCTTAATCTACTTTTTCACTTGGGATGACACAATCACCCCGCATGGAGGGGCCTGGGTCACTGAACAATCTCTCCCTAAATCCACTCCAGGTTTTGAATTTGGGCCTAAGAACCGGTTCAAAAGTAAAACTACCTACCAAAAAATGAGACCCAGCCCAATTTAGTTTTCTTTTGTTAGCCCGTAATCCTCTTTCACGTTAACGTTTTCCATGTACGCGCGCATTTTTGAAAAATGCATTTTTGGAAAATCCCTTCTGTACCTCGAGTAGAGAGGTGGTGGGTCGGCGTCGACGGAGTCTCGTCAGTCGTTGGTTGAAGTGCAGGCAGCGGGGGACTGAGGGGCGTCGGCGGGCGTGGGTCGTCGACCAGAGAGAGGGGTCGTCGGTGGAGAGAGAGGGGCGTCGGCGGCGGGGGACTGAGGGTTGTCGACGGCGGGGGCTGAGCACGTCAGTCGGAGTGGAGGGAGGTGGAGTCGGAGTGGAGGGATGGTCTGTCACAGAGGTGGCTTGTGTCTGACGTGAGAGATGGGAGGAGAGGGGGGAAGAGTGTAATTAGTTTTAAGTATGGGCTGGGATTTAATCTCAGCCCTTGAAATAAAGGGCTGAGATGTGGTGTTTGTTTGGGTGTTTATTTGGTTGTCTACAGATCCGCCCCCATATATATATATATATATATATATATATATATATATATATATATATATATATATATATATATATATATATATTAGTCCATCTCCCGTAAGGACCACCTCATTTTAATAAAATATAGACCTCTCTTTTCCGATTGAATTTCGATGATCCGGGCCGCTCAATGTGTTCAGAACGTGATTTTAAGGGTACTTGCGAGAAATCAGAAAAAAAAATGACCGGGAAAGGCTTCATCTGAGTAGTTTTTGTTTGTTTTTTATCGAACGGTTCAAATAAAAACTGCTCGGATGAAGCCCTTCCCGGTCATTTTTTTTGCCGATTTCTCGCGAGTACCCTTAAAATCACGTTCTGAACACACTGAGCGGCTCGGATCATCGAAATTCGATCGAAAAATGGGAGAAATGAGGAGGTTCGCATTTTAACTAAAATAAGGACTCCCTCATTTGAGACTGACTGTGTGTGTGTGTGTATATATATATATATATATATATATATATATGTATATCACAAATTATCAAGTGAGGGATCCCTCACTTTGTTAAAATGCGGGACTTTCATTTTCCGATCAAATTTTGAAAATCCAAACCGTTCAATGTGTGCAGAACGTGATTTTAAGGGTCCCCACGAGAAATCAGCGAAAAAAATGACCGGGAAGGGCTTCATCCGAGCAGTTTTTTTTGAACCGTTCAATGAAAACTGCTCGGATGAAGCCCTTCCCGGTCATTTTTTTTGTTGATTTTTTGCGGGAACCCTTAAAATCACGTTCTGATCACTTTGAGCGGCTCGGATCATCGAAATTCAATCGGGAATGGGAGTCCCGCATTTTAAAAAAATGCGGGATCCCTCACCGGAACCCGACTGTGTGTATATATATATATATATATATATAGGGAAGCATTCCGAGAACACAAAAAAAGACACTACATCTCAACTGTTGAAATCAATAGTTGAGATTAGAAGTTCACAAAGAATTATTCATTGCCGCAAAGAATTACTCTTGGCCGCGAAAAATTGCGAGACCATAAGTCATTCTTCGCTGCCACGTGTAATTCTTTACGGCCAGGAGTAATTCTGTTCGGCCAAGAGTAATTCTTTGCGGCCAATAGTAATTCTTTGCCGCCAATAGTAATTCTATGCGACCAAGAGTAATTCTGTGCGGCCAAACACCAGAATATAAAATTTTGAAGTTTGTTTTCTGAAAAAACATTTTACATTGTAAAACATTTTACATCGAAATAAACGGAGCCTACATGTTTATGTAGAGACAAATGATAGCCAATATTCCTTGGTAGTGATTAAGAAGGCTTCAAATGATCGTGCATTCCTCTCTAGATGTGGATAGGTATAGAATTAATGTACAATTATTTATTGAAGTGCTGAAAGAAAAATTCAAAGGCATGATTGTCAAAAGATAACTCAATGAGACATGAGACATGATTTGATGATAATGATTCAACCAAATGTAAGTGTGAAGGAGTGTGAAGGAGTTCTTTAAAATACGTTGATACGATAAGGGTGAAGGAGAGGTTGAAGTTATTTTTCAATTTTATTTATTTGTATTTATTTATCAGATTGAGGTTGACAGCAAAATGACAACAATAGACAGAGGGAAATTTCAGATAAATGACGATTTATTGTTTGAAAAGAGGGTAGTGAATTACATAATCAAAATGTGATCGGTGTTATTCGTAAAGACAAAATGCAACCGGTTACATACATTCTTAAAGATGAGTGGGGATTGCACACAACAGTGCCCCCTTAGAAGTGGTTTGGAGTAATCTTTTAAACAATGGTTATTTCTTGGTTTTTAGCAAATTTTTAAGTTTTTCTTTAAAGTATTTATATCAGTGAGCAATACAAAAAATATGAAAATATGAACCGAAGATTGAAAAAATTTCAAAAAAAATTACAAATAAAAAGACAAATGGATCAATTATGAATCCACCTTCTCCAAATAGCAAAATCACCACCTATCTAGCCACAATCGAATTTATCTGGTTAGGATGTATTGGTTGCCACAAATGTGTTTGAGGAGATTGATGAGTGGATTAACATTGAGATTTAAGGGAAGAGCTATAGAGTCAAAGTGATGGAAGATCCATGTGATCAACCGTTTGAAGCAGAGAAACAAATTCCTCTAGACAACTTAGATTCTTCTCAACAACTTGATGAGGATGTTTCAAAAGATGACGAAGATGATGACGAATTCGGAGATCACGCGTCAAATCCTGGATCAAAGTTGGACAGGAATTGCGAAAGCAAAGATGTACGTAGTCGAAAAGGATGGCACCCTTTTAAGTGGTGGGGTTGACTTAAGGTTGTATGGGGATAATCCTGTTGGGGTCAATCTGGTTGTGGCCGATTCTGAATCTTCAGAGTCCTCTCCGAGGGGTGAGGAGGGCATAATTGGTGCAAAGGGTGCAGTCCCAATTCTAGAAACCGGGATTACTCATGATTCTCAAAACTCTTTAAGTGCTTCTCAAGTGGAGGGAATTAATCTACTTGTTGATTTGAACCAAAAGGAAGGTAGTTCACGTTGTATCGCTCAGTCTTTTGAGGAGTATCGTCAAAGAAGAGAGGCCTCTTGCGGTGAGGAGTATGTTATTTCTAGCAGGGAGTAGAAGTAGTTGATGAGCTACCTAGGCAAAAATCTAATGTTGGGAGTACCTTTCCCGGCATTAGATCATCCTCTGATGCTATCCTCAAAATGAGAAGGGGAGTGAGAAGATCGGAGAGGAAAATTAAAAAGAAAAAGCATCTCGCGGAGATTGAGGCTAAGTTCGATAAATTGAAGCATAATAAGAAGAAGAGCTCTTATTCCTCAGTGTTCTTTAAGGAAGCTCGTAAGATGTTGGATATTGGTAAGACTTTGGGTATTGAACTTAAAGGAGGGAGGAATTATAATCTGAAAAGATTTGTTGAAATGCAAGAGGAAGAATTAAAAGATAGGATCCATGCTCTAGATGATTTTGAGGAAGAGGATATCTCGGAGGACGATGATGTTTTCAAGGAGGATGCCTCTCTCTCTCTGTGGCTTTTTGAACTCAAGTTTGGGCGGGTTTGAGGTGTTTGGCTTATTTTGGTTTTGCTTAGTGGCTATGTGGTTTTGGTTTGGCTGTTTTTTTTTTTTTGTTTAGTTTTGGCTGTTTCCTTTTTGGATTGTTGTGGATGGGGGCTTAGGTATAAGGTGTGAGGCTCATTTTGGGTTTTTGGCTGATGAGGTTCTGTGGATGTGGATTTCTTTGGTGTTCAGTTGGCGTCTTGCCTTAGGTCTCGGGTGGCTTTTGCCGGTGCGCCCTTGATCCTTTTAATCTTTGTAATCATTTATAAAGATTAATAAATTTTTTTGGCTTAGCCAAAAAAGAGAGAGGATGTGATTAGCCTAATTTTAGTCCAATTTGGAACATCGAGAATGCTATTGGTTATGGTTTGATTCAACAAAACATGGGTTTCATCCACATATGTAATAGAATTTTCATAATCAATTGTTCACTATAAGAAAAAGTATATTTGGTGACGAAAAAAAAATTCATCACCAAAAGTAACTATAGGGTGACGAAAATATGTTGTAGGTGACAAAAGAGTGACTTTCGGCGACAAAAATCTTGTTATTTCGTCACCTATAATAAAAATTAAATTTCGTCACTATTTTTTTGTCAACAAATATATTTTTCTTGTAGTGGTGCTAGTACCACAAACATTTACATACACAAATACACAAACTCATTCACAGTGGATGTGAAGCACACACACACTGTGTGTGTGGACCCTACATTCAATGTGAGTAAGTTTGTACATGTGTTTGTGGTTCTAGACTTATTATTTTTTAATTGAACTATTTAACTTGATTTTTGTTTGGCTTGATTTTACGGTCACTTTGATTGATGGGGTTTTGGTGTCTAATTCTTGGTTTGATTTAAACGGGTATGAAGGCTGATAATAAATTGATAACATCATGTATGTATACATATCTCTGGATAGCGAGAGATGTATTTTGACTTTGGAATTAATTTTTGTTATGCTTGGAAATATCTATGGGAATACAAAATGTGTCCGGCTGGTGATTATAAAAGAATAAAAAAATAAGAGAAAATGAGGGTAAAGTTTGTATTTTGAAAAATTGTTTTGTTGAAAATGTGGGTCAAAATTTTACACAATCACAAAAAACAAATAAGGAGGTGCAATATGATTTTAGTGAAATCTAGGGGTGCTAGTGAGGTTAACACTTAATTGACGTTCCCTACGCGAGTTTTGCTTTGGAATTGATTCAATATAGCCAAGCCCATTATTATAAACTCAAAAACTTCATTTTACTTCTAGATGAGATATTGACTCGTCTCCAATTAGAGTGAATTTCTCAAGGTCTAGTGTTCTTGATGATTTCTACAATATGAACTGTTTAGATCTGAGAAATAAACTTGATAATAAGTTCATATTTGATAACTAATGCGGTATGACTGTGTTTTGTTTGATTCGATGTAGCAAAAACCATTACTCCTACTATAAACCCAAAAACTTCAGTTTACTTCTTGATGAGATTTCTATTCGTAATTTCGTATCCAATTCGAGTGAATTTTCCCAAGGTTATTGTTGTTATTGATTTGTAGAGTATGAACGATTTCGATCTGTGGAAGAAATCTGATCTGAGTTCATATTTGATAACTAATGTGGCATAACTGTGTTAAAAACACTTCTCATGTTGAACCTGGGAGGTCTGAATCGCGCTTTTGAAACACGACTATGCTGTGGCATATAAAAGCTTCTCCCTTCGTCGAGCTTCGAATCAGAAGGATTTGCATTTTCAACATCAATGGAGGTTCCTCCTCCTCCTCTCTCTCTCTCTCTCTCTCTCTCTCTCCTCCTGCTCCCACACGCACTTCAGAGCCCGACCCATGTCTTCTTTCCCCCACAAAACCGTTTCTGTCCCATTCCATTTACGGCTTGCTCTTCTGAGATCACCATTATGACTGTTGGTGAAGAGTCTTCAAGATGAAGAAACCCCCATTCACCAGATTCTCTGTAAAATTTTCCATCTTTTCCAATATATATACAACAGCATTTGCATGTATTCTTCCTTTAGTGATGGAGGCTTTCTCCTCTCTATTGCACCTCTCTATTGCAGTGGAAAATTGATTTGAATACCTTTCAGTACCACCCAAAATGCCAATCTTAGAGAATTTCTCATGTGGTATTTGCTGGTGATCTCTTCATTTAGAATGGAGCTAACCGAGAATCTTTACAGTTAGTTATGCAGGCTTAGAAAGATTTCCATAGTTTTTCTGGGCTTCAACCAAATTTGCTAAAAAGTGTCATATACTAGATATGCTGGTGTGCCTACTACTTTAAACAAGTTTTTTCTGATTTGTTGGGTATTGCTGAAGACCATCTTCCTGTGAAGTATTTGGGTGTTACTCTAATCAGCACTAGACTTACTTCCTCTGATTGTGTTGTCTTAAAAGAGAAGATTTTGGCAAGAATTCTTAGTTGGACCCAAAAATCCCTCTCTTATGGTGGCAGGGTTTAATTGGTTCAATCTGTCCTCTTCAATATTCAGACTTATTGAAGAGCTGTTTTCGTAAATCATTAAGGAGATGGAAAGTCTTCTGTGTGCTTTCCTTTGGTCAGGAACTGAGATGAAGCATACTGGAGTGAAAGTTAGCTGGTCCAATCTTTGCGTTCCTAAAAATGAAGGTGGTTTAGGGTTTCGTTCTATCAAGGAGTGGAAAAAGCTATCAACATGAAGCATCTCTGGGCTCTCAGTCTTAAGGCTGATATGTTATGGGTTAAATGAGTTCATGTTTATATCATTAAAGGTCAAAGTTTATGGGGTATTCAAATTCCTAGTGAGGCTTTTTGGGCTGTAAGAAAATTGTTGAAGCTGCGTGATACCTGTCAGGATTGGATTAGATACATCATTGGTGATGGCAGAGAGACGTTTGTATGGACATATAATTGGCATCCTTTGGGTGCTTTGTACAAGAGGTATGGTGAGGCTGTTGTGGCTCAAAGGAGGAGAGCGTTAAGAACAAAAGTGGACTTCATTATTGATCGAGGTTTTTGAAAATGGCCAAGGCAACGCAACAGATTTATTATGGAGATTATTAGGGAAACCCCAGTTGATTTTTTTTCGTAATCCATCTAGCTCTGACAAGGTTATTTGGACTCTTACGAAGGATGGTATTTTGGACTCTTACAAAGGATGGTATTTTTACAGCCAAGTCGGCTTGGGAAGCTTGTAGGCATAGAAATGCCTTTCAGCCTTGGCATACTCTTGTGTGGTTTGGCCAAGCAATGCCCAGATGGACCTTTATTGCCTGGATAGCTATCTTGGGATGATTGTCTACCAAGGACAGATTAGTAAGCTAGGGTATGGAGGTCTTTCCTCAATGCTCTCTCTGCCAAAATGGAATGGAGTCTCTTCTTTGATTGTTGTTTTTCTTCTGTCATTTGCCATTATCTCAAGAGTTGGAATGGGCTACCCAGATTAGGGAGGGTAAAAATCTTCGAGATACAATTTATAAGTTGTCATTAGCAGCTTCCATTTATGTTTTATGGCGGGAGCGAAATCTTATAATCTTCCAAAACAAATCCAGGGATGTGAATGGGGTGACTTCAGAAATTTTCAACTCGGTTAGAGCTAAAGCAAGCTCCTGGTCTACCATCAAGTTTTCTGCCCAGAATCGACAGATTTGTGATACTTGGTTGTTGGACTATAGTATTTTTGCACTTTAACAATTCTGTGCCTAGTTAGCCGATGTTGAACGGGTCCAAAAATCCTGTAATTTATCAAAAACGATTCGAGTTCAACGAGGATCTTGATTTATTTGTCAAACCCTTGTCTATTAAACACCTTAGCAATGTTTGAATTAATGACAGCAAGCTGACCAGCTTGTTGCTTCTAGTTTTGAATCTAAAACACAACTGGGGATAATGTGAATTTGTAGTTGGTATGGTTTCAATGGATCACCTTGATTCTTTGCGTCATTGATTAGTCGATACTTTGCGGCGTAGATATCGACATATGTTAGTGCAGCTTGAGGGAGCTCTGCCCTTAGTTGAGTCACTGCATCCTTGAGCTGTTTATTGAACTCTACAGCAGCAGCATTCCAACCCTTGACGCAGCCGTGCTCATCGAGATAGCCAGGCTTTGGATTTTGGATATTCACTGTGGCTAAAGGCAAACAACCGATCGGGCCTGTGTTGTGTATCCAGAATGCTCTTGCTCCTTCTTGATACAATTGCTGTCAATTAAGAGCAATATCACATAGATCAGGTGTTGTGAAACTGTTTTCAGTTTTTTTTCCCATCAAAGATTTGGGCTTACTTGGACTGCTGCAGAAAACTTGTTTACTATGTCTGGTATTTCAGCTCGAAATTGTTCATCGTTCATATTCCTAAAACCCACCACAAGATCATTCTGTCCGATGTCAATTGTGTAAAGAGCCTTTGAGAAGTCCTCGGGTATGGGGAGATTGCTTCTCTGGGATGTTTCAGTATCGTCGGAAGATCATTTCATTAGTTACACCATAGCATTATTCGATCAAAATATGCAGTTTTTGTTTCCGATAGGTTTTTTTTTTGGATTACCTTTGTTGTAGAGATAGTTTGTTCGTGCTTTAAACTGGACGTATTGCTCGACCTGGATATCGAGAGGAAACGGGCTTATACCATTCTTAAACCACGACTCGTCTTGCCGCCTGATGGTTGCCCCAGCTTTTGCAAAGTTTGCACCTTGTTGGAAATTGGTTCCAACAGAATCCAGGTATGCACTTAGGTACGGTAATTTCAGGCGCTCAGCTGCATACCGATAATTCTGTCAGATATATGGTTCTTTCATTTTCTCAACTGCAGTAGGGCGTGCTTTGCAATAACTTGTAGATCTTATAAAGCTGACTGAAATTCGATGCTTTTAAAAATTAGTTTTCAGAATTCTGTTTTCGGTCTAAAGCAAAAACAGAAGCTGTGCCAAACACACTGTCACAGTTCTGAGTCACCTGAATCTAAAACCGGCAATCGAAAAGCTATTGCAAACAAGCACTGGATCTGCTACAGAAAAGATCAGGCCCCTTACACACGCGCGCGCTCTCTCACACACAAACAGAAGGCTGTATATTTTTCAAGTAGAAAAACTCTAGCTAATTACATGTTTCTTACCAATGAAGTCGATGAAAAGGCGTCCGTCACTAGCCCTACCAGCCGGTCTATGGAAGAAAGTTTCACCAAATGGATCTGTTTTTCGGAAAAAAACGCTGCGGATATACCCCCGGGGTCTGAGTTGGAGTCTCCAAAGTTGTAGATAGCCGGAACACGACTTATTGCCGTAGCCGTGACTTCCTCATTTCCCACTCTCAACACCGGTGAAACCAACAAACTCAAAGTTGAGGGACGGCGATGATAAGGGTTTTGTGCAATTACAGCCGGGGAACCAGGCGGTTGAGGGACGGCGGTGGGAAGCCAGGACACGCATCTTTATTTATGTCAAGCGGCACTACGTCGTTTCATTCTTACGTCCCCTGTTTATAAACGAACGCGAGTTTGCTTTGGAATTGGTTCAATGTAGCCAAGCCCATTATTATAAACTCAAAAACTTCATTTTACTTCGCGATGAGATATTGGTTCGTCTCCAATCAGAGTGAATTTCACTAGGTCTAGCGTTCTTGATCATTTCTACAGCATGAACTGTTTAGATCTGCAAAATAAACCTGATAATAAGTTCATATTTATAACTAATGCGGCATGACTGTGTTTTGTTTGATTCGATGTGTCTAAGACAATTACTATAAACACCAAAACTTGAGTTTACTTCTCGATGAGATATTGATTCATATCCGATTCGAGTTTATTTTTCCAAGGTTATTGGTGTTGTTGATTTGTAGAGTATGAACGATTTCGATCCGTGGAAGAAATCTGATCTGAGTTCATATTTGATAACTAATGTGGCATTACCGTGTTAAACACACTTTTCATTTTGAACCTGGGAAGTCTGAATCGCGCTTTTGAAACACGCCTATGCTGTCGCATATAAAACCCCCTCCCTTCGTCGAGCTTCGAATCAGAAGGATTTGCAGTTTCAACATCAATGGAGGTTCCTCATCCTCTCTCTCCTCTTCACTTCTCCACCCCCACCCATCATCCCTCCTCCTCCTCCTCCTCTCTCTCTCTCTCTCCTAGTCCAAGCCTCTCTCTCTCCTCCTGCTCCCACACTCACTTCAGAGCCGACCCATATCTTCACTCTCCAGTCCCCACAAAACCCTTTCTGTCCATTCCATTTAGGGCTTTCTCTTCTCGGATATGACTGTTGGTGAAGAGTCTTCAGACAAGATGAAGAAACCCCCCTTCAATAGATTCTTGGTAAAGTTTCCATCTTTTCCAATATATACAACAACACAACATATGCGTACATTTGCCCAGTTAATTTTTCGCATTTTTGCTCGTATTTTTTGTGGCTAAGAAGGAAAGGGAACCCAACGATATTGGTAAGGTTTTGGAAAGAGCAGTATTTGATGCAGTCTTGGATAACAATAGTCAATAGCAAGGACTTAGATGTTGCGAGGTTTGTTGATTTTTGATAGAGAAAACTTGAGCTTGCATATTGAATTCTATGGCTTCTGGTTTTGCCTGTTGTAATTCGGTGGTGGTAGTCACTCTTGTTGCAAGGCTGTGTTTGTATATTCACTTCATTATCTTGTATTTTTCCACTTTACCATTTTTCTTTTCCTCCACAAATGCCTTCACGGATCTATGAGCCAAACATGACTTTAGCGTAAGAGTTGGCATAGGATGGTGGAGGGAGGACAGCATGAACTTCATACGTGTATGACATTATTCCACCATAAATGACCAAACTCACTTCATAAAGTTGATTTCTTGATATGGATAATGAGAAATATTAGGAGCCGGAAAAAAAGCAAAAAATCAATTTGACTTCACACTGCCAGGTTCAATGGGTTAGTATTTGATTGCGTTGTGCAATGTTTGGATTCCAGTCTCCGTAGCCAACATCAAATTCCTAAGTTTGAAGTTCATGTTTATCCATCCAAATGGACCATTAACTTATGATCTGATGACATTCCATTTGTACTAAAATAAGTAATTTGAAAGAAAGAAGGGCGTGATACATGTCCTTGCAATTATCCCGAGTTTCCTTTGATTTTCCTTAAATAAAACAATAAGTATGATATGCAAATTCGTCAACAAGATAGTAGTTCTTAACTCTAAATGCAGTCCTGTACTTACCTTGAAAAAAATTGCTGTTGTTAAGTTCAGTCCGTTGCAGTTTATCAGTACAAAACTTATTGGTTTTTTATAAACTGGAATTGTTAGGGAAAGACCAGTTCCCATCCCAGGCTCTGGAATTGTTAGAGATCTATCCTCCATGCTCACTTTGGTTGTCGAGAATTCATTGACTGCAAGTGGAAACATCTTCAACTGTGTGGGTGATGGTTCTGTGATGCTCGACGGAATGGCCAAACTACAGTATGTGCTAAAGCTGCAGGCCTCCCTGTTGAGATTGTGCATTATGCTTCCAAAGCTGTTGGTGTTGATGTCAAGAAAGCTTTTCCCTTCCGCAATATGGTATGATCATATCTTCTTCTGATTGCGTCTACAAATCATGGATGAGTTCCTTAGGCGAAACTGAGTAGAATGAGCCACAGCTCCATGCAAATGATCAGAAATTCAAATCGTCTAGTTTTGCGAGGTTTCAATGCTAGAACAAGGTGGATTTTCTTCTAACATATGTTAGCTATGATGTCTTGATTTTTTTCTCCCTAACTGACAACTTTTAGCCTTTGTGTTAAATAGGATTCACATGTTCAACATGCGAAGTCTGATAGACTAAAACTCTCGGTTTTCAAACGCCCTGTACTTTGGCTTACAAGCTTCGAATCAGAAGGGGAAATCACTTCATTTAGGGCTTTCTCTTCCCAGATATCTGCTTCTACAGCCAAACGTAAATATCTCTATTTTTTCTTTGTTTTTCAATTTGTGCGTTTCAGGTGATATCCCATTTGGGTAGTAGCATTGTGTAGTAATGATTGAACTGATAATTGCTAGCTGCTGGAGTAGTGAATTTCGCATTTGGGTAGTCATGATTGAACTGATAATTGAAATGCATTGTGTATGTTTTTTTACCAGTAACTCTAATATTACTATGCTTAGGAATGATATGTATTTATTGCAAAGCACTTGTGATATTTCCCACTGGAGTTTCTGTATCAACGATGAAAGTTGTTTTGTTTTTTTTTTGGGTTCGGCAAAGAAAATTTTCAATAATCATAATGAGCAAAAGATGAAATCTTAGAAAAAGAAATGCATTGAGAGAGTTTAAAAGAATGACAAAAGACTCCCCAGTGCTGTACTCGAAAAATGATGATATCTGTTTGGGCAACTACATTTCCTTGTATTCAAATCAATAATTATACATGAGGTTTATTGATGATTGGCATGTTTGTAGATGCGATGTAACTGTTTGGAATAGAACGCAGAGCAAATGTGGTCCTCTTATCTCACGGGGTGCAAAGTAAGGCAGTAAGTCCGTGTACGATGTACTGATTTGGTTAGGGTCTCTGTACTACAATACAATGTAAACTCCTGCATATCATTTTACCACTCCTACATGTCGGAACAAATATAGTTTAAAGACGGCTGTTCCAATAGACTAGAGGTGGCAGTAAAGAATGATGAACTAGTTATAACCCTAACGATAGCGTTAGAATCTCCCTCATCCCCTTCCCATCAATGCCTTTAGGTTTTCCCGCTAGTATGTTTGATGCCAAACCATTTTCTGTGACTGATTCTAATGCTTTTATAAGGCAACTGTTGTAGAAAACTTTGATTGATTGTATCCAGGTATAAATCATCTCCCAAAGAAGTAGCTGCATCCTGTGACGTCACATTTGCCATGCTTGCTGATCCTGAAAGTGCAGTGCATATGTTTTATTTTATTTGCTTGTGTGCTATGTCAGTTTTGCTCTAGTTATAATCTGTCTTTTTTGAATTCTCGGTTGGATGTCACTTGTGGAGAGCTTGGAGCTGCAAAAGGAATGAGTCCAGGAAAAGGGTATTATTTCCTTTGTCCTTTTTAGGCGAAACATTATGAAAGTGAGCTGTCAGTCCACTGTCAGCACACTTGGTAACATACTGGTATCACTTTATTTGATAAATGTATCAATTCAATCTGGTATCAAGTTATTCTTAGGCTTCCGGTTTACCATCTTACTATTGGAGCAAAAGTGGTTACTTGAAAAAACCAGGCACTTTCTGTTTCTTCACTAGATTGGGATGGGCCTAAATTTCAGGCTTGGATGAAGTATTCTCCAGAATTCATTCTGCAAAAGGGCTTGCTTTGTTGGCAGTTGCACACTTGCACTAAGCAAAGAAGAAGATAATTTGGCAAATGCATAGGCCGTTCTAGCATTTCTTTCCATCATTGCCTAATATCTATGAACTTAATCTCAAAGGGTGTGTTTGTTTATTCACAGTACAAAATCATTCCCTTTTGACTTAGACACCGTTTGAAATGCAATGAAATAGAGATTTATGTCATCCATTTCCATTTGCTGTCTAAACAATCCCTCTAGAGTTGGGTGAGGACATTTGAGCAGAATGAGTGGACGGGGTAGGTGAACTCTTTTGGGCTTATCGACCTTTCTTTTATAGATTCCAATAATATTTCTTTTACTTGCTCTGCCATCAATTTTACTCCTCTGCTACAATAAAATGGTTATGTTTCTAAACAAGGTACCATTAACATTTTTGTTGCACACTCTGTGTCTATGAATCTAATTAGAACGTCTCACCATAGGGAAATTATCAAGGGTACTCCTTATAATATCTCTAACCACAGCAGTTCTGTCTCTAGTCCATTTCCATCTGTTGTCGAGATATTTTAGTTGAACCTGTCTACGGGGAATGCTCCTGGATTTTCTTTGAAGTCTAGATCACAATTTCGGTTTGAAGCTGCTTGGCTGTGTAGTCCAGACTCACAACCAATCATTTGTAAAGCTTGGTAGGTTAAATTTGCGGGTTCAGATATGTATTCGCTCATGCATAAACGGGAGGTGATGTCGTGACACCTTTGAAATTGGAGTAAATTGACTCCGATGCATGCAAACCCAGGTTAACCATCTTCAGAGGGCTCTTAGTGATGTGCATAACAATTTGAGGAGAGAGAGAGAGAGAGAGAGAGAGAGAGAGAGAGAGAGAGAGAGAGAGAGAGAGAGAGAGAGAGAGAGAGAGTCACGAAGCAAGAACATATGACCTCGTTCGTTTTGGGATTTTGGATTTGGATTTGTAGGTAATGAGTATAGAGAAAAATAAAGTAATGATTGAAAATAGAGGTAATGATTGGAAAGAGATAGAGAGAAAAATGAGAGTAATGATTGAAAAAAAAAAGGGATAATGATTAGAATCCAAAACCCCAAAACAACGGGGTCATTGGGCTCTCGCTCAACAGCCAAACCTGAACTGGTTAATGATGGGAGATCGCAACACCAAGTATTTCCATATGGTGGCAACTCCAAGGTTCCGGAGGAAGCAGATTGTGTTTTTGGTCATGGATAATTGGGATTTTTTTTTTTGCCACAGGAGATCTCTACTCACATTCTTGAACACTTTTGGGCCCTTTTCAATGGTGCAGGGGCGGGGCAGAATGGGATTGTGCCGGATGGGGAGTGTGCTTCTCATATTTATGTTCTTTCCGGAATGGATCAGCGTCTGACCGAAGGTCAAAGTGCTTTGCTGAATCAACCTTTCACTGCTTCGGAGGTTAAGACTTAAGACCCCATTCTCTTGAACTTAACTTAAACTTAATTTAAATCTGGAAATTGTTCTCATTTGAATTTTTTTCACATTTGTTAGTTTTGCGCCAAATTTTTGTAGATTATTGATTTGTCTCGATGAAAGGAATCGGAACAGTAATTTTTTTTGTTTTTTTACTTTTACCCAAGTATTTTGAAAAATAACCACTTTTTTTATATCATCTGTACAGGAATAGGCAAAAGCCATATTTTTGTATATATATAAGTATAAAGATTTTTGTGGTCGTTTATCAACCAGGTAATATTAAGTTGTGAGATTTTGTGGTTGGAGAAGTTACGAGGTTTTATTGGGTCGTTGTTATGATCTTTCAAGCGGTTAGTTACGTACAGTTGTGGTGTTGCAATTTTAATAGGAGAACATAGCCTTTCATTGTTACCAGGTTCCTGTTCTGCTAGGGCTACTTTGGCCCCTTATAAATCTGCACCTTGATAAGATGTTGGCATTCGGTTGTACTATATAGTATGTTCACATTACTGGATCTGGATTTATCGACGGCTTTGTCCTTTCAAATTTGGCATGTTTTCAGTGACTAGTGAAGGTAAGAGACAAGCTAGCCAGTGAATGAAATAGATCGATAAGTCATGTACACAGAAGACATTTCAGTCGACGAGAGTTCTGAAATTGTCTTTACTCTTAACACGGGTTGAAGTGCGCGTAAGGTGGTATAGGAAAAGGCTTAACTGCCATGGACTTGATTATATTCGAGGCCACTAGCAAACATAGAAGCAAAAGCTTCTGTTTCATGTTTCTTCAACGCTACCCCAATCTCAATCCCACCATTTCCGTCTCTAGAATTTGAAAGAGTGAACGCTCCACCTTTCTCAATTTGTACCATCTCCACCTTCCTCGGTCTCCCCCACCCGAAATCGGTTTTGTAGAGCTCAAACCTAGGCGAGCCCGCGATACCGAACACACCCTCCTTCTTCCTCGGAGAAAGCAAGTTAGTTATCAAGCTTTCAGCTCCTTTCAAAACGCCGTCGTCCAATCTTCCTATCGCTTCACCGATTGCCCGAACCGCTACGGCAACCCCATCTTCTCCCATCAACTCGTTTGTATCCGCGTGCACAATGCATCCCGTGATGCAGTTCCCAAAATAAGTCGAAGGGACGGGGGGTTCTAACCGGGCCCTGCAGTCGACGCTGATCGCAAGCTGAACCTTCTCGGTCTGTAATTTCCGGGTTTTGATCAGGCAAACCCATGTGTAGGCACTTGCTGTTACAAAAGTTGATTGATGAAGTGCTGCTGGCTTGTTTTCTCTATGCTTCTTCTCTTGCAATTTAGCTTTCACCCACTTCTTGATGCTCTCCATGTTTGCCTGTGTCATTTGGAATGTGCCGAACATCATGTCCGGCGGAGCTTTCAAGTCCCATATCTCGAGGCTTCTGTTGTTGGGTCCGTTATGTGCCAACCAGCCATTCCGGTAAGCTTTTTCGATTTGATCAGATGGGTCACTGACTACGGTCCTGTCGTAGAACGGAGTTAGTTCAGGCGTCAGCGTTGAGTCTTCGCCGAACCTGCAAATGGAGGCCCATGAATGTATAAACATGGCTCCAGATTTCCCGTCGAACACCGCATGGTGGGCGGCAAAACCGATGGAAAACCCCGCGTTTGGAAAAAGAGTCAGTTGCAACGCCATAACCGGTGCTCTTGTTTCAGATGCCAGTAAGCAGGGCACCAAATGATGGAATCTTTCAGCTTCACGGAAACCGTTTCCCGAGAGATGGTAGAAGTTGGCTTCAGACTCTGCTATCGTAAGCGAAACCGCGTCACCCTCGTTATATTGGATGATGGGTTTGGGGGAATCCGGTGGCCATGTGAGGTTTCCGGCGAGCGGAAGGTAGTGTTGGAGGGTGAAAGAGAGGGAGTGTTTGAGCTTCGGAAGTATGGTATCTAATAGTGTTGCTTTCGGATGAGGAGATTCGTAGAAGAAAAGGGGCAGCAACGGTGGGAATCTCAACCAGAAAATGTCGAAGAATGTGAGAGGGAGAGGCGTTTGGGCAGCTGAGTTGGGGGAGCGAGGCGCCGGAGCCACCCGGCAAACGTCGAGTACCTTCGCGGAATTGGGTTCTGCCATGAGATAGAGGGTGGATTTGGAGGTGGTGTGGGTGGTGTTCGAAGTTTTGATGTTGGAGTGATTATATACAAGAAGATTCAACTAGTCAATGTTCGGGGATTAGATGGGTTATACTATTGTCGTTGTATTCAACTGGTCAATGCTCGGAGATTAGATCGGGTTTCCCCTATGTGGGTTTTTGACTCTTGGATTCTTCAGTGATGGAGATGAATTTTTGGGCATTGAAATATCGTGGCTACATCAATACAAGCTTTAACTTGATGTAGATATTAATGGATTTAAATACCGTGGCGATTTTTTGAGGCGTTTCGTACTTTAATCTAGTTTTCTTGTATTTACTCGCGCGTTTGGGTCCTTTGCATTAGTTGTCCTATTAATGTAACTTCATTTTGTTGTTCTCTCATATTACTGCATTTTGTAACTGCATTTTAATTAAATGAATCTAGTCTATTTGCTTAAATGAGATCATTAGTTTATTTATTTATTTATTTATTTATTTATTTATTTATTTATAGGGTAAATTACGTTAAACCCCCTTAAACTATGGCTGTTTTCCGAGTTGCCCCCCTCATGTTTGAACTCAGACACTTAGCCTCCTTAATGTATTTGCATTTTAGCATTCTACACATTCTGTAAACATTCCGTTAAAAATTTGGATGACAAATGGCATGTGACCATCACATGACTTGATAAGTTCAATTTTGGGTCAAAAATACCCTTCATATGTGGGTCTCCAAACCTAGCTATCTTGTTTTTTTCCAAAAAGTTATCTCTCTCTCTCTCTCTCTCTCTCTCTCTCTCTCTACTAAGTGTGAGAGAGATTGTTACAAAGCCCCAATATTTGACCCACTACAACCAAAACCCCAAAGCCCATATATTCTTATTCTGGTCAACCTCTTTTTCTGTCACCCATCAAAGCCTTCCCCTCCAAAACCCTTAAATTTTGGAGGTTTTCAGACCATGAAATCCCATTTTTACAATGAAGATGAATATTCAATTTTTGTGATGGATTTTCATGTGGAAGAAAGCAATTCTTAAATCACTGTATTTTAGTTTTCAAACAGTCAAATATCCATCCAAACCCATTTTATAAAAGAGTACAAAAACCTTGCTGATGGGATGTGTACATACGTGAGTTTTTATGGGATATATATGTACAGGGAATGGTCTATATAATATCTTACTGCTCAAGGAGATGCTTTGCGTAATTTACCGGCTGGGTACGATGTTGAACTCGGTGAGATCGGAGCGTTTTCCGACGACAGGTTGAATCGGCCATGAGGCTCGTCGAGTGAAATCCGACGACGAGAACTAATTGGACCAAGCTTGTCGTGGAGGGATTTCAGAATCGATTGGAGGGCTACGAAATCGATTGGATCTAAAATAACGATGAGAAACAGAGGGAGTGTTTTGGGGGGATTTAATAGTGGAAGGGTTTCTTTTTGGAGGTGCTTTTTTGAGAAAGGGAAGTTGTATATACCACCGATTCTCGTGAGAAATGGACGATATATGGTGTTTATGGGTTGTTCATGTCGTCATTCATGGTGTTGAGACAGGGGGACGTTCTTGGTGTTGTTAAAAAAGAAGAAGGGATTTTGGTGCTTTGGAGGAAGATGATGATGCGTTGGCGAGACTGAAAGGTTAAACGGTAAATGCATATTCTATGATAACAGCGTCTACCTTATTTTTGATCCACATACTTTAAGGAGGTTAAGTGTCTGAGTTCAAACATGAGGGGGGCAACTCGGAAAACTGCCATAGTTGAAGGGGGTTTAAAATAATTTACCCTTATTTATAATACAGGTGAGATTTTCTTACTTACGTATCAAACGCAGGTAATTTTTTGAAGCCGGGGATTTCAATCAAATGACTATTGTGTTGTCTTTTGACATGGATTGAATCTAGGAGTAAATCTATCATTTATGTTTCATAACTTTTCATCCTAATTTTAGGTATACATCATTCGTCTTGACAAGAGGAATCAGGAAGTATAAAGATGTGAACAAATTTTTAAAAATTACGAATGTAGAACGATATTAAAGAAAAAACAAATGATTCATCTGTTTGGTATCACTAGAGGTGGTTGCCTAGATGGCAAGTGGGGTTTGGCTGAAACTCCCCTCAACACATGGTCGCGAGTTTGAATCTCGCTCTCTTGCGAGTAGTAGTACTTGTGCACCCGATGTGTAATGGCTAGTGTTTGTCCAGCTTGAATCTTGGTGGGTTGTGGTGACGAACTACCCTCCCTATGTCGGGGTTACTCCAAAAGGACACCGTAATCAATGCCTAATGAAAGGGGAAGCGGAGGAACCAAGCGCTTTTGGCCCCCAAATTTTAGAACAAATTTGGGCCCACTTCGATATAAGTTATCTATAAGTATTTGAAAGATTCCATAGGTAATGTTTCTCTCTTACAATTGTATACTTTTAGGTCAAATTTTCCGTAACTTATAGTAGTTTTATTGTGCTTTTAAAATAAATTTTTGAAGATGTAGGGGGGCCAATATTGAGAGTTCGCTTCCGGCTCCCAATAAGTTTGAGCCGGCTCTGGCCGTAATGAGCTTGACTCCTTCAATTGATGGTATTGGCTCACTTGCTGTCGTTGAACATGTTATGGCGGTTGGCAGACTCTCTTGCAAAAATTAAAATTTAAAATGTTACTAAACACAAATATGTGTGATTTAACTTTGATAGCTACGGATAAACGAAAGTCAGTATTAGAGATGGTGAAACACTTTTTTTTTTTTTTAATCAACGAAAGTAGTCAGTATTCTTAGAGTATTTAGATTAGCACATTGGAAGAGTTGTTGAACTCCTGAATTCCTTTATCTTGGCATCCAAGTATACTCCCGATGCCATTTAACCAAAGGTCTCTTGACAAAAGGTGAAACACTTTCACAAATAGGATTTCGCTACAAGTTTGGAAAAAATGGAAGAAGACAATGACTTGGAAGTCAGCAAGGCAAAATTAACCAACGGGGAGGCACAAGCAAGGTGGCTCCAGAATTTTAGTCCGTGACAAGAGTACGTGACAAGAAGTTTTTTTGTTTGCAAAACTCAATATAAAATCAACACGTTTACTTCGGATGAAAATTTTTTGGGTCTCGTTTTATTTTGCTGTATTAAGCTTGATTATTTAGTTACTCACAATTTAAGTAAATTCTCATTTAGTTTGGTTACTCGTGAATAATTTAGTGCAGAAATATTAAAGAAAAACTCATATTAGATGTGCAATTTTTGAGCCGAGGGGATTCGAACACGCTGGTACTAACATTTTTTAGAGGGAAAATGACGGCTAAGGACGTGTTTTGATAATTAATACCCGCCAAGGACATTTCACTATTAACAAATATTCCTAGTTTGTCCTTAGCGGGTATTAATTATCAAAATACGTCATGGGCCGTCATTTTACCTTTTTTAGATGGATCGTAACAATCATACTTAAGTTTGGGCCAAACAGGCAGGCTTCAAGCGAAGCCCATGGAAGTGATCATGGGCTTTAACCAATGTAATTTGAATGTCAGAAGGAGACCATTTATCAGATCTCCTGTTTAATTTTTTTTGGGACGGCGAAGAAAATTTTGTTAACTATAAAGATAAAAAGAAAAAAATTAGTACAATAAAAAATGAAATGCATTGAGAAAGGATCGAAGAGTAAAATGGCTCTTCTACTACTCGCAAAAATTATACAAAACAAAATGAAACAACAAAAGGAGAAGAAAAAAAAAAAAACAATATATGTTGAGAAGGTGGCAACAAATAAAAGCTGATTTTTTTTTGGTAGAAATAAATAAATAAATAAAAATGATGGGATACATGAAATCCGGTCTATGAAAGTGTCCATAAAAAAAAATGAATGGTCCAGATTTACAGCACGGTCAATCGTGCTACGGCCATTGCGTGTGCCCCACAAAAAATACAGAAAAATAGTCATGAATTTTAAAATAATTTTTTATGGGGTTGCGTTTCTACGAATTCAAAAAATACACCACCGATATCTGTTGGAATTAACTTTTTTACAAGACCCCATTAAGAATTATTTTAAAATTTATGGCTTATTTTTTTATATTTTTGTGGGGCCCGGAGTGGGTCCCACTAGCCGTGCAGTTGCTTTAGCATTGTGAATCTGGACTATTTATTTATTTTCATGGATACTTTTACGAAACGAGTTTCATGTATTGTGCCAATCCTCGTAAATAAAAGCTGATTTGTTCCTATGCCCTCCCTAAAATTGTGCACAGCCGGAGAAAAAAGAAGGTGTGTTCCCCGGAAAAGCCACTTCACAAAGAAAGTCACCAAAAACCCTTCACTCCGAAGGAAAAGTGTAGCCGGAAAACCCCCTTTAAGAGATTTGTCGCCAGAAACAGCCAGCTATATATCGAGCCTAGCTTGATGGCGCACTTCCCCATTGCCCTTTCCACCTAATAACTGACTCCGCAATAAGCTACACTGAAAATGTAAATCCTACACTGGCTCTTTGCAAAAATGGTTGATTTCTCCAACGACCGGTGCATACGTGAATGACGTCAGAGCCCTTCTAGCAAGACAATGTGCCTGATGAATCGATAGTTGTTGTGACATACGGAGTATAAGTTGTGTTTGTAATATTTGTTTTGAGAGAATGATTTTTGCAAACTCCAAATTGTTAACCGCGGAAGTACTGTGAAAAATCAATATGATTCGCACTCTTTATGAAAGTGCGGTTGACAATTTAAAAAATGCGAAAATCACTCCCGTATTTTTTTCTAAATTCTGTGGGGAACGCAAGGTAGGAGTTGGGCAGCAGGCTTAAGAAAGATCAAGATTGGTGGGGAGTAGGTGTTGCGGTGGTGAGTTCCACAGGATGAGGACGACAACACACACTCATTGGTACGTATATAGGAGGCTGGGAGTATCTAAAGGCTGATCAAAAAAGGACTGTGTCAGGGATCATGGGGACCATTTATTATTTCCAATTTTAGTTTTTTTTTTTTTTTTCATACGGTATACATCATCGAAGATTAGCAGAGTATGTGTTTATTGGTCAACGGAAGATTCAGAGACTATCTATAATCCTGAACTTCAAACCTATTCCTCGTGGGACTTGAACTTAGGTTATCACCAAAGAAAAAAATGAGACAACTAATTAAACAAAGCTTGATTTCTCCCAATTATAGTGCTTTTTATATTTGACAGTCCCAATTATAGTACTTGACCCAGCTTCAACCGTAAATTCTTTGGAGCCCTTGAGATGCCCTCTACTACTCCTTTGCAGTTAAAAACAGATGTATACACTCCGCATTCAAAAAAATGCTAGCATCACAAACACAGTCATTCGGCCCAATAAATCAAATGACTTATTATTTTGTTTTTAGTTAAAATTTTTTTGCTTTTATCAATTTTTCGTTAATTTTTTTATTATTATTACTTCGTCATGACAAGAGAAATCTAAAACGTAAAAAATTATGATCGAAACCTAAATTTAGATTTCGATCATAATTTTTTTACTTTTTAGATTTCTTTTGTCATGACGAAGCAATAATACACAAAAAAATTAAATAAAAATGAAAAAAATAAGTCAATTGGCTTATTAGGCCGAATGACTTACATTCACTTCTCTTTCTGTGGCATTTTAGTATTTTACTACTACCTACCATGAGCAGGAAAACTCTTCATATACAAATCCCAAGGAGTTAGATGGGTGATCCAGTGAATGCGTTCCGTTAAGGCTTCCTAAAAATAAATATTTATTTTCAATTTTGATTCCATTGAAATTTATCAAATAAGATTTATATTGTACAAAAATTATTTTAGTAAGCCCATCGATCATTTTTAAACTTGATAATTGCAAAGGAAGTACTTATTTTTTAAGAAGGCTTAGAGGAACGCATAACTTTATTTGTTTTAGGTTATGAGAGCGGTTTTTGGGATAATAAATAGAAAGATAGATAAAAAAAAAATGAAAGTAATAATTTGAGGATAAAATTTTATTTGGCTTTTTGAGTTTTATTTTGGATAAAAGTTATAATTTTTACTTTCCCAATTCATCTTGACGAGACGAATCAATAATCCCTAAAAGTTAGGCGCAAAATTCACAAACGCGGAAAATTTTTGAATAAAGATAAAACAAGAAAAACTCCACAAATCTTAGCTAACTTAGCCTTATTCTTGGCTTGTAAAAGCAACACCAACCGTTGGAAATACTCATTGGAATTTCCATAACCACGTGTAATTGGGGACACTAATAGCAGAATAATAAAACGTTGAGATCATAATTTCATTAATTAGAGAAACTTACAGGAGAATAAGAAAACTATTGATCGAAGCACGCATGCATACAACGTTCTTCTTAATTAGAGAAAAGATATGTCTCCCTTGCACCGGGTTGATTGACGTTCCACTCCAAGATACAATTTTAATTCATTCGAAATGCTTTGTAGATAGCTAGAGCTTTCCAACAAACCAATAATTGCCCGTTTACTCAAAATACTCAATACTATATCTCAATCTATTAACTTGTAAAAAAAAAAAACTTTACTGAAAGTAAAACTCTATCCATCTTTATCCTTTTCCACACTCATATAATTTTGAGAATTGTAAAATGACAGTACTAAAATCTATTATTACTTCCAAGCCTTTATGGGATAGAAATAAGTCATTTTTTTTATAAGCAAAAAAAAATTTATTAAGAAAACGTGACGAATGGTAAGTTTTAAAAAGATTTCTCTAACACTATCCAACAAGGGCCGGATCGGACCAGTGGTCTTGTTGCATGGCCTGATACTAGAAGTTTGCTTCCTACTAAGAATAAGACCGGGGTTCTTGTCCCGATCTTTTTTAGTCTTTTCTTTCTTTTGCGTTCACTCTCGCGCATGCGGATGTACGTGATCGAGACTTAGACTAAGAGCCATATCGTTTTAATCTGTTTCACACTTCAACTTGCTCCTCAAAAATCTCACTGCTAGAAAGCTGTGTGGTCCTCCCTCTACTCTGTCGTGTTAAAAGAAGGACATATTTTTACATAGATATATGGTCCCTCTCCTACATATGAGATAGACTTTCGATCAACGCTAAATTTTTTTTTTTTTTTGGAACAGTTCAATAAGTTTTGGCATTTTAGTATCTTATTCACACTAATCAACAACTTATTGATTAGTGTGAACAACTAACAACTCGTATTCTGAGGCCTCGTTCACGCTAGTGATTAACTTATGTACCACAATTTTTTGGTTGTCCTTACTCAAAACTTTACCCGGCCGGTTATCAACTTTAGAGCTGACCCGGTTATGAAAAGAACACAAATGTTTAACACATGAAGTGCAACTAATATGTGTTTTCTAGTGTTCGATATTCACATAAACATGTCTTCTTTTTTGGAGCCTTTCTTTTGTTGCCCCATGTGATGGGATTCAATTAGAACACCTTTTGTAATTGGCTGTAAGCACTTTTTCAAAGAAATGCAGAATGGTCCCCCCAAGTCCGAACTATCTAGTTTTGTTTCCGTTTCCAAACAAATTAGGCCCCGGCCCGTTCCACTTAGATTCTTATTTTTTAAATAATTTATTTTTGTTTTTACGAGACAGGTCATTCTTTTACAATACATTATTTTTAATTAAAAAATTAAGTACTTATTTGGACCCACTCCACGAAGGGAAATAAGTACTTATATATTTTCCAAATTAGTCCTTTAGGCGAAGAATTAAAGCTCAACGAGTACAAATGGTATGAATTCAAAATTAATATTATGAATTTATCTCAAACTATTATGAATTATTATACAAAAGTTATGAATTTAGTACTGATAATATTATATGTGAATTATATGCAAAAAAAGAAAATGTTATGAATTTGAGGCGATCCAATGGGTGCAGGTCATGCACACCTAACTAAAAGTGTGTATCGCAGCATTTTCCGAGAACATTTATGGGAGATATGCTGACGTACGTATGTACGCCACGTGGCTGCATTCGGGCCATTGCTTTCTCTTTCTTTTGTTGAAAATGGTAGGTTGAATTGTGGCATCTTCTCCATCCCATTATGTCCAAGTTCCCTCAACAAGACCGAGCAAAAAAAAAGTTCCCTCAACAAGTAAATTCTCTGCCATGAAGTTTTGAGTGAGATTTCTCTCCCTTTAGGAAGCCTACACACAGCCTATTTGGTTGAGTTGAGTAAAAAAGTCCAAGAAGTAGTTGGATTGAACAGGATCCATCAACCTTTCCGGCTCCCCCTTAATTCTGTTAGTAATGATCTGAAAGACTGGAATGCTGCAAAGAGTACATGTAAGTATACCTAATTTTCACACATCCAGAAATCTTGTATTGATTTCTTTAATTTGTTGTCTTTGTCAACTAGATCTCGTGGGTTTGCTCATCACACAATCGCTCAATTTTTTTTGTAATATGGACTACTTAATAGCGTTCATCGATCAAATCTGGCAAAAATTGATTGTAGGGTTTCATCTGATCGATCTCCTTAAAGTTATCATCTTGACCTTGCTCCGTTGTCAATTTTCTCGTTATATCCTTTTCATTTCTTGAATATAAAACATCGTTCGTTTTGGAGTCTCAAAACCCTCTAGAAACGGACTCCAATAAATTTGCACTGTGTCTTTCTCCACTCGTTAATCTAAAAAACCTCCTTCAAAATTCAAACCGAACAAGGGCGGCTTCTGAATTTCTGCTTGTTGGTGGTATATATGAGACTTGACTAACATATGGTGTATATATGTGTTTGCAAAACAATATTATGATTTGCAATTTATTTATACTTTTTAACCTATTGATCAGGAAGCAGGAAATCATATAAGGATTTCATCCGAGGGAATTCAGTATGAGATGCTAAGATGATTACAACTAAATCAAGAGAAGAAAATTCCACAGGAAAAGAGGAAACCAGCACAGTTGATGGGAGGATTTCCAAGGGTGCATCTAGTAGTTCAGTAACACCATGGTCAAGGCTGAGGGATCCCAGAATCGTGCGCGTTTCGCGAGCTTCGGGAGGGAAGGACAGGCACAGCAAAGTATGCACTGTGAAAGGATTGAGAGACAGAAGGGTAAGGCTTTCGGTTCCAACCGCGATTCAGTTGTATGATCTTCAAGATAGGCTGGGGCTTAATCAGCCTAGCAAGGCGGTTGATTGGTTGCTGAATGCAGCTAAGCACGATATCGATGAACTCCCTCCGCTTCAAATTCCACCGGGAAGTTTTGGAGAAATTCATGGAAGTAGTCTTTCCCGATCTGAGAGAGAACTAGGGTTTCAAATCAATCATCGTGTCGATTGGGATGACTCATTGGGACTCTATCGGTCAAATTTTTGTAATTCGGATGCTACACCGAGGGACAAGGCTAAGGCGATTTCCATAGGAATGGAGGATCACAAAGAAAGTTGGAATCAAACTACAAATGAGGAAGAAAAACACGGTAACGTCGAAGGACATGGTGCAAATGTTTCACCAGCCGACTTTTTCCCCAAACCTAACCACTCTTTCATACCCGGTTTGCTAAATAATGTCACGCCATACAACTCTTTGTATCGTTTGGATCCATCGAGTTTTTCCTCGTCCCAAACCGAAGATTTTCCGACTCTCAATTTCGTGCCATTGCCATCGACATCGTCATCTCTTTCGTTTGGGTCTAAAGTTCTTGTTTGTCCACCTGGGATAGCGCAACCGTATTTTCCTAATTCACATGTTGAGTTAGATCCAAAACAAATCAACCATTTCAGATATTGAGCTCAAATTCACAAAATCCATTGTCAAATTCTTCCCTACCAATTGTCTACTCTATAGGTCAATCCATAAGACCCCTCTCCTATCAAGACAATGTCGGAAGTCAATCAAACAATTAATAATGTTGAATTTCCTCCAAAGTGAACACAATGTCACATGTGTGTACTGTATGAGTTTAAATTTAGTCCGTCAGCGGTGAAAGCATTGGGATTTTTGTCACCGCCATTGCAGGTCTGACCATGTGTTTAAATTCATCTTGTTGTGAATGCACGGTGGGTTTCAAAATGACGGTAGCGGAAACCCCACGGTTTTCGCCGCCGGTGGAAAGAATTTAAACTCTTGTAAGTATAGGTGTGTCCTTCCAGCTCTATGTAAGTTTTATGCCGGAAACAACAAAAAGCTGATGTTTTTATCAAGGAAAAGTCTATACATACAATTATTTCTACATCCTTTTACATGACATGCTAATGTAACACTGCCTTGCTAGCTCGTTAGTAACAGAGTAAACTGCTATTTCACAATCGCCGCAATGAAATAGTATCATATTAGCATGTTGCGTAAAATGTTGTCCGAATCTTTATATGTATGTGTATACTTCTCCTTTGATCAATCCTTCGTTAAAGTGGCTAAGGATCACAAGTTCGCCAGACATTGAAGTTGAAGTAGTTACTTTTGAAATAATAGATCGAACAAAAGCAATGAGAGTCGGAAAATCTTTTCGATCCGCGACCCGATACGATCAAGTACAGTTTGAATAGTACTGGTAATATTAACCCCTTCATATTTTTGTATCATGCTTTTTATTTTTTGGGTAAGGATTTTTTTTTTTTTGTATCATGTTTTTTTTTTTTGTATTAATGACAGATCTTTATAGTTGTTGTAGTTACCTTGATTCAAGAAATTAGTTGAGAAACAAGAGGGATTGATGTTGGGGGCAAAACCATTAGCTTTTCTTGTTAACTGTTTCTACAAATTCATTATACAAAACTAAAGCTAGCTCAGTTGACTTGGTGCTTTTTGGTTGCAACGTTATGTGACAATCCACTTGTGCTTCTAATGTTTATTATCATGGAAAAAACGTGCGATCGAAAACGGTAACATACAATCTCACCACTTGCGCTTCCAATGTTTATTATCATGGGAAAAACGTGCGATCGAAAACGGTAACATACAATCTCACCAGGATAGGTTACAATTTTCAAATCGAGATTAATAACAAAAGATCACAGCTAAAAAATCTGCTTTTTTTACTTCTTTTTTTTTTGTAGCAGTGGTACTATGTTGCACTGGGTTTTTTTTCCTCTCTCTCTCAACACTCCTCTCTTCACATTAGAAACCCTAGAGAGAAAGTAGTGGTTACTAAATGATCAGTGAAGTGTCGTTTTCTGTTCAGAACCTTCACAATGGGTGGAAGTACTGGATAAAGTGCAGAAGGTGCTTAATTAAAAGCCCGCAGGGAAGAAAAATGAAGAAAGAAGAGAGATGTTGCTTTATTCAGGAACTGCAGTTGATGGATTACAACAGTGCTGCCAACTTTGCACAAGATCCAACACGATAATATTGACACTGCAGGTTAATTACAAGTTGTTTCTCAAACTGGGAGCTTGACAGCGGGATGCTTGGCAGCGGTGCTAAAAGGCCAATCCGGCCATTGATCTCAAGAATTGACGGCTTGAATTTTGATCGAATAATGGACGGTTCAAATCCATATGCATTTAGATTCAATCTGAACTGTCTATGTCAAGATGAACGGCCCTGCTTGGCAGGGGGTGCTTGGCTGCATCCCGGCTCCCGCAGAAACTAGGAACACGATCCTCTCCGGTTACTAGAAGGTCTTGCTCAATAGGCTCTTTTCGAGTTCAATTCAACGATCAAAATAATGTATTTTAAGAACTCGTCAAAAACGTTAACCCACGGCAAAAATCATGTTCATGGGAATCGAATATGAACTGATATATTTTCAGAATTCATAGACATTAAAAAAACATCGATTTATTGTTCCAGTTCTTGTTTTATCAAATATAAATGTGTTCCAAAACCATATCCACATAATAAGGGAGATGGTTTTTAAATCTTATCTCTCTATAAATTTTGACCGTTGATTTGCTCCATAAATCCTACGGCTCTTCCTCTCCCTCCCTCTCTCTCTCTCTCAAACAGTGGTAATTGCACAATTCTCATTAATTAGATTTCATGTTGGCACGGACAAACCCTAGTCAATTGATATCCTATGAACATGATTCTAGCATGAATAATGTTTCCAACAAGGCAGACCCGGTAAGTGTATCTCCCAGCCATACCTATTCCTCTAGTTCTCTAAATTTTGGAGGAAAGTTTCACTCCATCCAATCCTCCATTTGAAAGGGTGCAGTAATTTGATACTCCATATATATTTGGAGAATCAAAAAATTATGAAGGATATTCTCCATTTTGCTATTCACATTTTCTTATTCATTTTTCATTCATCAAATGAATATTTGTTCATATTTCCTATAGAAATTGTACCATTCAAAATATATTCATAATACCTTCAAAATAATATAATACTGGAATTTTTTAGTAAAGTTTGGAAAATACCAACTGGAAGTTTGAAAAAAAAGTTGACTCCCATTGAACACCGTCACTATAGAATCTAAATTTCGACTTCGTCACTAATTTCAATTGTTTATGAGTTTTTATAGCCAATAAAATCTGAAGGTGCCTTCTAGTCTAGTTGATCGGACAGGTAATAAGCACTTCATTTAACGTGGGTTCAAACACCACCCCACCCCTTTTCCCCTAAGATAGTAGAAATTACGTTTTTCTTAGATCAAGAAAGTCCTTATCGATTCTAGATGAGAAAGGGGTTAGGCTGGAGCTTCAACTCTCAATAAATGAAGTGTCAATCACTTATCCTACCAAGCTAGGAGGCAACTTCACCTGCTTCGGCCCGTTTAACGATCGAATAAAATTTTGTACGAATAAGGAATGAGAGAAAATAAGAGGGGGATAAGGTACAAAGTGGAATTAGGTAAACCAAAAGGGGGACTAGTGAAGAAGGCACTTTTTTGGTAGTTGATATGTGTGGATAAAGAAATAATTTGAAAAATTACTCAGTTGCCCTTCCATAAAACTCTGGTAATAAGAATACAAAAATGATATGGAGGGTTTTGGAGGCACCACGGTAATTCCTCATACTCGTGTAAGCTAACGATGGGGCGGTTGGGGTGGGATAAGGAGACTTGCTTATCGTGCCCGTATAAGCAATTCAGGTTTGGATCCGTTCTGCTAAGGGAAATAAATATTTATTTTTTAAATAAATATTTATTTTTTTGAATTAAAGATAACGTATAATAAAAGAATGACTTGTCTTATAAGACAAAAAAAAATACATAAAAAAAATAAGAACACTAGCATAACAGGGCCTAAATAGTTTAACAAACTCCAGATACATGATGAGTTCAGATAAGCTAGTTTGGGATATCACCGGGCGGTTCCTTTTAGAATGGGTAAACCAAACGAATCAAGGATGGGCTGGACCACGACTAGTCTTTGCAAGAGCCGACCCAGGCCCACGCCAGTCATTGGGGTATCCTCCAAAGAAAAAGAAAGAATTTTTCTATGGTAAACGGGTAATTTTTCTCCAAGTTTTGCACATATCATCATCTACTACGTACCTTTCTATTCTTGAAGTCGAAATCAATTACAAAAGTATTTTTGTTTAGATTAGAATAGCAAAATAATTCGACACGGTCAAAAATTCCTTCTATCCCTATTTTCCTTCGGCACCCACCCGTTCACAAAATTTGATTGAATCCCAAAACGCCCCCATTTGTGACGCATGTCAATCCCATTTGCAATAAAACTTGTCCCGCCTGACATCATTTGAGGTAGTACGAGCGCGCTCCACAGGCTTCGCAAGTTGCAACCATGCTAGGCCCTTAAACCAGTGCAATTAACCAGTAAGTTTATTGACACAGGCTTGTTGTACACAAATTCCGTACAGATTTTTGTATGGGATTTACTACGGGTCTTACACAAACAATCCGAATCGTTCATTAAATGTAAAATATTTTTTCAAGTGCCCCCACGAAAAATTAGCTCAATCTGATACTTATAGGTACTTGATCCAATCATTTAACATTTCATTATTCTGAAAATTGAATGAAAAGTTTGATGATTGGATCTAGCATCTATAGGTAATCGAATTGAGTTGATTTTTCTCATAAGCCCTTGAAAAAATATTTTACATTTAATGAACGGGTTGGATTGTTTGTGTGAGACCCGTAGTGGACCCCATACAAAAATCTGTGCAAGATTTGTTACCTATTTATCTGTGTGTATAGCATAGTTCTAGAAAAAATACAAAATTGTCCTTGGGGGTTTTGGTTTAAAATAAAGCAAGCCATTGCAAGAAGTCTCTTACTCTTTTTTTAATTACTAAAAGTTATCAAAACTCTCTCACCATTATCATCGATCCCTCCCACCATTTTTGTGAATTGTTTCTGATCATTTCTCATAAAAGTGATCCATGGACCTTTGATTAGATGTATAGGTCCCGTTCCGCTGAAGTTTTTATTTTTAAGTACTTATTTTTTGTTTTACGAGACATATCATTATATCACAATACACCACATTTAATTCAAAAAATAAGTAATTACTTATTTTTCTTAACGGAACGGGGCCTACGTAGAAAAAACCTGTGTCTCCTCTCACGTAGAGAACTGTTGAAACTATTAGATTTAGTAAGATTATATCTGAGTTCTTTTGGATTTAGCCTAAATGACCAATTTCGATTCGATTGTGAAAGATTTTTGGTGAATGAAAAGAGGGCAACACGGCGGTAGGAGTAATTATAACTGTAGAGACCCAGATAATTTTAATTATTGAAATGTTTATTAAATGCCTAATTGGGAAAATATGATTTTATTTGGTGGTTATTGGAATTGAGGATTGAAGTGAGAGAATAGAAACTTGAGGGTGTATGTGTGTGATTTAAAGATATAGGAGTATATATAGGAGTGTGTGTGTAGAAGATAATTATATCTCCCCTTCTCTCTCCCTCTCACGCCGTCCTCTCTCTCTCTCTCTAGCCATGTATCTCTCTCTCTCTCTCTCTTCCCCTCTCACTCAAAACTCTTTCAAGACCTCAAGAATCTCAGAGACTAACCTCCCTTCGACCTTCCAATCGCGTTCTTGAGCTTGAAAATCCTTGAGTCAAGCTTGGAGCAGAGCTTTGAAGTTCAAAGAGGCTAGGGCTCGTTCAAATCTTGTAGATCTTGGTTATCGTAGCAAGGTAGGGACTTCTTTATCTCTTTTATGTGTTTATATGTTAATTTGGTGCAAGAATCGAGCCTTGATCGTCTCCCTTTGCTCATTTCGAAAGCTGTCGAAAATTGCAGAAATCGCCCAGGGATCGATCCCCAAGCATGAGGGATCGATCCCTCACTTCAAATCTGGATTTTTGCCCTTGGAGATCGATCCCCAAAAGAGGAGGGATCGATCCATCCCCTCTCTGGAAATTCTGCTCATCTTCTGGGATCAGCCCAACTTCAAACGGCCATAACTCCCTCTTCTGATGTCCGATTCATGCAAACTTTATATCGATTCGAAGGTTTTGAAGTTAGCTTTCCATTGCCACTAAAATCACCTTAAGTCTCTGAGTACACAAAAAGTTATGACTGTTAGAGTGGGGGTGTGTCGGTCTCCCAATATCCGTTGACTACTCCTATGATTCTTGTTTTGTCATTATGACTTCCTATGATTAGTGGATGATATTCTTGACCCATTGGCCTTCCGTTGGTGAGGAAAAAATAGGGAATTACTTGGTTAAAATGTCAATAAGATGCAACTTATGATTGAATGATGACTTGTGAACGTTTGTGGCATATTTGTGATATTGTTGGCATGTCGTGACATACTTCATGAATGAATGTGGTTTTGGGAAAGCCCTAACTTGTATATCGAGTGAGGGGATGGTTGTTTGGGTCGGTGGTCAAATTAGGAAGTCTCGTGACGCAAGGGGTGGTAATACAAAGACTTAGATGGTCTCGTAACGCAATGGGTGAAAATACGGAGATCCTAGATGTTGGTGCACACCGTAATGCTAGGGGTGGTAATACGGTGACCCTTGTGGGGTTAAACTATAATGCAAAGGGTGGAAATACAGTTGGTGGAGATTGGTGTTAGTGAGTCGTGTTGAAGTTGTTGATTTGTTTGAGTATTGTGAACTATATGGCAAAACGTGATTATATGAACTATATGGCATAATGTGATTATGTGAACTATATGGCATAACGTGATTATAGCATATCATAGAACGATTGTCTTGAATGATTGGCATATCCTTGAATTGATTGTATTTCGTTGTTTGAGCTAAATCCTCTTGTTTTCTTTCCTTTGCACTTATCACCATATTTGCATATAGAATTGGTAAAGATCTTCCTACTAAGCTAGTGTAGCTCAACCTAATCTTTCTTTTCAGGATTAAACGCTGGACAATAGCTTGCATGTAATGTGTGTTTGGGAATGAAAGACTTTTTGAAAGTTAACCTCACGTAGTTACTTAAGCATCTTGTATTAATGTTATTTTGACTGAGGTGTATTTGTAACTTAACTTGTCAATCCTTTTGACTAAACGTTTGTAATATTCTAAACAGGTTCGTACTTGTATTTCAATATATTTGGGGCCGAAGTGCCTAAATTGTAAGACTTTAATCTTGGGGACTTGATTTGTAATTTAAGATAGATGAAACTCTTTTTGATAATATGTATGATATGCGAGGATCTTTTATTAAAATATATTATAGAATTATATTGAAAATCGAGAGCGTGACAATCACAAATGTGAATAAGTTGAGGTGTCCTTTGAAGAGCTGAAGGCAATTCTGTGGCGCACTTGACGGCCAACAATGCGGTGAGAGGGAGCGGGATTCGCACGTGAGAGTTTTATCTCCTCTTTTTTGGGTCCAAATAGAATCACTCCCAAATAAATTGACATTTTAGAATCTCATTGGCAGAGCATTAATTAATTTACATCGTCCTCCATCAACCCAAAACTAATCACTCGAACTAATTAAATACTATTATGGTAAACTCATTAAACGATGTATATCTAACTTCTTGCCGAAATGGCATAACGACAGTGACTTTAGTGACTTTATGCATCAGTTTTCTATTATTTCATTTCATTTCACTTCATAATTATTGTTTTTTAAGGGAAAATTTCGCCGACACACTTGAGGGTTTTTTTAATGACGGATACCCCTTCACGAATGAGAAATGACAATGAACCTCTGTGATTTTCTATGTGCGTTTGATAGATACCTCGAATCGATTATTTTTCGTCTGAACACGTGATGGAATGAGCCAAAAGTGATTTGTATCCAATAATTAACCTTTTTCAATAATAAAAAGTAATTAAAAAACTATAAAGTATTACTTATCATGAGTCAAAATGATTTTTTATTACCTGTTGGAAGAGCTATTTTGATGATACGAATGGCAAAATTTATTGTTATTACTTATGTTTTACTTGTTGAAAGAATTATTTTAGTCAGAAAGGACAAATTTATTACTTTTGGTTCAAAAATAATGAGGATCGAGAGTTTATTGTTATTTATTTATTTATTAAAAAGGGTGAATTTTTCAATATAAGTCATTCTTTTTAGTTCTAAAACATGTTTGGACAAACAGTTGTTGGTGTAATGAAAATTGAAACCTGTCGTTCAAAAAAAATGAAAGTTGAAACCTTGTTGGTGGGTGAGAAATGAAAATTGAAGAGCCGGTTTGGCAAATAAGGCAAATGGCTTTTTTTTTTCTTTATTCAATTTTTTTTTCACATTTGTTGGTTTCAGATCAAATTATTATGAATTATTAGTTTATCTCGAAGAGAGCAATTGAAAAGGTAATAAATTATAATCGAACCTCAAAAATTTCTAAATAAAGCCAAAGAATATAACTTTTTGGCTTATATTGCCATTATTTAAAAAAAAAATTGAGCTTCATCACAATCTTTTACTTTTGTGATTTCTTGTTGAAATGAATCAATAGCTATAAAACATTAGACGCAAAACTAACAAGTAAAAAAAAAATGCAGTTTGGCTTATTTGCGAAATTGGCCCAAAATCAAAATGGGATTAAAGTTATTTCTCAAACTTGAAGAGAGAATCTGTCATTAAATAAACTGTCAGGGGTGTCAGTGAAATTTACCCTTCTTTAATTATTACTTATTAAACCCTCTTCTATCCCTCTCGGTATGAGCCCTAGTTTTTCCTGAAATTTCGATTTGACTCTCAGCAGTCCACGTTACGCTCTCTTCTACCCTCACCTCGCCGCCTATAAGTAACCCAAGCACGCCCCCACTGATCTCTCTCTCTCTCTCTCTCTCTCTCTCTCTGTGTGTGTGGGTTTTAGGGTTTGAAACCCTTTGATCCGGAAGGAATGGCTCAATTACTTTTCAAGTGAGCTCGAGATTCTATCGCGATAATACCCTAGAATTCACTGGTAAGCTACTAAGCTTGTACTGTTTTTCTGATTTTTCTCTTTCACTCCATTCAATTACATCATTCGCGGTAGTAAAATGCAACAGTCTAGGGTTCGAAAGCGCTCTGTTCCTTATTTTCTTTGAAAAGCACGTGAAGTGATGTGGAAATAATGCAACATTCTAGGGTTTCGCTGGAACTTCGCTTCTTGTTAAGTGGTATGAAGTGTTGAATATCTAGGGTTTCTTCGGGATTTTTGGTTCGTGTGGAGTGTTGAATATCTAGAGTTTCTTTGGGATTTCGCTTCCTGGGAAGTGATATGAAGTGTTGAATATCCTGGGTTTCGTTGGAATATTGTTTCATGAAATCATTGAATACGTAGGGGTTCTTTGGGATTTTTGCTTCGTGTGAAGTGAGATAAAGTTTTGAATATCTAGGGTTTCTTTGGGATTTCGCTCCATGTGAAGTGATATGAAGTGTTGAATATCTAGGGTTTCATTGGGATTTTGCTCCGTGTGAAGTGATATGAAGTGTTGAATATGAGCGATGGAGGTGGGGAGAGTGGAAGAGACAATAATGAGCGGAGCAAAACGAAGAATCGTAGTGACGATTTTGCCCGAGCTATTGCCAAGATTGCGGTAGCGCAAGTGTGCGAAAGTGTAGGGTTCCAGATCTTCCAGCAGTCTGCCCTTAACACGCTGTCCGATGTGGCGGTTAGGTACATTCGGGAAATAGGAAAGACGGCAAATAACTACTCGAATTTGGCCGGTAGAGCGGAGAGTAACGTGTTTGATATAATTCAGGGGTTGGAAGATTTGGGATCATGGCAGGGGTTTTCGGGTGCTTCGGATATTGATCGTTGTCTTGCTGGTTCAGGTGTAGTTCAGGAGATCATTCAGTACGTGGGTGAATCGGAGGAAATTCCATTTGCATATTCAATTCCTGAGTTTCCGGTTGTTAAGGACCGAAACCCCAACCCTAGTTTTGGACAAGTTGGAGAAACATTACCGGATGACCATATTCCCCTGTGGTTGCCTGTGTTTCCTGATCCCCAGGCTTTTTTGAACTCGCCCTCACGTAATGACAGAGAACTAGACACACAGATGGTTGAAATTAAGCATGGTAAAGAGCAGAGAAATGTGGAACGGTCCTTGTTGAATTTGCAGCAGCACTTGGCTTGTAATGGGTCTGATGTACCAACCGCTTTTGACCCCTCTGATGCTGCAAAGGCTAAACAAGCAGCTGAAAGTAACCAATTTCTTGCGGCCCCTTTGAGATTTGGAGAGAAGGAAGTGTCTTCTATGGAGCTTCCGCCTCAAGTCTTGAATGAAACTGCAGCAAGAAGTGACGAGCTTGTGCAAAATCATGTTTCCAGGTTGGAGACATTTACCCCGGCTATTGAAGCAATGGAGAGCACACTATGCAATTCTGAAGGCGGGTGGGTAGAGGTTCAGACTGAAGAGGGGAGGGAAGAGGTTCCTCTGAACACACGGGCAACCGTACAGTTTAAGTTTGGGACTCGGAAGAAGTCCTTAGGTCCATCAATCAACTCCTGGTTCGGTGACAATAATGAAAAGAGTGACAAGAAAAGGAGGGCCGAGCAAGTTCTGAAAGAATCTACAGAAGACACGAAAGAATTGGCTCAGTTGTAAATTAGGTTTGTCTTGTTAGAATTTGTATACTTGTTTAGGAAACTGGTAGCAGATACTGGTTCCGGGGTAGTCAGAGTCAAGAGGCATATAGTTGTCTGTATATGTACGTTACAGACTGCTAGAATTTAACAAGTTCAGAGGTATGTCTTTTGTTATTTAACTTTGCCATTGATAATTCTTTCTAATTGAAATTCTTGTTGTTACTTTACAATCAATTATTGGATAGTTTGTTATTATACGGCATTCATGGGCCACTATTTCTGACTTTCATTGTCCATACTGATAATGAATGGATTCAATTTTGAATTACAATGAAGGGAACACGTGTGTTGCACAAACTTGGAAGTTGAAGAAGGAATATTTCAACTTGCAAGTTACTCAATAACTTCAAATTAGACTACTGTGGAGAACAAGAGAGCAGAGGTTATACCTGTCTCTTCATTTTTCAAACAAGAGAATTTGTGTAATGTGGAAGACAGCAAGACAAGAAGTGGTTCAGGAGGTCAGTTGCGGCTCAGTAGTTGATTAGAGTTTGATAACTTTGGGACATTTTTGGTGACTTGCGTTTTCCGGTTTTTGAAGGTGTTAATATGTCTTCTTTATAACACCAATTTCATCAATAATTGGATTTTTAACTAGGAACGTTATCGTTATGATATAACAAATAAAGTTAGAAAGAAAAATAGAGACTGATTCCTATATATATAGCTTTGAAATATGGATTGAGAATCCAAAGAAATCAGCCCACTTTAAGCCCAATGGTTGAGGGTTTTAATTAGGGCAAACTTCACTTACACCGTTGTGGTTCAGGAGGGCAGTTGCGGCTCAGTAGTTGATTAGTTTGATAACTTTGGGATGTTTCTGGTGACTAGCGTTTTCCGGTTTTTCCTCGTTGGATTTGTGTCATCCATTTTCTAATTCCGAATGCTAAATCTTATGGTGCACATGGTTTGAAATTTGAATCCCGTTTAGTTCTGCATTTTTAATCGAAGTTAGGTTTGAATCCCTTTTTAATTCTGCATTTTAGTCCAAGTTATCATTTATTAGCATTACTTGTATGTGCATTCTGGTTTAACTGTTACACAAAAAGAGTGGTGGTTCCTGTGAGACAAGGTCCCAAATAACTGAAGAATTGTTCTAATGCGGCTCAGGTTTGGTTTTAAGTTGTAAGGATAGCAGGGCCAAGTTTGGTATATTGTATTGTTGCAGTTTGAGAGTGGCCAAACAAGGTATCTATGGAAGGGTTCACTCTGGTACTTCGTATTCACGGAAGTAGATCTACAGTAGTATAATACACGATGTTCTAAATTTTTGCAAAACTGACCTAGTTTGACCCTACTTCTATTCATTGTATTGCTGACATTGGAAATATTTCCCAAGTATAGGAGCGCCAAAATGATGACCGATGCAAGACAGAGTGCTCAGATGGTCAGATTGGTGAGGAAACTGCATGATGGACTGGAGTCTGGGGGAGGGTTTGTAGCACTGTCTGTCTTAAGTAGTGAGAAATTTAGCATGTTTCTTTGCTATTATTGTAGAAATGTTCTGGAAGGAGTATAATATTATACAAATTCATTTTATTCTATTACGAATGATCTTGCAGAGTCCCTCATTTCCTGTTTGCCCATAACACCCTCCTCAAACTTGCACCTCTTACAGCAGCAGTCGAATCCCCAAGTTGTCGCCATTTGTCTACGATTGCTCAAAGGCAAAAGCACATCAAAATACACTAATGTGATCTCTTCACCTGCCTTAATATATCTAGAAGCATGAACCATCATGTAATCTCCGAAGTGAAATCCCTGTGCATTAGGGTTGCATGCATGGTTGATGGAGGGAAGTAGCCATAGCCCAACACCATGGTGACTGCTGTTTTTGCCCAAAACTTTGGATGAAACTGCGTCCTCAACTAGAGAATTCGCATCCAATATTTTTAGTAGTATTCTACCCATATCAAGATTCTCATCCAAAAAACCCTCTCTCCGCTGCTTCAGGCCTAAATAGACTAACATCAGGCACTTCAAGTGTATCATCCTCTTCTTCGCCGGTAGATAAACTGCGAATCAATTGATGGGTTCGGTGGCATTTTGTGAATGATTCAACAACTTTACCTACCAAATTCTTCCGCATAACTAATTGGGTATTGCCCCTCAAATCTTCATCTTTGGAATCTTAGGCATCATACCCGTCAGTGGCAATTGCCTTGGTAACTAACAACAAAGTACCACAATCAACATTCTCTTTTGCAAATAGGCCACGCCCAACACCTATATGGGATTTCTTGATTTCAACTGCACCAATGTACTCTGCGATTTCTGGAGACTTCCCCCAAAACCCATTTAGAATCCAATCAGATAAATCAAACGCTCCAGTTCTTGAAGAGAATTCAAGTTTCTTGCATTTCTCCAAATACCCATGAATGGGTTCAGAGTTTGAACCAGATTGGGGATCCAGAAGAGCCAACTTGAAGCAGTCCAGACCCATTCCATACCGATTGAGTCTGAGCAAGATCTTACCTTTGCAAAGCAGAGTCTTGAAATGGGCACTCTATTTCGAGTGCTTGCTCACAATCTCTCAATTCTTCCGCAAAATTTTCGGAGGTGGGACAGGGCTTCGGCGCTGTTGGAGAGGGCTAAGCAGAGGGATTTGTTGATATTGAAGAGTTGATTCGGGTTTTGATGGGTGTTTTTGGAGACTTGTTCTTGGCAGAGTGAGATGAAGTGAGAATAGGCTCGGATGGATTCATTCCATTCTTCTCTGAGGAGAAGCTCTGTGGCCTTGGATCTGAGCTGTTGCATCATCTCTTCCTCCATTTCTGTGTGGTAGTGTTGCTGCATTTGGATTTCTCCCAGCTTTGATTGTGGAGTTACTGTATTGTTTTCTTGTGTAGTTTTAAATGAAGGGGGAATGCAAGTAAGGGTCATATTTTGGCTCTCACGTGATGCAACGGCAACGGCTATATCGGGGGCTTAGTTGTTCACTTGTTCAAACTGCATCGATAGGTGGGCCCATGATGGATTTGTTACATTAATTTGAACCGTTTGTCTTGTAAGACTCGCAAAGTAGCATAGTCATGGAAAAAATTAACTTGATCGGATATCAATAGGTATATCAAAAATTATATTTTGATTTGTAAAATGGACGGTATGATCTTCAAAGTTAAATTGTCCATGCCCATCTATTCTATAAACCGAACTTCAATTTTTGATGCACCTATCGATTTTCAATCAAATTGATTTTTTGCATAGATATACTACAATGTGGTTCTTATAAGATGAATGATTCAAAACTCTACAACGAATGCACGTTGGGATCCACAATAGCTGGTGGAAATCGTCGGTGTTACACCTGTATAATAAGTAAAAGAAAAGGTCCGATCAAAACATCTAATAAGGGCGCCCTTATCGTATTACGGTAAGGACGTCCCTTTCCCGACCAATTTGTGATGATCCGAGCCGCTCAATGTGTTCAGAATGTGATTTTAAGGGTACTCGCGAGAAATTAGCAAAAAAAAAGACCGAAAAAGGCTTGATCCGAGCAGTTTTTGTTTGTATTTTATCGAACGGTTCAAATAAAAACTGCTCAAATCAAGCCTTTTCCAGTCTTTTTTTTGCTGATTTCTAGCAAGTACCCTTAAAATCACATTCTGAACACATTGAGCGGCTTGAATCATCAAAATTTAGTCGGGAAAGAGAAGAAAATGGGAAGCCCTTATCGTAATACGATAAGGGCGCCCTTATTAGAAGCTTATTGATATATATATATTCTTCTTTCCGTTGTAAAAAGTGTGGATAAATTACAAAAAATGAGCCTATGATTGATGCGTTGTATTTGTTGGCCTTGGCTACTAGGGGTGAGAAAAAATTCATTAAACCGCGAATTCAGTCCAAACCAATCCAAACCGAAAGGTTTTGTTCGATTTTTTAGTAGTAGTATGGTTTGGTCATGGTTTAAAAAAATTAGAATCCGCCTTATAAGGTTTTGTAGATTCACGTTCACGATTATGGTTCCAAACCGATCCGAACCGTATAATATATATAGTTTAATTATGATTCACCAAATAAATATGGGAGCCTTAGTCAACTATTTTCCCAATTTATTGATCCTATTAAATTCACTGCAATATTTAATTTATTTCTTCTCTGCCAAGATAATTTAGACTAAACTTCTATATAAAACGATTCACAACCCTTTCCTAATTTCCTATGATAATTAATTTATTATATACAAAAAGCATATTGGATTACCAGATCAGTCAACTTCCACGCCTCAATTCCTAAGTTTCTATACATGAAAACTAATTCCAATATCTATTCCTATAATTCCTTCACTACCAAGACTAATTACCCTATTACTTTTTTGAAGATAATAGCTCAGTTCAAAGCAAACCGTAGTTTAAAACCGAAACCAATTCTCATTTTAATGTTTTGGATTGGTTTGGTTCTATACCTTTTGTAGGTTGGTTTGGTTCTCCAATTTCATAAGCCGTAGGTATTAATTTGATTCTTGATTTACTATAAAATCGAACCAATCTGGACCGTAGCATGCTCACCCATACTGGCTACGGTTGCCTCAAAAGAAAAGGCTTGAAATTCCCAGGCTTAATATCAGAGCATATGACATTTCACTTACACCAGGTGAAGTGCATATTCAAAATACGGTTGGCAATTATCTTCCTGACTTTTTTGTCTAAAATTTTTTTCGGTATTATTTTACTTTTTGTAATTTTTTTGTTGAACTTTTCGTTATATTTTTAGAGTTAAACCTTTCATCTTGGTGAGGGGGAATAAACATTGAGCTTTTCGTCAAAATTTTTAGAGTTTAATCATTCATCTTGATGAGGGAAAACAAACAAAGAATAAAATATGTAAACCGATATTAAAAAAAAATTCATATAAGATGACACTTTAGACAAAAAAGACAATATTGAATAAATCTTTTGTTTATAAAAAAAAAAAAAGTAAATATTTTCAACTTTAGGGAACTTTTTGTTTTCTCTTGGTCAAATTTTTTTACTTTTTAGATTCCTCTCGTCAAGATGAATGATTAATCCAAAAAATCTAACGTTAATCTAATAAAAATTCAGAAAAAACGAACAAAACACATAAAAAGGTTTGGGAGAATAGACCCTCACTTCCGTTTGACAAATGGTATGCAACAAAATGATGAAATCGAAATATGTTAATTTAGCCATGTCTTGATTCTTGAAGCATGTCACCCCTGCCCTGATAAAGAAGAGGGGGAAAGAAAAATAACAAATTCTGAATTCTATGGTACACAAATCATTTTTTTGGTATATGATACCTAAAAAAAAATCACTTTAGTGATAAGTATTTTACATTTAGTGACAATATTTCATAAGGAGTTATAAGTATTTCACATTGAGTGGTAAGTATTCCAAATGAATAATACTTACCACTCAATTTGAAATCTTAACACTCCATATGAAATACTTTCACATTAAGTGGTAAGTATTTCTATGCAGTGGTAAGTATTCCATATTGAGTAGTAAGTATAGAATACTTGAAATATTTACTTCTTATGAAATACTTACCGCTAAATGCGTTTTTTTGGATACCGTACACAATTTTATTTTATTTTTTTGATCAAACGCAAACATAATAGCATATTGTAAATAAGAGATAACCAGTAGCACAGCCACCAATACAAGATAAGCAACGCAACACAACCTAGCACAAAAGTAGACTTGACAAACTAATACAACAAAGGGCAAGACAAGACACAACAATTCCTAATAGAAAACACCACCAGGACCCCAACGCCAACAACGCTGAAATTTGTGTGTTTACTATGGATGGACTCTTGATAGGCTTAATTAATGTTGACATGCATAACATCACAACACTACTTATGCTCCATTATCAAAGAATAAATTACATTTTCAAATGCATAAGTATTTCGCGCTTATAGTACACCACTTCCCCAAAAAAAAAAATCGCTTCGATTCTTTTTTAACTCATGACCATCATCGGATATATATCACTTCAGCTCCATAATTGTAAGTTGCAGTCCAATCCCAGCTTGCAACACAAAGGTTGATTGTCCCACATGTGGAGAATTCAGTATTCACCCATCTACAGATTGCACCAGAGGATCCCAAACATGCTTGCAGCAACTTGGAACTCAACGAAGAGCTGACGTTAGACAGGCTTGTATATTCCGCCATGTATTAGCTCTAATTTATCTTCTGCAACTAGACCAGATAAGAAGCTTTCTAGCTGTTGGGGAGACTTGTCATACCGAGGATCAGCTACATAAAACATCTGCAGCAAAATGTGGAAGGCAAGTAGCAATTTGTGACGAAATTGTTCACACCTAATATGCAGCTTCTAGGACCTAACAGAAACATTATTACCTTGAGCTTGTTGTGAATTTTATGCGATTCCATGCCCCCTAAACTTCTTAGCATCATTATGACAAATTTCTGCACAAAAACAAAAGGGAGAGTCCATTTAGAAGTATGCAGGGAAATTATGCCAACTTAGAAAGTCCTCAAAATCAAAATGACTCTTGATACATTTCATGGTCATAATATGTATTTAATAGCTAAGATAATGTTCTCAAATATTTGTCACAAAGTAATGTTCTTCTCCATTACTTTGATGCAAGAGGTTCATAATAGACGGAATAAAGACGGTCTCTCTTCCCGTCAAGGGAAATGTTGATCCCCTCTTTTTTCTACAAGCACTAGGCAGTCCTAATGTTCAACTTAGTGGATTATGCTCAAAATGCAATGCAAAGGTTGGATAGCTGTGTGGAGTTTCGAAGCTTTATCCTAAAAGGTTTGAAATGGAAATTTAGTATAGGTAATTTGAAATTATTCATGCTAACGATTGTTCCTGCACAAAAAATATCAATGAAATAAATCTCTTCTACCAGTACCTACATTGTATCAAGAAACAGGCAGATGAAACCCAATCTGGAAAACAAAGCAGTCACTGAAATGACCAAAAATTAATTAGCAAAGATATTTGGCCAGCACATCAACCTACCTCATAAACAGCCATTTCTTTGTGTAGTTGATCCTCGACAGAGGCCACTGATCTGTCTCCGTCGTCATCACCCACTACAAGCTCCTCATAGCCGCCAGTATTAGCACCAGTCTTGCTAGTGTCAGCAGTGCCATCCACCAGGGTAAATATGTGGTCATTAGAGTCTGCTCCCAATGATTCCGAAAGAATTCCCTGAGGAAACAATTAAGGGATAAGGCTAAAATCATCTCCTAGTATTATAGTCCTTATTTTGACATCACATATTTTATAAGTAGTAGTACAGTACAAGGCATTTTACACAACTTGAGTAATCAATAGGCAAGATGATGATTAAAGCGAATGCTTAAAGACCTAGCTGATGAGCAGTTTAATTATGAATTCAACCAAAGTAAATGTCTGTATGAGACAGAGGCTTAAGGTAATACCACTTTTTCATTTCCAAGAGAAAAATGTTATAATTTTTTTTATGAAGGCTACAGGCACGTTGCGCAGTGTTGGAACAAATGATCTAACCTTGCTTATCCAGAAATTTATTCTGCGATGAAGTACATCAATGGGTAGCCCAATAGCAGCTGAAAGATTCTTAGCGGTCCAGCTGGAAGGACAAACACATGGGTTACACCTACACTCCTCATAAATGGGGAATAAACCTATTGAATTGAATCATATGATTACCTTGTCTGGTCTTGAAATTGAGTAATTATTGAGGCATGCAAAGGAGTGACTGTGAACTTTAGGGATCTATCTTCAAATTGCAACTCCAACTAAAATAGCACAAGAAAAAAATTAGGAAATGTCATTTTAGTTAGGAAGAAGGTACGGCTTGAAACTTGAAAGGGTGAACCATTTTTTCCTACATAAATAACTTGAAGAAAACCAAATATCAGCAGAAGCTCATGTTTGGAAGAAGATAGGTATTTTTTGAACTGCCGAACCTTCACTGTACCGAGATTTTTCTTCCATAGTAGCTTACGAGGGGTCTTGACCTCATTGAACCTTTTAGCATAGTCGCTAAGCAGTCGGTCCACAGGTTCCGGTATGTTAAATGATTCATCCTGCAACTCTCTAAAGGTTAAATACAAAGCAACGAACCTCGTTCATGAAACACCAATTGAAGAACAAAATGAAGGAGCAAAATTTGGGAAATGCTATTAATACTGATTGTCATTTCCCTCTGGGTTCAAGCTCACAACAAATGAAGGTACCTACGTATACTATCTAAGAGTATAACATATTATCCCCAATAGAATCATGCTGTGATTAATATACCCAAGAGACCCATATAAACAAATAAAACTTCCATGTATCCTATGGAATACAACATAATTCCAATGATATTCGAGTCAAACTATGATAAACCAGGTTCTTGAGGATCTTCAAACTCCTTAAAGAAGCCAAAATGCAACAACCCACAGGCAACTCGTCAACACGAAGGAAGAGAAGAAAGGAAATGTGACGTGCATAAAAGTACCACTGTACAAATATGTTTCATTCTCTATTTCCCAACTACTGTAATACATCAAGAGCAGACATATAATAGTTTATTCTTCCGCTTGCCTGGGTAGGAGGCCAGAAATTTGAAGATATAATCGTAGCATTCAATATATCCAGAGAAACACCATTTTCCCCCACTGCCTCCGCTCCTATGAATCAATTGACAACAGTCACTCACAAAACTTAAGAAAATATGCTTCAGAAATAGCAAATAGTCTTTGTAAGGATTGCAAGTGCAAGCACTGAGGCTTCTTAGATATGGTTAAGTTACTAAAAAGAAGCATAGTTAAAGAATACCTACTTACGACCAAGTTCAAAAATACGTTTGTAAAGCAAACCTGTTTGAGATCTCTGCAGTATGGTAGCTTTTAAATTCGCGTTTGTCCTTTTTGAATCAATCAGATCATTAAGCATTATTTCACACCTTTGCATGCTGCTCTCTCCAAAATGTATCTGGAAGATAACAACACGAACTTTAGCATCAAGATGTACCAAGCTGAACCTAACAGAAACTAAAATCCCAATCATCAACTGGACTCATACAAAACTAACAGAAAAAATAGATTAATTTTGCATAGACTGCATACCTTGAGGAGTTCCAAAGTACGTATTTCTGCATCTATGTCATAGTCCGATTTGTTTAGCAGCTTTTCAGCTAGCATAACACGATATTCATTAACTAGCTGATCTTTTGAACCAATAATGCTAACAATCATGCCAAGTATGTCAACCTTCCTTTGATTCCTGCTACCTTTCAATGGATCAGCCTCTACAGGGTCAGGCTCCCAGCTGAAAGGTTGATTTCATTTCCAGAAAGTGTGTCAGATTTCAAATATAGCATCTCCTCAGCCCCAACAATAGTTTTAAAATTTTGATTTTATTTCATCTTGCCCTAGTAGAAAATATACATACCAGTGGGCATTGATCCACGCCTGTTTGTCATCAGTGTTGAAATCGTCATCTACACCAGTGTTTACTTGGCTTTCTTCATCTCTGTTTAATTCTTCAAGAAGGCTATCGCCTGTATTTCCTGGGCCGTTGGAATTCCTACCTGTCCCATCAGTGAGCATGGTCACAATGCATTTAATTGTGTCTTTCCTCCCCTTCAGGTACTCCCTTATTGGTTCGCCAACAGCTTCTAGAAAAACACCCGCAGGGTTTATTGTCCTAAGTGCTTTAATAGTGGAAACATACAGGTGCAATAAATCATTGGTTGAAGCACCAGCTGTAAGCAAACGATATCTTAACGCAGATATAAATGAAACCACGAGCTTTGAGTGTTGTCCAGTATATTCAAGGCACTGTTTCAAGTCTTCAATAGCCGGAGAGCTGCACAATTCAGAACAATAGTGAGTGGATTGAGTTAGTGCCCCTTATTAAGTGTTACATAGTTTCAAGCTCATTCAACCCTTTTCACTTCTGTATCTACTCTCATTGAACAACATTTTTCCAAGTATAAGGATGGTCTCAAATATGGTCTGCAACCATTATGGAACACCATTGCGCAACGGTATGGGAGGTTGGCGCCACGCGTTACACTACTACAACGTTACGCCCGGTAACAAAGAACAAAATTCATGGCCCTGGTTGCCACCACGGTTATGCAATGGCCATTACGCTCTGCAACCGCATCATCATGAATGTTAACATTACCGCAACTGTTGTTTAAAACCTTGTATACCAGTTCATACCAGTGGAGACAACCTGTAAGGGTGATTACACTAATGCAGCATACCTTGACCGCAACAGGAAAAAGCCATCATTCAGAATTACCTAAGGCCTAAATACATGAAATATAATGCCCTATCTTTGCTATCTAAAAAACTGAAAACATATTACATGGTATGAGTATCTTAGGATAGGACTGAAGCATCCAGTAAATCGGTCACCAACAGAAGAACTCAGTTGCTGTTTTTGTCTAATAAAATATCACCTCATCTAGCTAGGATGGAAGAAGCCCGAACATACAGATCCCCAGCCAATCCTTTCAAAACGGTTACTATGTATTAATGCTAAAACAACCAACTGAAATTTGTAATTGATGGAGTTTAAACCAGTTCCATATTTTCTCTAGAGAAAAGGAAACTTGTTCTAGTACGATCTGGGAGAAGATACGGAAACATTCTATAAATAAAATGTGCCCCACAAGCAACTTAAACAGTATGCCTACTGGCCAAACCAAGTATTCTGCACTAGTGGAATTTAACCAGAAACAATTTGCTTATCATACATTTAAGTATTGAACAAATAGGTACAGAAACTTTCCCCCTTAAGCAACACATTTATTGACATTGCATGTGGAGAAACATCAAATATTTAGTATCAGGACCACAGTTAGTCTTTAAGTTTCCCAGGTCACGATGTTTTCTAATGCACAATTTATATTTGAAGGACCTAGGAAACCACTAAACAAATTGCATATACCACTGAACTTTGAATCTACACCCCTCTCCTATTTTAAAGTCTAAATAGAAATAGCAGCAGAATTGACTGCTCAGCCACCAACAGTATAGAGTTTGCTTAATCGCATTGAGAATGTACAAGGAATTACCTGTCAGGGTAGTCTACAATAATCTCGAAAAGTTTGGCAATTCTTAAGTCTTGCAATGTTTCATATGCAAAATACTCCAGACGCAACTGCCATCTAACGAGTCCTTCTGAGGAACTGTCTATTCCAGCATAGCATGAAGATGGACGTGATACTAAAGGTGATTTCAGACCCGAAGAAGGGGCATCATCATAATTGATGGAGTCACCAAGGTAAGCAAGAAGTGCGTGCAAGAACTGCAGAGGCACAGCCTGTGCAGATACACTCAAAATCAAAAATTGTTTTACAAGCTATTCAACGCTAGTATATGAATGTCATCCATGTAGGATGGCTGGAATTCAGAAAATTAACGGAAACACTGCAAACCAAATAGTAGTTCATAACACAGTATAATTTGCAGATTTATGTAAACAGTGGGAGAAGAATAAATTACATTAGGGCAGTTCTAAGTGAAATTTAAGCAACGTAAGCAGAAGAAACCATTGAATATGTAGTTGATTTCTATCTGATAAATGCAATTTGCCAGCCGATACCAGGATTAAGAGTTAAGCAATTTTGAAAATGCTATCTATGAAAATGCTGCCCTATGTATGATGATTCACTGCCTGAAACCAAATCAATCCTTCTGTCCCAATCAACCAGACAACAAGCATCATAAAATAGTAGAACAACCAGACACCAAGCATGCATCAGTAACTTGCTGTATAAGGCCAAATCACATCCTCAAAACTCACAAAAACGAACCAGATAGACAATTTAAATCACATTGCAAAGAAAGGGCAAAGATGAATAACTATCTTATACTTGGTAAAAAGAAAAAGAACAGCCCTGCTATTATATGATATAAACTATGGTTAGTTGAAGGTTATAATTGCATACAATAGTAGAATAAAATAAGCAAATCGTGCGAGGAACATTGAGCAACCTGTATCCACCCTTTAATGGACTCCAAAGCAGAGCTTCTATAGTCGTCACCGGCCAGATTGTGAACTGTAGCCTGTCATGTAAATTGAAGAACAACCAACTGTGACTTGTTAAAAAACTAGTGACTTGTAATTGAGAAGCTGCACTCACATTGATTACTATAGAAGAAATTGCTGGATTTCATATCGCTGTGTTCGGATATAGTGAAGGAAAGAAAAAGAAATGGTAGATTGGAGGGGAAGAGAAAGAAAGAGAGGGGAAGGCAGGGTAACTCTTCTCTTTTGTTTGGATAATACAGGGGAAAGGAGCAGAATGGAAGTAATATTGCTTTCTATATAATGAGAGGATAAGAAGAGGAATATCTTACTTTATTTAGTAGAAAAGAGCCTAATTTTTTTATTTTTTTTGTTGATCCGCAAAAAGAGCCTAATTCATATTTGCAAATCACCAAGTTTCATTCACTCTCCCTAAAAAAAAAAAGCGCTCCCAATTTAAGGGGTGACAATAACGGAGTTGATGGGGTCTGACTGATATCCAAACCCCTTCCTTTTGTACTTACTACATACTCAAAAGGAAGAAGTCCTATACATTCTTCACTCCCCCTCACATCCCCACAACACAGACAAATGTGAAAATGGGATAAGGCATGAGGAGAGCACACAAACCTTCAAAAGTAAAAATATAGCAGAAGCATAAGCATCTTCAGCCATAGATGTAAATCCAAGATTTCTGAGATCATGGACAACAATCCCAACGTTTTTCACTACTTGCAGAAGCCTATTTTGGCGATAGCATCCTTCGACATCCATGTCACCAGTTCTGTAAGGTAGTTTACTTTTCTCATCTTTATCATGGGATTCACTATCATCTTCACAATCATCAGCCATAATTGTACTGAACTCCTCCAGCATTCCCTTAAAGTACCAGTGGAGTATCTCTAGAAACAAATTATGGGATACAAGAAACGTTATTGGGAAAGCCCAGATATATCTTGGATTACAGAAGTATCACACCTAAGGATTTTTTTTATAAAGTACTAAATCTATTAAAAAGGCATGAAGGTGATGGCACCCAATACAATGTCCACATTACACCTACGTAAATCTTAAGAACAATCAAAAAGAAGGGACTAATCATTTAAACACCTATGCCATACGTAGCTAAACAACACAAGCTAATGTGACACAGCAACTTGCTTACTTCTAATAAGCGAGGAATTATGAAAAACACATAGAAAAGCATGACAAACTACGATTGGCACAAAAAGAATTACAATGTAACTCAAAGAACAAGCCTCCCAAGATTTTATCTGCTTCAAAGACCACAAATGCCCTCACATACATGGTAACACTGTACTCCTATGTGTTGTGATAATCTACTGATGAAGAGATAAGAAGGAAGTGGATGTAACCAGGAAAGAAAAAAAAAAAAAAAAGAGAAGAAAAGAAAATAGAAGGCAAACAGATGGACAATTGGAGAAAGAGAGTGAATCAGACAGATACACAGTATATACACACACACACGCTCGCACACCCACGGATAAAGGAGGAAGACAGGAAGACAATGGAAATCAGAGAGAGAGAGAGAGAGAGAGAGAGAGAGAGAGAGAGAGACCTGTTGATTGACATTTAAAATGGCCTTCCTCTTTTTTCTAAGGTAAAAAATACCAATGTCTAAGGAAATTAACTAACGTATTGGCAAGTCTTTTAATCAAGAACCCTAAGAAGTACATGTGTCGTAGAAATTTTACGCTTGGAGCAAATTCAGGCATTTCAACATTAGACATCACTGTTCCATGATTTTTACGTATAGAATTTGCACAAATCCTCCATAATGATGAGTTCCTCCCAAGTTCTCTAGACAGATAACCACAAGCTGAAGGGCAAAACCAGGTACAGGACGCAGTGAGATAGTAACAACTGGCTCGTATAGAGCTATGAAGCACAGACACAAACACAGATACAAACACGATAAGGATACAGCGATACAGCGATATGGCAAAACCTAAAAAAATAGGATACAGATCCATCGGGGATACATCTGTGTAATTTATAAATTATTAGTTATTAGTCTTCTAGGCATAAAAATGAAGCCAAAAGAAATAAAAGAGTAGTTGAATTGCTACTACCAAGCATTAATCACATGTCAACACCAAATGATATATGTGTGTACAAGAGGAATATATCCTGTATACGCACAAATTGTATAAGTACGAAATTTGGTATGCAAATAATATATATACTTTAAAAAAGTTAAAGCAGTGTATATTGTCTATGTATTATACAGTGATTATGTAAAATGTGAACGCAGACTAAATACACATAAGTAGTGCATATATACAACTATACAATGTACAAACAGACTATATATACATATATACATTTATATATAGCAGGAGTATATAACTGCATATTCTACAAAATATACGAATATGTAGTGTGAGTGTGCAACTAACTGTGTATGAGTTGGCAAAAGAGTCCAAGAGAGCCTGAGAGAGAGACCGATGCAGAGAAGGGTAGCTGTGAATGTCTATTTACGAATCGACTGCTCCAGGCCTCTTGGGTTATAGTCAGGTCTCTATCTGTGAATGTTTCATCGATTTCTCAAGGCTCAATCTGTATCTTCTATTTTGTATATCCAATGTATATGTTACTATTATAGCTTGCCCGTTATAGTTTGTACTTGATTCATTACAAATTCCATTTTAATCCACGCTGTATCCCAGAAGTATCCGTCAAATTAAAAATATATAATTCAAATACAGATACTTATTTGATGTATCCGATACGAATCGGACTCCGTCGTAGTAGGCCTAAACTGTGATTGGCATTTGGTAAAACCAGATTCCAATGGGGCTCGCCAGCAGGGAGCCCGGTCCACAGGAGAAGTGGTGGACCGAATGGTATTAGGCTGATGGCCCACTCGTTCGGTGAGACAGAAGCCTATGACCCGTTACTCAAGGCGTCGGTCAAGAACAGATGGTGGACCCAACCTGGGTATTGACCCAGGAGTTGGTTGGAGATATTTTTGGAGTCACGTTTGGGGCACATGGAGGCCATGTGCTGGCTGGTCGTCACTGTAGCGTCGCTAACGGGAGCTGTTACGCGTGACGTTAGGTGTGTGCCATGCACACATGACTTGGGGAGCTAGCACAGACCAACTATAACTACCAAAGGATAAACCCTAGAGAAGGTACACCGTTCCTTACTATTCTACTCTCCTCCATATACTGACTTGATCATCGGAGTGTCTTTGGGCTGCCCCCAGCCCTATGGCACTAATTGGTCGTATCTTTTGTGGGTCAGCTAGTGGCGAAGGCAAGCGGATCAACCCGAAGAGAGTTCTTGAACCACCACCCCACATCTGATTCCCATACTCGACTAGTTTCGGAGTATTCATACTTCGTAGGTATAGGGCAAGTTTCTTTTGAGTAGACAGAAAAAACTTGAGAAAACAAAACCACAATTTAACTACTCTTTATTTCCGGATACGGTTTCAAGATAATTGTGAAGAATAGAATAGAATCAGTCTTTCCTCTGTATGTATGGGGAAATATGACCAACCCAAACAGATAACATACATAATAGAAAAATATTGCAAATATCGAACACTGTACTCATGGGCAAAATTTATATGTCGAAACCATACCAGGAAAATGAGGAGGAAGAGTAGCCATGAGAACCGAAGACACCATTGACTGATATTTAGATAAAAGGTGGAGTCTTTCAGTGCCTCCTGAGTTTTGTCTCTTCTCAGGCGTACTATCTTTGTATGGCTGTACAACATCAATTAGCAGTAACAGGCATTTTTCTTGATACTGTTTCTCCATTGATATTTCTTCCAAAGCTTTACATAATACTTGCTGAATGCTATCCTTCTGAATCTGTTTCAACATTTAAGGAGATCATTATATCATTAAACAAGTAACTAACTGCACTCTAATTGGTACTGACATAAGTTTGGTACACAAAAGTACAGCTTAGTTTGTTTCAAAGACATTGGAACTTGCGAAAATGAGAGCTATCTTATGAATACAAGCATTTCTGTAACCAACAAGAAATGAACAGCAGAACAGGTTTGCCTTCAGTAGGCTATTCTGATGTCCTAGAAGTACTGGCCACTGGGTAAGTGTAAAAGCTATATCCTGAGGTAATTATTCCTTTTGACAAGAAAGACAGCAAGTATAATTCACCAAAAGGACACCAAACTATGGGCATTACTCAAGTACAGGACAGTGAGGACACCAATACATGGGAAAATGTCAGGGAGACGAGATTCGCCCACAAAACAGAAGTCAAATCCACAAGGAAAATAAATCCGTTCAATAACCAAGAAAAACATTGCATGTAGCTTCACTGGATTTGTCAACTCTTTTTTTTCAGTACCCCCAAGGCCAAAAGTCCTAGTCATCTATCAATACACAGCAGATCAAGCACAATGGGAGACATGAATGAGACTCTTTCTTCCTGGCAATCCTCCTCTATACTACGGAAATCCCCTACCTCATGAACTAAACAACACACAAGCAACGTATCCAACAAAACAAACACACAAAAGACCAAACTACAGTTCCCTAGCAACCCCAAATCAAAGGGGCTAAAAATTCACACCACCAGGCTTCTCTTTAAAGTTTAACCCACACATCACCACTCCATTATAATATTGTTCCTCTGCTCCAAATCAATCATAAAATAGCTTCTGAGCTGCTGAAGAAGCAAAGAAGGCTTAACTTAACCCTGGCGTTAATGTGGATTTACCTTTCATGCGAAGACTTTTCTCCTCTCCCCTCCCAAATGTATCAGAAGATCAAGGAATTATTGTCAAGATAACAAGTACATTCAATGTGCTGTTTTACCATCCTCAGGGTAGAAATTCTGGTTTTTGGTCTAGATGAACTATTAAGATTTAATGGTTACTACAAGGTGGAGATGTCAACTCCAAAAACCAAAGGGAGTTTTGGAGGTTAGTTCACCTAAGTAAGCAGTGCCCTAGAACATTCCATCCGCAAGTGGAATTCATGAAGTAAACAATGCCCTAGAACATTCCATCCGCAAGTGGAATTCATGAAGTAAACAATGCCCTAGAACATTCCATCCGCAAGTGGAATTCATGAATAACCAAAAGACAATAATATATTAATAAAGAATTAGTCTTAGGTCCACTATAAAGAACTTGAAGAGTCTATAGTCCACCTCCTAAGTTAATAAAGTCTCTAGTCCGTTTTTAACATTTTATAGTAGGCCCACTCCACTCCATTTCAATATTTACACCCTCCCACCACATCATCACCAGAAAAATTGGTCGGTGCCGGAGAGTTTGCCGGAAAATTGGTCAGCGCCGGCCACGGTGACCGGAGATGGGGAAGAAGATGAAAATTATCAAAATTTCACAGATAACCACATCTGATATATGTCTGTGTTACCATTTTTATAATTTTTTTAAATTAGTTTAGGGTGCAATTAGTTTCATAGGGTTTAGGGTTTTAGGCACTTTCATAGGGTTCTAGGCTGCATTTAGTTTTCATAGGGTTTTACTGGTTTAGGCACTTTCATAGGGTTTAGGATTTTAGGCACTTTCATAGGGTTTTAGGGTGCACTTAGTTTCATAGGATTTTAGTGGTTTAGGCACTTTCATAAGGTTTTGGTGGTTTAAGCACTTAGTTTCATTGGGGCTTAGTGGTTTAGGCACTTGAGCGAATTTCCGCGGGGGGGGGAAGGGAGGGGGCGGAGCGGAGGTTGATGGTGGTGGTGGTGGTGGTGGAGGTGGAGGTGGTGGGCTTATTAACCGCGTGGACTAGGGACTCTACAAATTATTGAGGTGGACTAGAGACTCTACAAGTTCCTTATAGTGGACCTATCACTAAATCTCACACTATATTAAACTCACGAACTTCAGAACATGTGACAGATTAGTTGCTGCACAAAACAGCAACATCTTAAATAGAGAAGCCATCTCAAATCGTTACCCATTATGCATTTCTTGTGACAGTAAAATAAAGTTGGTAACAAATTATGGTTACCTAGCAAACCATAGTGAAATTGTTAAATGTACATACACGGTCCATGATCATCTCTCGAGCGGCCACATTGCTGTACACATCAAAATGCTCCCAAAACTTTGATGCTCCATTCTTCTCAAAAGTTTCCTGTACCAAAACAACCAGTATCAAAGTCTATGAATATAAAATTATTGGAAGTCCAACATATGAAGGAAAAAAATATTGTCTGAAATAGCACTAAGCCACTAACAAAAAAATTATCAATGGGAATAATCCATAATGTACCTCGATATATAAGTTCCCCCTCCCATTAGGAAAAAACCTTCTTTTGCATTAGTTGTTGGTTAGTAGTCATTCTTGTTAACGCGCATTGGAGACCTATGGTTAAGGGGTCTAACATGGGATCGCCCTTATGGGGTAATTTGTGGTGGTCTCGTATTCGATTTTCAGCAGCCCGGGACCCTACTTAATCTAAATTGTACATGTGGTTTGTCAATGGTTGCATGTATCCGGAGTGCTTGAGCAGGGTGACAGGGTCAACCGGTTGGAATTGTTCACCATTTAAAGAAAGGAAAAAACATTATTTATCCTTGTTTGTGATAGTAATAACTAGTAAGACACCCCACTTCTAAAACTTCACTCCACTACCGTAAAAGCAATGTTCTAAATGGTGCTTGGCGCTAGTAGGGCGGAGACCCACCTCCATGCGCCAAGCCGCCTAGGCAATGCCAAGCAATTCGGCGTTTTTTTTTTTTTTTAACAAACCATTATCCAATCAAACTATATTCTATGTATCCATAATGCAAGTTCAAAGTTCTACAAAACCATAATGCAAAGTTTAATGTTCAAACTTCAAAGTACAAACCCAAATGAAATTAAGTAGTAGCAACTAGCAAATAAGTTGAATAAGACAATAAGTAGAAATAAACGAGATCGGCGATCCCTAATGCCAAGTTCAAAGTTCATCTCCTTCCTCTAACTCTTCTCCTCCATACCCTTCCAAAATTTGATCTCCATTAGTTTAATACTATACATTTTAGGCCGCCAAAGGCCTCCAAAGACGCCGACGACGCCGCCAAGGCCTGCCAAGGCCGCTAAGATCCCCAAGACCGCCTAGGCGGCCGCCAAACACCACCAAACCTCCCTGGGCGCCAAATCAAATGCCAAGGGGTATTGGCGTGGCGGCAGGGCACCTCCAAGCGCCTAGGCAGCCTCGGCGGCCGCCATTTAGAACACTGCGTAGCATTTTGCTTCCACGACAAAGCTCATGTAAAGCCGAGAATCACATCATTTCACCCATGTTTCCTCGTCCAGGATGCTACAGTTCTTTACTCACACACAGAACGATATGAAAACAGATGTCGGAGAAATGACGCCTTTAGAATAAATCCTCTACGGATGCGAAATTTGTAATCAACTGAGTTGTATGCATCTCAGCCGAGAATTATTGCATTTGTCTATCTGCAATGAAAACTACTAAGAGCAAGTACATCAATGGTTAGGAAAACTAACCATTAAACAGTGCCGAATTGTATTTTTGCTGGCTCCTTTTAACTTTCATTCTACACCAATGCTCTCCATAATCTTCTCCATTCCATTAAAATATTATAAATTACCCCATATGACATAAGAGAGAGAAAAGGCAGAAGAGAGAGGGAGAGAGAGAATTGCTAGGAAAATAATAAAAAAGTGTGTAGATGGTGAATAGTGCTTAGCTATTTTTAGCTACCCATTTGAAGAAATGTATTTTACCTTTGTGTTTACCTAGTCTGTTGCATTGGAGTTTTGGAGGTTTACTTCTCTATTTTACCTAATTTTGTGGATATAGCTCATTTGATGTACTTGCTCTAACACCAGATCATCTCCAACCCAACTCTTCAAAACTCCTCATTTTGAAGACTAAATGATATTACATCAGGAAATGATAATGCCAATACCGTTTCTATTGGTGCCAAAATTGTAATGTATAAAAGCCTTGTACCTAGCACATGCCACATGGAATCAGCCCTTTATGCACAACAATTTTGGCATCAACAAAAACATTATTGGCATTAGCAACACCCTTATATTTCACTCAAAAGTGATCGTGAAGGATACAACTACTCACATGAACTCCAATAACTATGCTTCCTTTCTACGTCTATATTAAAAAATTCAGTCATTTCACAACACCACACCCCCCCCCAAACCTCAACTTCCCCTCCAAAATTTAAAAAAATTTAGAATTTTATTTGTTTACCTATTACATAACCATATTTCTCGTTCGCTCTGAAACTATAAAGAAGCATATGCGAACTGAATTAACGAAAATGAACAATGAGTGTGAAATAACGTACATATTCAGACCCCATAATCATAAGGGCGACCGAAATTTCGTCAAATAATGCAAAATAAGAAAAACCTCAAGGAGGCCAGCGAAATGTTCTTCGACCAGTGACTCGAGGCCGTACTTGCAGAGATTGCGAGCCTGCGAAACGAGCTTCGACTCAAACGAAAGATCACCTCTGCCATTCAACAGAGCTGCTTCCGTTGCGAAGCAGTAGCCGTTCCAGGTCTCCATAATTTCTCGGACAGCGTCGCCGTTTAGGGAGTCCAAAATCCCCAGGTCGCAAACCGATGAGGTCGCGTCTTCTACCACCATCGCAGAGGGCAGAACAAAAATGCAGTAGAACTGGTTTTATTTTTGTAAAATTTCAAAATTACACCTCTAATTTTGATTCAAATGTTTCGTAAACACCTAAAATATACTTTATTTCAATTGAACAACCGTACTGTAAAAAAAAAAACCCTAATTTACACACTTGACGATATATCCCGTCCAATTTGCGGTGACGTACATTTTTTCTCCGTTAAATGTCTCATTGACCAGAAAAACTTATTTACGGGGTTTTCGTAAACAAAAGTTTACAGCGTTCAATTGCATGTGTTCAAAAGTATTGTAGACAGTTCAAATTAAAAATTAATTGTGGCCGATAATAAATTAATGGTGATTGATCAAAATTAAAAAGCAATCTCAATTCTTAATTGCTAAAATAAACGGCTAAGATTGTGCGGAGCCTTGAATTCATTTACACGCAACCCAAAAGTTGTAGACAATCAAAACCTCTCTTCTCCCTCAAACCACTGTATCTCCGCCGCCGCCACCACCACCACCGTCCATCACAGTGACGCCGTTCTCGTCTGCCATTATTAATCCATGCACAACTCCTCACCAACGGCCTCAAATCCCCACCCATCCTTGCCCAATTAATATAACGCTTCTGTGCCTATCAACCCCACTCGCCACCACCCATGCCCATCTAATCCTCACGACGTAACCCACTTCGACCCTCTAAATCTCTACCTCTTCAACGTCCTGATCAGGTGCACCAAACCCAGAGACTCAATCCATCTCTTGGATCAGGTGCACCAAACCCAGAGACTCAATCCATCTCTTCTCCAACTGGGTCTCGAAATCTGCACCGCGGTTTCGGCGTTGTTCGAAGGGAAACAAGTGCACGCTCGGGTGATCAAACATGGGTTTTTGTCGAATGCCAGTGTGGGAACCACTGCATGCGAGTAATCGGGACGTGGGTTCCGCGCACCGAGTGTTAGATGAAATGGCTGTGAGGAGTAGTGCTACTTGGAATGCCATGATAAAGGGCTACCGTTCGCAGAAACTGAAGTGGGGTCGATGTTGGTGGTGGACGGTGATGGTCCGCGGCGGCCGGCGGCCATGGCTGCCATGCGTGCTCCAATTCCATTTCCTTTTCCATTTTTCTTTGTTTAAGCCGAGAGAGAGAGAGAGAGAGACCAAGAAGGGGAAAGAGAGAGAGCTGGCCGGATGGGGAAATCGCCGGAGCGGTTCGCCGCTCATAGAAGAAGAAGGGAGCCGGAGCTGGGGGTGTCGACAGTGGTGGATTTTCACCGGAGAAGAAAAGGTAAGGGAAAGAAAGGTTTTGATTCCCTACAATTTTTTGGGCTGCTAGTGTGTGCGAAAGGGGCAAACAATGCCACGTCACCACATTTTGTCTCAAATTTGCCGCAATGCCTAAATTAGTGGTTTTGTCAAGTACATATATCTAATTGAAATAAATTAAGTTCAAGTATTTATGAGACATTGGGCCTAAATTAGGAGGTTTTGTCAAGTACATATGTCTAATTGAAATAAATTAAGTTCAAGTATTTATGAGATATTGGATCGTACAAAGTTTAGTAGCCATTTTTATAAAATTTTATTTGCATAGGGAGAAAAGAAAAAAATAAAAAGAATACGTAGAATTAGAGTAGATATTGTCTTTCTTTTTTATTTTTTACTAGCCTCGAGAATAGTGTTGTAAATGCTCTAAACGAACCAAATCGTTTTATCTTTGGATTTATGTCCACTCTATTAAATCTTTTTTAACATTATTTTTATAAAAGTATTAAACTTTAAATATAAACAATTTAAAAATGACACGCATTCCTAAATTGGTAAACCCAAGTAACCCTAAGTCAAATACTGTAAATTACTGCTGCTGAAGTCATTTCAACTAGAGCATCTGCATCTTGCTCGTGGAACAGCCTCGCTCTGTCAAAGTAACGAGAAAATCCAAGTTTCTCTCCTGCACCAGCCTTGCTTCTTCCCTCGTCACTTTCCAAACTATTAACTTTGGAACAGTTACTCTTTTCTTTAGGCGAGGCACTATTCACATTTTTATCCCTTATTTTATTGTTTTGTTTTAAGGATCATGTTTGGAACACAGCACTCAAAAAAATAAGTGTTCCGATTTTCGATCCGTTTGAACCGGTGCGAAGATTTTATTTTTTTGATCATTTTATTTTAAAAGGCCATAATTAATTTTTGACTTTAGAGCTCTTGTGTACAAGCCCTAAGATAGCCATAGAATTAAATGAAAAACAAATACTTAATTATGATAGTCCTAAAGACAAAAATTAATTATGATCCTTTAGGATAAAATAATCAGAAAAATAAAATATTCGCACTTATTCAAACGAATTGAAAATTAGAGCACTTAATTTTTTAACCGTATTTTTAATATATAAACGGTGTTAAGGATGAACAGAGTTGGAAAAAAAATGTTAACAATGAGAGATGAAGTGTGAACAAAAGTATGAATATTTAATTGAGTAGAGGATGAGAGTAAAGAGTTTGATGCAATAGACATTGTAAAAATGGCTAGATAAAGTAATAAAGTGGATTTTTAAGGTGTAATTTGATCCAAAATTTGAAGAGTCTTGTGCGAATGCCCTAAGGCATTCAAAAAGTTATACTAGCCATTTCAAATCAGCCTATGATGAAATATATTAAAACTAATCTAGATTGACCCATTTCAAAATGGTATTTTTTTCTTTTTTTCAATTTTTCTTTGTGGTGTCGCCGTTTCTTGGGAGGGAAAACGCTCGAGTGACTCCACATGAATCAACGCCCTAATGGTGCTTTTATATCTCTTAATGACTTTTTAAATTGAACATTTTGAATCGAAGAGGAGTTCATCGCGTGAAATATTAAACGAGTTGAATCGAAGAGGAGTTCATCGCGTGAAATATTAAACGAGTTGAATAAGGGGAAACTATTTGAGTCAGGAGCTCCGCAATTCCCCATGTTTGATGAAAGATTGGGAATTACTTTAATTATCACATTGAGAATTGTGGCCAAGTAATGGACTTTTTCACTTTATCGATTCTTCAGACTCCAATGATCGTATGGTCTTAAATTACTCATCGCCTGGAAATATCTTGCTTGATTATGTTTGAAGTAGCTCGATATCTTTTATCTATAATCCTTAGAAAACCACCTTGCTATGCCAAGGAAATTGGTGACTAGGCTGCTATGCTGAAGCTAGTGGTCGTGTGAAGTATGAAAATCCTCGTTCAGAAACCTTTTTTGGTCCTTTATTTTTTTCTCTTTTTTTTTCCTGATTTTTTTTGATGACACGTATCTGGTACGGATGTGAAAGAAATTTTCTTCTTCCCGTTGTCTTGAACTTAGGCCTTGTGTTGCGAGGATGTGTTGTTGCGGTTTAGGAAAACCGGGTTCGTCAAGATAACATATGTAGCAGGGAGCAGCAAATTGAATTACCTTGTGAAATGACTGACTAGCAAACTTGTGAAGCCAATTCAGGATTGGATTAGTCACAATGCTAGTGCGAGTGTGTGACCTTTATGCATTTTCCTCTTTTCCCTCTTTTCCTCTTTTCCTTCTAGCTTAGTTGTTAAGGAGGTCTGGTGGTTTTGCTGGGAATGTTTTTCCTGGTAGTTGGTTGTATTCCGGAGGGATACCTCCGTGTAAGCTTTATTCTTTGTTTGGGCTTCTATAAGATTGGGCATTTATCAAAAAAAAAAAAAGTGTGTGACCTTCTGTGACTGCATTTCAGCAAATATAATCTGTCTGTAGCTTCATGTCTTCAGGAGTAGAATTATTTTCTCATTTCAGCCAAAAAAAAACATTGCTATTATATTTTCTTTATTCCAGGTTAATTTACGAGTTGTATAACTTGAATGCGAAGAATGGAAAATGGAAAAGCCAAACAACTCTTATATTTACAGTCATTGTACTAAAACGTTGTGCTATAAACACTATAGTAGGGGATTTTCTTTACTATGACATGCAGTTTCATCACTGAATTGCTATCCTTATACTCAAATTAGAGAAATGGGGAATGGAGAGAACAGAAGACAAAAATACTAATACTTATCAGTAAAAAAGTCGCTTGCAATGCACAGCTGGCCTTCCTGGGTGACCAGCGACTTCGCCACTCACCACCTCACTAATCAGGTCTTTGAAGATCATGCGCTCGATGTCCAATACTAAGCCTGGAATTTCAGAATGGCAGTCTTCCCAATTTAGTGTTTGGAACACCATATCCTCGCTTAAGATGCTTCTCGAACCATCATCCTCGTCGTGTATGCTGCAGTTAGGCCTAGCTTGGAGTTGATCCACCTCTGAACACACTTCTTTCAGAAGCTTGTGTCCTGTGAGTCTTTTCACACCCATGTTGCTTGGACATATCCACGGCTCAGAATAACCTGCTGGAGACAATTTGCGGACAAGGATTTCATTGACAGTATCAAATATGAGTTTTCGGTGGTCAATCTTTTCATTGGTGCATTCGTCATCTGAGAATCCGATCCTTCTCTTGGTTTGTTCCAGGACAAAGAACAACTTGGGGTTGATCAAATTGCCAGATGGGTGGAGCTGAATGAATGCTGAGCTAGAGACTAGATCTTTGAAGAGCAGCCGTGATGCTAACAATATCTCCACAATATATTTGTGCTCCGGATTTGTGTTCTCGCAGAGGGAACTGACGTAATCTGTGGCAGGTTCATCTTGTTTGGAGTTCACTTGTCCGAGCTTATGAACCAAGTGCTTAATATTTACTGATTGTTCTCGACCAAAATCAATGCCCGGTTTGCTTCCTTTGTTGTTCAGCAAGTCTTGTAGATCCTCTGGATTCCATTCTGCTTCATCAAAATCTTGGGACTCGTCTGTATTATGGGGAAACATATCAGGGACAAGGACATAAGGAGTGGTTCATTAGCTATAGGTTCCATCCTCTCTCTTTCTCTCTCTCTCTCTCTCTCTCTCTCTCTCTCTCATCCTACATTTCCCTTCATTGTGTTCTCTGCGTTTTGTGTTCCAAATAAGCAATATTAATGCTCTCCTCCTTTTTTTGGGGTACGATTAATGCTTTCCTTTGTTTACCATTCCATCATGTTAATTTCTAATTGACATGCATGAAGTACCAATAGGCCATTAGATGGAGTTACAAAGTTTTGTTATGAACTACCAACACCACAGGACCTCTCCTTCAATTAAATGTAAACTGTATAGCAAGAGAGGAAAAGAAAATAAAAAAAGCCACTTGCAATAGCTACACCTAGTTTTGGAAGAAATGTTGTCCAGGAAGGAAGCATTTATCTGATTCATTCAGTAGACTCAATTGTACTTGTTTAACCTACATTGATTCCCGGTTCTTTAGTCATCTCAACCTGTTTCGGGTGCAGTGTACTCAAAGCTATAAGTGCATATATGGTCTGACCATTAATCATGCACTGATAGAAATATGGATCATTGCAACTAAAATGTCTCGCATAACAAGAGCCTCACCTTTAAAAGCATTTGATGTCTTTTTGATGGGAGATGGTGATCCTTCTCTGTAGAATGTAGTATCAAGAACGGAGACAGGGCTTGGCTGTTCCAAAGTTGCTGTTGTAGTTTCAGCTTTTGATCTGTCTTCAGTCAACCTTGCTTCTATCTGAGAGGAAAATGAAGGAACCTGTTAACCACTTCATTAGAATGATAATACAGAAAGCTTAACACACTATATAAGAAAGCTTACGTTACTTCTCGGGCCTTCATGCTGGTATGCACCATAAATCTTATTTGAGCTGTCAATACTTGTGATTTCTACGTCTTTCTCTGAGGTCAAGCTTATATTGCTTTCTGATTGTACAGAAATAGCATCACACTGTCTTGTTTCAGTACTGAGCTCGATCAAAGATTTTTGTTGGCCTTTTGTACTTGGGGAGCTTGATTCAATCTGCTGCTTACCCAAATGCTTTCTGGACCTTCTTGAATCAGATATCTTGGTGGTAGAACAAGATTGCTTCTCCATCCCGTGCTGCTTCTGTTGCAATCTTGGGCTCGCTGTTGATGAGCTTCGCCCAGAGCTTGTGGCGTCATCTCTGCTCTTGTTTTGAGGTGACTTGGAAGTTTGGATTTGTTTGCATATTGTGGCATTGCTTCTCTTGTCCATGGAACAAAGAGGCTGGCAATAAGGTTCTCTAAAATGGCTGTTCCGTGGAGTCAGATTATTGGGGGATCGCTTTTCAACTGAATTCCTTCCGTTGTTTGCATTTTCATTGGTCCGAAGTTTGCGAAGGCCTGGCATACCCTCAATTGGGATGACAGAGCAACGTGAATTTCTTGTTTTCTGGACGACTTTTGCTTGTTTTATGAAAATGCCAGAGGATTCGAAGTTCTTTAGAGGACCAATCCCCTTAATGATAGGATTAGTCAGATGGATGCTTTGCTGGCTGCAGTCCAACCTTGACATTGAATTCTGGTCAAGTTTGCGGTAATCTGTACTGTGATTCCTTGTGTGAGGCTCCAATCCAGAGGCGTCCTTTGAACTCTCCCTCGCTGTCTGCATTGCATCAAGTATCTGTTTAAGAGCTCTGAGATCCTTGCCAGATCTTTTGAACTCAATTTCTGTCAACCTTTTCTCTATTTCTCCGTAAAGAGAAGGGTGCAGATTTTGCTCCTTTCTCTGGACTTGAGCTTCACAAAACATGGAAGCAGGTTTTCCAGAGCCTCCATTCCCGTCTGTCTTCCTCCATGGAGCTGGTTCTAGCGGAAATGCCGTGTGTGGTTTCACGATGGCATTTATACTTCGTAACTGAGGTGCTGGGGAAGGTGTCCTCTGAGTTCTGGGAGACCTAGAAACTTGATTATGCTTGCTTTCATCAACTTTTCGTGATGTGGTGGACATTGCATCGAGATCCTCATCTGGGCAGCATTCAGTCATCCTTATCTGATCGTTGATGGCAGCCATGGAATCTGGAAAATCTTCTAAGCCCATCAACTTTGCTACGACACCAGATGTCCGCCTATTATTACTTCCTGGCTCTTGGGGTGGGTCCAGGGTTTGGCTGGACTTCACATTTCTCCGCTCTAAATCATCTAAAAGATAGTTTGATCTAGATTCAGAGGCAGATCTCCTGATGGAACTTTGTCTGCTGTCCAAGGATAGTCTAGGAGTCTCTTTGAGCTTTATTGCGGCTTTCCATGTATCACGTGATTCCCTTCCATCGTAAGAGTACCGATGAGTATCCTTCAGTGGGAATGATCCGTCGAGACCTGAAACTCTTGCCTTCACTGGTTTAGACGGCTGAAGTGGCCTTGGCGAATCAATGTGCTTCAGAACATGGTTCGTTCTTTCTGCTTTAGTCGTAGTCTTGACTGATAACCCACATGCTTCTCTGGTGATCGAGTCCTTGACAACATCTAGGAGATTAAGGGACTGCTGGCGTGGGTGCAAAGGAGAAATTGGCTGTTTCTTGGGTAAAATCTGAGATGGGGTTTCAAGGAAATTGCTGTAGCCCAAAGAAGACGGTTCTGGTTTAGCTGTTTTATTCCAATCAACTGATGAGAAGGTGGAGGAGCAGGAGGATGAAAAAGAGGTCCTGGATGATTCGATTGAGACTCTTCGCTTCTCTTTCACAACCTCGTCCAGATTCATTTCCTGAAATAAAAGTGCATATGGTTTTAGACTCTGCTAAAGACCGCGCCTGTGGTAAGCAATTTAGTCATTACGTTCTTACCATTGTTTTTTGCATTGTGCTGTCAGGTTCCATTCCATGATTGCCACTTTGAACTGCAAATATAGTTGAAGTGTTAGACATTGACGTGATAGACAATATGAGTTTCACGTATTTTGACTTAAAGCGAAAGCAATTTGAAGAAATTAAGAAACAACATTGCGCGTCAAGAGGATGAAACGCATCAGAAAAGCAGTAATCTGGTGTAGATTAGGCATTAATTTCTTTTTGGCCTGTTGTATTGTGTATATTCAACCGGTAAAGCACAATTCAGAACCATGGTTATGCTGTCCCTTCAAGAGCATCCAATAACTTTGGAAGAACCGTGACGATCCTAGTTTTTGGAGTATCCCTTGAGGCCTTAATTTGCGTGAAAAGCATCGCTTTGGTTAAAGTTCGCAGCGCTTACAAATTTGTGTATGTTGTAGAGGATTTTAACTTCGTGCTCTGTTTAATTGACAGAAGCTATTTTCTAAAAAAACATTTTATGCATTTTCTGGCGTTGGTGTGACGGAATACGAAAGCAATTGTGAAAAAATGAGATGATTTTGGCGGAAAATGTCTTGCAAACATTGGGAGACGGACTAGAGTCTCACCAAACACCGTTATTGCTACATTGAATTCGCCGGCACCATCACATCCACCACTACCCTTAACCCCAACCACCCGTATCTGATCGCCACACAACTCATGTGCGCTACCACCACCGGCACCGCACGCATACAACAGTAAATACCTATGTCGCCACTACTCCCCACCAGACATCATCAATGTTTTAGTTGCTCTCTAGTACGGTTAATGACCGAATTGAATGCGTTCCCGTCGCCTCCTCTGTACAAACATCTAGCAGAAGACATTTCATGATCGGCCTAAGAAGGAAGTCCGATGTCCACCCTATTTTTCATATTTGTATCTGGAATTACACAAAATATTATTAATTTTATATAAGAAACACCCATCGGAAGACAAATCATATTTCTGCCAAATATTTCCACCCATAAACAACAAACTCGCTCAGGACTGATTGTTAAATTACCAAACAGTTGACTAGCTTCACCAAAGGTGGAAAGATAGCAATGTTAAGCAATTGAACTTCTGCATGATCATTGAATACTACAATCATGAACAGCCATTTTCTCAGAGACCTTATATAGAATGCAATGCTTGAAGAAACTGAGGTAGCTTTGATTGATCACTGCGTAGGATAAGATAGAATTACCTGGAGGCAGTCTCTTGTTGTCGCGGCTGCCGATTCGCCGGCCAGTGAGGAAATGGCGCCGGTTGAAGACCTGAAACATCCCGTTCATGCACCCAACCTGCTTGTGCAGATCTGGGTTTTCGTCCGTCAGAGAATGCAGTACCTTGCCAGACATCTCCACCTCTTTCCTTCAATTCAAGAAGCTCAAAAATCTATGCACTCTGAGCTTCCATTTCTTTTCTTTTCAGTCTCTCTTAATATATAGCCAGAAGAATAGTTGGTTCTCACTTCTCAGTATTTAGAAGATGCATCCATATATGTAATGACAAAACCCCTACTATCTTCTCAACATGTTACATGTAAAAAGCAAGGCCTTTTAGAGTTCTTTTGAAAGAACTGTCCTGTTTTAACCGCATTAAGAGATATTCTTCCTTTGTTGTTTTGAGTGTTTGGAAAGAACTATGAGATAGGAAAAGGAATGAGCAAAGAGACAATAGGGAGTGGAAGGAGTATGGTGTTTCACAGTTCAAGGCAGACAATGACTGCTGTGAAACGAAAACCTATGAGGAGAAAGAAGGGAAAAGGAACCTAGACTTTATGGTTATTATTCCACCATCCCCACCTTCTGTGCCTTCTTTAGAATGAAAAAATCAATGCAAACTCCAGGAAAGATTTGCAGACCTAAGGTGAGATGTTTTGTAGGGGTTTTTCCCAAAGAACGAAAGAAAACAAGTTTGTGTTTTGTCTCTCAGGGAAGGGGCTAGTTTATTGGAGGGGATCTACTGCCTGCCCTATATGAAGGCATTATGTCATCAGCTTGGGGAGAGAGAGTGGTGGCATTAGTTGTAAAATTGAGAGAGAGAGAGAGAGAGAGAGAGAGAGAGAGAGAGTAGGTGGGTCAGATCTGGGAAAAAAATTTCAGTGGTGCTCCAACCCTCCTCACCGTGCATTTATGTCGGCCCAAATACTAAGTGTATGAACCCTATGAATTTGTAGTGAAGAGAAGGTCTCGAGCACCACGTGGCGATACTCGAGAGTACAATGTGGTGGTACTGACACTGAACAATCTCTCAATGGTTAATTAAGTGGGGCATCTACATTAGTTTCTTCTACTTTTCAAGTTGGACAAAATAATGTGGGTGGGTCTGGACCTCCCTACATGGTCATGTGGAGTCTGTCAGATGGTGGAAGAAATAGGAATGTGGATTTATGCACTGGCAAGCCTGCAGAGGCTAAAGCCCTTTCTCAACCATTCCCAAGTTAGATTTACCGAATTACCCTCCAGTGAATTCTCATTTTGACCCACCTGATCACAGTGTGCACTAAAAACCCTTTCCATTTGTGCTGGGCATTTACAATAGAGTTTTTTTTTTAAACCCTTTTGACCTCTGCTACATGTTGTTCTAGTGTTTGGTTTGGGTATGCAAACATATTTTTGGCAATAACCCCCATTTTGGGTTAAAGGTTAAAATTGTGATTTGATGTTTTATCCTCCTAGTGGATTGTTAGTGGATTATCAGTTGTGATTTGATATTCCTCACCTAACGTAGTTGTATGCATTGCCTATTTCCTGAATTTGATGCAAAATCAGGCCAATACTATTTTCCTTCTCTTGTATATTATTCCTCTTGGCATCTTTTGAAGGCAGGGTTTTGTGTTATTTTAGGTGGGGGACTGGAGTTGCTAATATCTACATCTAACAATTATTAGGTTTTAAGCAGGGTCTCGAATCGCGGAATCGAAACCCTAACGGTATTCAGTGATACGGCTATATATCGCCAATACGTATGTAAACAACGGTATCGGAGGTCCACAATTTCCGTTACATAACGGCCTTTATTTAAGACCCTGGTTTTAAGTACTTGCTAGTATTATTGAAGGCGCAGAGGTCATTAATTTTTACTTCAGTACCGGAGCTGCTGGGTGAAGAGCTCAGAAGGTCAGTTACTGGGATATTTGTATTGCTGCTAGAATGTATCTTGTGTATGTGGATCTTGAGCTTGTAGAAATTTGCGACACTCATTCATTGAAACAATGATAGGTAGATAGGGCTCTTAAATAAGCCCGAACCAAGGTACTCGATCGAGCTCTACTTGTTAAAAGCTTGTTTAAGAACTTTCAAATAATGAACAATCCAAGCTCAAACACAATTTGAAACCCAAACTACTCGAGCTCCTGAACAACTCGATTAAAGTTCCTTTGAAATCAGCTCGAATAATAAACATACCCAGCCTTAAGAAAAGTACCACTTCGCTCGGCTTGTAACAAGAGCTTCTATGGGTATGAAATTTGTAATGTGCTGGTCACTACTGGGTGAATTCTATTTCCTTTTCATGTGTAGTTTCTATCTTGACATCCTTTCAAACATAGTAATAATGTTATTTGTGTATTATTGGTAGCTGACTGGAGTTGCTGATATCTACTTTCCTGCCACCATTATTAGGTTTCTAAATGCTTGGTTTCAAATAGATGCTAATCTGCAACAATAACTGAAGGTGCAGAAGTCTTAAATTTTTACTTCCAGTGCTGCTAGTGAAGATCCATGGACAGCCAGGACCGGTGGTGGTGAAGAGATCAGAACTGCCGGTACTCAGAGTTTTATTACTGCTAGAAGAGTTTCTTTCTGTATCTTGATCTGGATATCTTATGATACTTACCGAGAGGGCTGCAAACGAACCAAGCCGCTCGTAGCTCGGCTCGTTAGTGGCTCGTTCAAGCTCGGCTCGGAAGCTAAACGAACGAGCTCAAGCCGATTTTTTCAGCTCGTTTTGTAAACAAGCCGAGCTCGAGCTAGGATAAGCTCGGCTCAAGTCGGTTCGCGAGCCGGGGTATATATACTTAAATTTAGGATTTTTATTGTTATTTCATAATTTGTTATTTCAGTTTTCACTTTCTAGTCAACCAAGGGAAGCGAGAGCACACGCACATCAGTACACCCCTGCTCCATAGGAAAATGAAAGATATGTACCTTTACAATCAAAATATTTTTGGTTGTATTAGGCCTATGCGAGGATATATATACATTTTTCGTTGGTTCGTTAAGGCTCGTGAACAAGCTCGAGCTCGAGTCAAGCCAAGGCCTGCTCGGCTCGAGCTCGACTCGACAAGTTTTCACTAAGCTCGAGCTCGTGTTCGTTAAAAACTTAATAAACAAGCTTGAACACCGTAAAATTCAGCTCGGCTCATTTACAGCCCTACTTACTGAGATGAGAGAGAGAGAGAGGAGTAGCTTTTGGTATGTCATGACTTTACAAGTAGAGTTTAAATTCTTACCACGGGTGGAAACCGTGGGTTAGAAGTGTAGATTGTAACGGGGACTGGGTTGAAACAAGCGCCACGGGCTTGGTATGAAAAGTTCACAAATCAGGCCATGTGAAAGGAATGCTTGCATAATGAAGTGAACAGGTTAAAAGTGGAGTGAGCATTGGCAAATTTTGTATTGTCCTTCTAGTTGTCATTTTTCTATAATGTTCTTTAGCACTGTTCTCTAATACTTTCTCTGTCCTTGCTCAGGCAACAAATTCCGCAATTACACGAGGGTGTTCGAAAGAGATAAATGACCCGGCCTGATAACAAGTGCCATCATCATTATTCAACGTCCTGACGCAGGCTCGAATCATGGGTACATAACTATTTTTTTACCAAATCTGTGAGTGAAAATTTGGAAAATGCTTATCAAGATTGATTAATATTGTCACTAACAACTCACAACCCACATGACATGTTTGGAAAATGCTTTATCAAGAAAAGGGTATGCAAACTTCCCAGCTTGCATTCCAACATATCAACAGCACATAGATATGACATTCATCTTTCAACTATCCCATCTGGACATTAGAATGCAGCAACTCATCAATCAGTATCCCAAGTGGGTAGCTTGTATTTTTGTCACAATAGGTTGCAGGGGACAGCAGTGTCCTACTCTTAAATGTGTGTGTCCATCTCTGTATCTATGTATATATTTGTACACTCATATTTGGTATTTTGTCTCTAAGCCCTGGCTTAAGCTGGCTTTAGTGATTATATGTGTAGATGATGCTATGGGTACAACACTAGTACACCACCTTGTGTGGAACCTATTTTGAGGTCCCACACAAATATTTCAAGCCTCTCAATTTGTTCAGAATATTTTTTTACGTGTCCCTATAAAAAAATCAGTTTAGGCGGATATCGGTAAGTGGCTGATCCATACCTAATTTTTTTCCGTCCGTATGATTAGAGACCAAAAAAAGAACGTATGGATAAGTGATATCTGACTGAACTGAATTTTCACAGGGACTCTTCATAAAAAATTCTAAATAAATTGAATGGCTCACATTATTTGTGTGGAACCTCAAAGTGGTCATGCATAAGTGTTGTACACAAAAGTGTTGTATCCATAGCAGGCTGGTGAAAATATATATAGTGTAAACTCCAAGATGTTAATTGCGTGAGCATGACAGCTACTTAGTCATTAAGGCTCCGTTCCGGAAACCTTCTTAAAAAATAAGTACTTATTTTGGAACTTCTCATTCAAAAATAAGAAGGGTCATTCCACAAAACCCAAATAAAAAGTTCATTTCACATTTTCAAACTCAAAAATAATGTAAATGAAAAAAAAATTCAATTTTTTTTGCACCGTATTAAAGATCTCAATGAGATCTACCAAACAAGATCCATAGTGATAAGAAAATTATTTGCGTAAACACATGATTTTTGAGTATAAAGTTGCCTTATACAAAAAATAAGACTGTTGCTATGAGAATGGGCGCCGGCGGAGGGAAATCGTACCGACGGCCGTGCCGGGCCGTCTTCGGCTACCGGACGGCTGATCCGAGCCGTCCAAAAATTCTATAAAAAAAAACCGAGGAGGCGAGTGCGGGAATTAATAGCATCCGAGGTGTGTAAGGTAGTTGATCCGAGCACCCCTTTTTCGTGTATATGATTTCACACGAAAAAGGGGTGCTCGGATCAAGCACCCTACACACCTCGGATGCTGTTAATTCCCGCGCTAGCCTCCTCGGGTTTTTTTTATAGAATTTTTGGACGGCTCGGATCGGCCGTCCAGTGGCCGGAGACGGCCCGGCGCCGCCGTCAGTACGATTTCCCTCCCCGGCCGATCGGTACCTATATAAATTCTTCCAAAATAAGTACCAACCTTCTTATTTTCCGGAACAAGGCTTCTTATTAGACAAAAAATAAGTTCTTATTTCGGTTCTGAAACGGGCCAAGTAGGCTATCTGTCTGACCTCGGAGGTTCGACTATCAACGTTATCACGAAACCTCTAGAGCCTCTTGAGGTTTGTCTAGTCGTTAGTTTTATTGGTCTAAAATTAGCCGATGTGTGCGACCTATGATTACAAAAAAAATAAGTACTCTATACGTGTAAATTTAGCAGTCGCGAAACAGCTGTAATGAGGTGTATGTACTGTTTTCCAAACATGATGCCTGTGCAAGCCGGATTTTGATGGTGTTTTTCCTACCGTCGGTGTGGAATTTAGATTTTTTCCTTTCTTAGTATTTTTCTTTTCCCCGTCTTTGAAGCACCATGATGTTTTTTCTACCGTCGGTGTGGAATTTAAATAATTTTTTTGTTCTTATATTTTTCTTTTCCCTGTATTCTTTGAAGTGCCATCAAAATTCGACTTGGATACGTATCGCGTGTGCTCGACATCTAGTTCACATATGTAGAAAGCACATATGTTTTTCATTCCACTCCCATCCTAAATTCCACAGGTTCCAAAATGATTTCATAACCGAATAATAGCACATTAAGAATATATCTGAAATTTTCTCAAGAGTATATGAGAAACGAAACATGCATTATATCCGACCAGTTTCAAAGAAAGCCATCAGTCAGACAGTCACTTTTCCAACGGAAAAAATAATAACAAAAAATGGAAGCAAATGTTGGAGGATGAGGTCAAAATAAACCTTGTGAGCAATAAATTATAACGGAAGAACAGTTATCCACATGCTACTTCCGATGGCCTCAGAATTGGTAATGAGAAACCCATAATCAAGGATTGAAAATCAGGCTTAATTGATGGGTTTTGTGATCACAGTTTTTTGTGGACATCAACCAATTGTATGGAGAGGAAAACAAATACGAAGAAGAGAGAATAATAGGAAAACAACAATACCCTCTCAGGAGAAGTCGTGGGGTGTGCGTGTGTGGCCGTGTGGGCAGTTGGGTGGGATATGTTAATTTTACAACTTTTACCCCATCGGTTAAATTAGTCTTCGTGAAAGGGTTGGGTTAAGAGCAGTTGAAATTTTTTTAGGGGGTAGTTTTGAAAATCGCTTTTATGACAGGCCTTCAAAACTATCATGTCAATTTACATATTTGCTCGTGAATTTTTAAAAAATTTGTTCACACATTTAATGGGTATTTTTGGAAATGAAAATACATGACAGGGAGACACCAAAAGGGTACTCTCCCTTTATATATTAGAATAGATTGTTGCACAAATTGGTTGCATCTCACTGCTCAACAGTTTGATTATATAATCGTAGTTGGTCGGAATATTCCTTCTCAGTATCTCCTCTATGATCTTAATTGGTGAATGGTACTAATTGTGATTTACTAATTAAAACCATGATCACTTCCTTTATGATCATGATTATTTGAAAGATCGAATACGGTTTATTTCCAAAAACGGAAAGATTGATTGAATCCTATTTGTTAATATCCTTATATCACTCACACACACATACAGAGAGAGAGAGAGAGAGAGAGAGAGAGAGAGAGAGAGAGAGAGAGAGAGAGAGAGAGAGAGAGAGAGTATGTGTGTTTCTGCATTCCATTTAGGGTAATCAGTGCAATTACAAAGGGAGTGATGTAACTCATAGGCATTAAACTAAGGCTTAGCCTTTTGGGCCCCTAATATAATTGCCCTTTCCCGAGAGCATATACATTCCGGACAAGATTTCATTTTTGCTTGTTTAGATGTGGATCAGCTTATATGCATTTTGACTAATTATAACTGAGAGTCCAATTAGATCCGGAACAAAATCTCGTATGAACTAACCTTGTAAGAGTTGATAACATTCTAAGAAGTTTTAAACCTATGATCTTAGAAAAGAGCAAAGTCCTAAGTTTCAACCATTAACCACCAAGCAAAACTCTTGGAGTTATTTCGAACGAAAATCGACCGAGTACAATAATTTTTTTTATGTGCGTGTGTTAAGCAATTGGAGAGTTACATTCACATAGTTACAATAGCCAAAAACTATATCAATCATATGATGTCTGCAACAATTATAGCAATCATATGACGTCTTCAACAACTAAATTAAGCTCAATATAAAATAACTTGAAAAATATTCATACGGAGATGAAATAAACTAATGAAAGGATTTTCTTTACTATAAAATAAAAAAAAAACTGCATGGTTATTATTAATTCTTGTATAAGGTAAAATTTGGACCTCTTAAATCACTATCTCATCAGAGAAGGTACAAAAGCCAATCGGATGATGAGTACCATGCATAGTGTACTCTTGCTCTTGGCGTCTAGCCCTTCTTTGAATAAGATGTCAAAAAACGTTACATGTCAATATTCATTAACCCACCCTTTAGTTTGTACTACTTCTGATACTTATATATCCATTATTAATTTCATATCATTTTCTTGGGAAAGTATAATACACATTTCTTAAAAGTGTGTACCATATGAACTTTTATTGTATGGTTTCATTCATAATATTTTGATATGTTTCGTAACTTTTGTTATAAAGCTCGTAACCTTTCAGTAATGGGATTCGTAGTATTTTCACTACGATTCATAACGTTTTTGTACATCTCATAACTTTTATACTTAAAACATCGTTATTATTCAACAATAGAATTCGTAACGTTTAGGATTCGTAAGATTTTCACTAGAATCATAAAATTTTGGTGCGTCTAGCTCGTAACTTTTATACTGAAATCATAACTATTCGACTATATGATTCCTAACATTTCGTCAATGAATCATAGCATTTGCCTTTTGGGGGTGAATACACACCCGACCCAAATAACACAATTTAATTACAATGGGATTTTTAGACAACTAGTATATCTCTAAAACAAACCTTGTGTATTTTATGGTCTATGAAAATGAAGAATTGCTGGAATGGTTCGAATTTGTGGCTCTTAATATTCTTTTTGGAACTTAGCATCTTATTATGTCTATTTTTTGTTTTCGAGCAAACTTATGTCTATTAAGTACATGCTCTTGTATGAGTAGGAGTAAAAGAGATTGGGATGTGGGTTTTTCATACTCTAGTGTATTTGTATTAAATTATTTTCACAGTGAAAGAATGGGATCTTTTTCATGGATTAAGCACATTACTGCTGAACTATATACATAAATTTTGTGTCTCTATTTTTTTGTTCTCATATTTCCATTACTCCATTATTTAGTTGCAATTATGATTGTACTTTCGAACATATTGGCATGTGGATGCTTCCACTTAAACCCAACAAAAAAAAAAAAAAAAACCCTCATTCTACTATTGTATTATGGAGTTCACAAATAAAAATTAGCGATACTAGCTACAACCCAAGTACGGAGGGAGGTATTGATACGTGAGGCTAAGCGATCCACTAATTAAGTACGAAAAATTTCTCGATATTTACTAGTCGATCCTACCAATTTTCATATATATTAGGTCCCACAAATAGCAGCAAATTGTCAAAAAATAAAAAAACAGATCGTATATTGCTCTACATATTCGAGCCCACAATCTAGAAGGTCCGACTCTGACCCTACTACGACTTTACTACAGCCTGCATATATACATAGATATACCTATACATATTCACCTATATAATTAAGTACACACATATTGTGATTGAGAAAATATTCTTTTTCTTTCTTATGAGGGTGTCCAGATTTTTATTTCCACCTCTCCCTTAACCTAAGCACAATGTTCTATATGTGCATTTTTTTCAATTAGTTGATGGTGATAGTTGAGATAGAGAGAGGGAGTACAGACCATGTGGATAAAGGGAGGAGAGTCACATGAGGGGTGCCATGGTTCCATTAGGGCAAGGACCAACTAAGCTCTATCTCCATCACCAATCCTAAACTATGTTCCAAGAAACTACAACCCCATCAACCCACCATTATTGACACATGATGTCCCCTCCACTCCTCCCCCCACCCAAATCTCACCATGTGCTTTTGGCAGGTTAGTTAGTGATTGGTGGGGTTTTCCTGTACCATCATTTCTGTAACTCCTCAATCACATTTATAATTATTGTCTGAGAGACTTTAGAAATTTTTGCAGAACCAAGAACAGTGACAGAGGATATACTATTTGATGAACAATAATTTAGAAGTTCAATCCACAAAATATACTATGTTAGAACTTGTGCATGGCTCATATGTTTAATATGAAGAGCTATTAAGAAGTTCTAGAAAGACGCCAGATGCCGGAGCGCAGCGAAGCGACGGCATCTGGCCCATCACCCGATGATCCAGTGGAGTGGACTGGGCCGAAGGCCCGTGGGTTGGGGGTGTGGGGGGCGTAGGTCCCAAGGTACGGTACGGACTGTATGTGTATTTTTGGGAAAAGACTGTGTACCCAGATTAGGGTTAGAATATAGTGGAATATAATTAAATACTCTGTGTAAAAACTGATCTACTGCCGTGATAATATGAAAAACGACAGCAGCTCTCGCTCCCGTGGTCGTACCCGATTTTAGAAAACCACGTATATTCTGTGTGTTGATTCTTTACTGTTTCTTATTTGTATATCGTGTGTGTGTGTTTCTGTTCAACAATATAGAACATTTTTGTGGTTCTCCCCATATGGATTATGTCTAGATGCACAAAGTTATCCAACAGAAATTATAGTAGTATGTTATACTATGATTTGTTTGCAAAAATATTATCACTCTTAAGTGGACGTTATTGTGCTATTGTACCCAGTACATACATGTAATACTAATGTCCACTTCTTGTATTTCGGTTGAACCCTCCAGCACAAAGCTATATAGCGATCCCAGCTGACTACACTGACCATCTAGTTGTAATATTCCCTCCGTCCCAAATTCTTGGTCCTGTACAATTTTACATGCAATTTTCAATTGTCTATACCTCTTAACGTATATATATTGTTTTTTTTTTTTTTTATGTTTTTTGAAAACATTATTTTATAGAAATAATTGAAATCTATCAAATATGATCCATATTGCATATTTTAAACAATATACATTGAGAGATATAGGCCATTGAAAATTGCACGTAAAACCATAGAGGACCAAGAATTTGGGATGGAGGGAGTATATGATGCAGAAAAATCATAATGCATAAGTTTCCCCAAGTAATTAGTCGCGGAAACAAATTAAAATGCATTTAATTTTGATGTGCAATAATATCAAGCTTCGTGACCCAAAACAAAGGGAGAGAACCAACCAAAGATAGCAACTCTTCAATTCAAGGGTCACTATTCACAAGCATGCTCTTATGAGTTACCCAAAAAAAAGAAAAAGGGACCCAAGATTGGTTGTCCCTTAAACAAGGTGTGTTCCATGTTAGAGGTTTGTTGAATGTGGGGTAAGTAAGGATTCCATCTTATCTCCCTTGATCACATATGAGAGGAAGGAGATAGCTATCAGATCTGGGCAGGGCATGGTGAGCAAGAAAAGCCTGCATTTGAAGGGACAAAAAAAAAAAAAAAACTAAATTCCATACATGAAAGTCATGAGGACAATAATTGGACAACACATTGCTTTCTAGCACTTGTGTTTTGCTAAATTAAGGAGGAGAATGATATATTAAGAGGACTTGATATCCAATAAAATAAAATACAGGCTCTAATAAAGCCTCCAACAAAACAATATGGTACATGCCTTCCATTCCACCATTACTACATAGATTTTCAACATAATAACCAATGGATTTAAAAATGTATTCGATAGAGCGCTCATTTGGTTCGCCATCTTTTATGCATATTCGATTAGTTTGAACCAGTGCCGGAGTTAGGATTTTGAGCTAGGGACCGGAGGACGACTTAATAGAGACATATTTTTGTCGAAACGTATACTTTATATATCATAATAATATCATAGAGTTTTTGCTTTCCAATATATTACATTACATTTATACATTGGAATTATTCTAGCATCATGCAATAAAAAGTATATAAATCATTTTATTTTATTTTATTTCTTTATGCTACTACAACAATAACATGCTTACTTTTTTTTTTTATCAAAGAAATTGAGAAATGAGAATGTAATAACTTGTTTTTATTATAATTGTTAATATTATACTTGCTATTACACTTATAATATTAAATAATACTCAAAATTAGGTATCATACATTTAGAACAGCTCCGCCCATGGTCTGTTTTACTAGTACTACTACTTTTGCTTATCTCACATAATAATCAATCAAAAGAAAATTAAAAAAGAAAATTTGTTATTCTACGATTCATTATTTATTTATTTTTTAAATAAACTGGGAAATCAAACGGGCCTAATTAGTATATTGCTACATAAGATTCTGACCAAATCACAAAATCGAGTTACCAGAAAATTGGAATCATGCCAACTTGATTACACAGATAATATAATCCCCCACGTGTCATTAAAATGGTTCTTGGACTTAAACAATACGGAGTATTAGCAAAAACAACTCAAACCCAGGAGAAGTTTTTGGACGGTCCAAACGTGTTTTGAGCTGTCCTGATTTTAGAGAGAGAAAAAAAAGTGAGAGAGTGGTGATGTCGGGAGAGAGAGAATAAATTTGGGCTACCCAGAACATGTTTCAACGGTCTGGATCACCGATTAGTATTACCACGTGGTATCCGCTCAGCAAAAATAATCACTTCTAAATCGTGATCTTCGAGAATATCTTTGGTTTCAATTGGTCATTATCCACAATTGGTCATTATCCAATGGGCTTCAAGCCCATTAGTTAATTGATTAATTCTCATGATATTGGGGACCCCAATGGGTTCGCTAAGATCTTGATATGGTGTATCGATCTTCCCTAACTAAAAACAAAGAAAAAGAAACTAATAACTAAGATCAGTAGGATCTTACCAGACCGTTTTGAAGTTAGTTAATTAGGTCACCAGAATATCAAAGGTCAGAAGTTAGTCTTTTATACATAATACTAATAAGCTAAACGAGCCAAGTACTAGTTTGTTCAAACTTGGCTAGCTTGAAAAATTAACGAGCTTTAAAAATATGTTCAAGCTTGGTTTGTTTATGTAACAAATGAATTTTGAACAAACTTTTATCGAACGAACACGAGCTCAAACTCGAATAGCTTTGTTCGTTTAACAGTCCTAAAGACGAGACTGAGAAGTGAACTAATAAAAATAGTCTATTGGATTGTCAAGAATGTAAATATTCTTTATAATTACTTTTTGTATAGATAAACACATTCTTTCAATCGTGTGTGGTTTTTTTTTTACCTCTTTTTATGATTCCAATACCACGCCTCACTAGTAGCTAGGTATTGTCGCATTCTTTAGTTTTATTGAAAAACCGAAATACTCATTCCTTCCCCAATTGTAGGTCTCATAATTTGCACTTTGTACTATTCAATGAAAATATATATCTTCTTCACAAGGTAATGGGCAAAAATGGTAACTTTATTTTTTCACCCTTTTGTCTTTCCAAATTTGTAAAGGTACAAAAGGCTATCCTGGTCAAAATGTAAGGATGATGTCTTCGCTTTTTTCAAAAATAATTAAGGTCAGTAATGTAATGTAAACCACGTATATAACAAAATCACTAGGGATGTTTCTACTAAAGAAAAACTTGGAGAAAACTTTTTGTTGTTGAAAAGTTGTTAGTTGTTTTTATGGTAAATAAATTGGTGAGAAATGTCAAGTTTTTCCCACAAGTGAGTAAAGTTTAGATGGGCATGCGAGTGAAAAAGAAGCTGTTGATAAATTTCTTATTAGTGTGAACGTACGAGATGGTAAAACTTGTTGTTAGACAAATTTTTTGTTAGTGTAAATGAGATAATAAAATGTTGAAACTTGTTAATTAGTGTGAACGAGATTTAAAAAACATCAGGTTTTTTCCTTTTTTTCTAGTGGAAACTAAGGCCTTGTTCTCTTGAACTTAACTTAAATTTGAAAATTGCCCTTATTTGAATTTTTTTCGCATTTGTTAGTTTAGCGTCAAATTTTTGGGGGTTATTGATTCGTCTCGACAAGAGGAATTAGAAAAGTAATTTTTTTTCCTTTTACCTAAGTATTTTGAGAAATAACCATTTTTTAACAAAAAAAAGAAGAAGACATTTTGATGTTAAAAAATAGTTATTTCTCAAGATACTTAGGTAAAAGTAAAAAAAAAAATTACTTTTTCGATTCCTCCTGTCGAAATATACATGATAAGGGAGAATGAGTTTTGAATCTTATCTCTCTATAAATCTTAACTATTGATTTGCTCTATAAATTCTACAGCTCTCTCTCTCTCCCTCTCTCTCTCAAACAGTGATAATTGCACAATTGCCACTAATTAAATCTCACGTTGCGCCATGTCTTCAGCCACGAACAAATCCTACTGAATCAATAACCGATAAAAATTTAGCGCAAAATTAACAAATACAAAAAAATTCAATTAATGATAATTTTTAGATTTAAGTTAATTTCAAAAGAACGTAATTTATTGACAACTCTAGAGGGAGAACAACTGAACAAGTAGAGATCGAGGGATATGGGATGGGATGTTTTGATTTTTTCTTCTTCTTTGATTTGATTTGATTTGATTTGATGTTATTTTGTGGTTGGTACTTGGCAGCAGAGAAAGCATGTGAGATAGGATATGGCATACTCTGAAAGGTTTTTGGTCATTCCATATGTCTGGTGATAGTCAAACAGTAGTACACCTACTACCATGTGATCTCTTTCAGTACAGAGAAGAAAAAAATGATGAAACCCACTGGCATGACAATGATCATGGCTAGTTAGCTAGCTCAAGTCATGGGAGATCTGCCCTTTATCAATGGTGATCTGGGGATCATTATCAGATGCGGTCGTGATCAAGTAGGTCACCAGTAAAGAAAAAAACAAGTTTGCAATGATTTATATGTGGCGTATCTGCATGATTTTGGGCCATTTCTTTTTGTTTTCTTTTTCTCCAAAGATTTTTAAACAGCAAAGAAATGATTTACGTGCTTTGGCCTGAGGCGCACACAAGGCGGAATTCGGGGATGGTGCTGTGTGCGCAACTTCTTGCTGAGCACTTTTGAGCCGTCGGATTGTGTATCTCACGGCTCGGATTTCATCTCGGCAATGAATAGCTCTCGACCATTGGTTGCTGAAAGGAGATCCGAGCCATCGGATGTACGATCCGACGGCTCGGAGATGCGTAGCATGGTGCTGTACACCTCACTTCACAACACCAACTCGAAGTCCAAACAAGGTGGCAGACTTGGCGCTCCCGAATTTCGGTCCCAATTTTACAAGTTCGTCTTAGGCCTCAAGAACCTCAGGGGCGCCGGCCCTCCATCTAGCTTATCTTCATTGGCCATTTGAAGACTCATATCTCTTTGAAGGGAAAAACTACAATACACACCCTTTATTTGGGTGTGTATCATATGCACCCCCAAAATGTTATGAATTATATAGAAAATGTTACGAATAGTATTGCTAAAAAATTACGAATCGTTTAAAGGTTATGAGATATACCAAAATGTTATGAATCATAATGAAAATGTTACGAATCGTACTGCTGAAAAGTTATGAATTCTAGAACAAAAGTTACGAAACACTCTAAAATGTTATGAATGAACCACAAAATACATGCATATGGTACATCCTTTTAAGGGGTGTGTATTGTAGACTTTCTCCTCTTTGAAAATCGGTTTGCGCAACAAAACTGCTCCATTTGTACATGAGTGAGGAGTGGAAAATGAACTGTTAGTCCGCACTGTCCGCTCCATAAGACTCGAACATGAGATCTCTTCAGGAGAAGTTCCAAATTCTACCCTCACGGATACTGGGTTTTGGTAAGTGGTTTATCTTGCAATCTGGGATAGTACGTAGTAGGCAATAGGATTGGTCCGGTTTCCATAAGAATTCAGTAAATACGCCATAAGAAATTAGGTCCTTGGAGAAGAATTGAAATCGTCTCTAAATGCATATTTTTTGTTGCTAGTAGTATAGGTGACCAAAATTAGTTTTGCCACCTATAAGTTGTCTCCGAAAATCACCTAATGGCGAAAATCTTGTTTCGTCTCCTATAGTAACTTTCGGTGACGAAAATTTTCCTCGCCAAAGGTGACCCATTGAAGACGAAATTGTTTGTCGCCAATGTAAGTAATCAGCGACGAAATAGTAACTTTTGGCGAATAAAATTTTGTCAGTAAATATACTTTTTCTTGTAGTGCCAAAACCATTTCTAACAGTTTGAAAAAAATGAGGACCGAAACCGAACCGGTCTGGTTTCCGTTTTACTATTTTAGCATTCAAACTTTTTCATATAATATGAAATTGGAAAACATAATTGCAAAATTATTCATAAAAATAGCCCGTAAACTTCACTAACACTTCAAGTTTTGAACTAATATTAATTCAAAATAGTTCATAGACTCCCACCATTAAAATGGCTAGCTCACCAAAAGAAATTACATAAACCAACAAAATATGTAACGTAGACATGGAAATAGTATGACACATATTAATGTAGGTATATATTAAGTGTGTGTGTGTGTGTGTGTATATATATATATATATATATATATATATATATATATGTATATATATACTATTAGTAAATTTGTTCCGGTTCGGTTCGAACCCGGGTTTGTTAAAAAAAAAAAATAGTTACCAAACCAACTTCATTGGTTTTTATTTATTTTAGAACCAAAACATGACCATTAAACTGTAAAAGCAGTCCAAAAGGCACGGTTTAGTTTGGATTGGTTCAGTATACCGGTTTTCGGATTTTTCTTTTTACAACCAGAATCTCTATATATGTAGATGATTCATGTTCAGATCGACTTTCTAATCATATATATTTACATGATTTGGTTACATGGTCTTCAAAAATCTGAATGGTCTATTTTCTCTTAATTTTTCAAGTACCAAATCTCAAAATAGATCAGATCTGGGCCTTTAGAAGAGTCTTCGGCCCAAACCTGAATGGACCGGGTGATCATTACTCGAGGATAGAGGTTGGATTAAAGCCCATTGTATAAATGCATCTAATGTATTTACCTCAAAACTTTTAGTGACAGATTTACAATTGGGATCATTTACGGGCCGGTCCAAAAAACTGGACTTGTTTCTCAGCAGCTCCAGCCCAATGTAATATTTGTACGTGTTGCTGTGTTTTTTTGAGTTTAACTTAAATCTAGAAATTTTGTCCTTACTTTAATTTTTTTCGGATTTGTTAGTTTTGTGTCAATTTTTTTTGGGTTGTTGATTCTCTCGTCAGAAACGTAAATTTTTTTTTTTTTTTACTTTTACCCAAGTATTTTGGAAAATAACCATTTTTTATCAAAAAAATTGACTTTTTGAGCTAAAAAGTAATTGGCCCGAAATTATTTTCAAGTTTCGCTAAGCTTAGCCCGAAATTTCCCTTTATGCCCAAGTTTCGCAGATCAAAGCAAAGTTCATCCGGTGGATGATGGTGGTGGGCAAATAATGCTAGGTTTGCTTGGTTAGATCTGGTTTAGATTTGCCTCATAAGGGCCGGGGCTTGGCCCTGGAGCCGGTGTTCCAGCTCTTAGCTTTGGGGAGTATCCAAGCATGGGAGATTCACAGTCATCGGCACCGTGGGCCGGTGTTTCAAAGTTTTAGCCCAGGCGGATTTCTTCTTCGTTTCCCTGTGCCCGGAACCTATTCGTGTCAGCGGGGGCTTACCGGAGATGTCTCTCCACTGCTCCGGTTTGGGATCCAGTCAGTGCCTCCATCTTTGATAGCGGGTGGTTTTTTCCTTGGCCGGCCTGCATCAGTGGTAGTTCTCCATGGTGGCTGTGTTTTTTCCATGTTTGTTGTTTATTCTTGTTTCCATCGATTCGGTTTAGTTTGTCTCTGACTGGGTGCGTTTCTCAGGCCGGGGCGGCTAGGAGATACGCTGAGGGCCTCTCGTGACCCGATCCTTTGAGGCGGTGAGACGTGCTAAGGCCTATCCTCTAGTTTACTCGGTTTTGCCGGTGTCGCTCTGTCACCTATTTTTCATAACTTATCTTCTGTGATGGCAATTTGCCATTTTTGGCTTTTAATGAAATGTGATTCGGATCCAAAAAACCAAAAAAAAGAAGCAGCAAAGTTCAATGACAAATAGGGGTAATTCTATGGTGTAATTCAGATTCTCCTGAAATCATCAGGTCCTCTAGTCTCTTCGTCCATCCGTTTGACCCCGAGCTTGGCGGACCCCAATTTGAACTTCGTCACGGTCATCGGAGGAAAAAAAAAATCATATCTCTTCCTTTGAACGACCAGTGCCTGGCCACATCGACATTCCTCATCTTTCACTTAGAAGTTCTTCCATTCCGGCTAAAATTCCAACATTTTGGCCTTGATCGATCTTTCTTCGATCTGTGTCAGCCTCTCTTCGATGGACGAAGTAGATCTAGACGGCTGACACCAGTAATTTCAACTTTTTTTGCAGGCCGAGAGAGAGAGGAGACGACGGAGGTATTCGATCTGGTAAGTCGGGGTGAAACTAAATCTAATCAACTAGTGTAGTTAAATTCATTAGTTTTGAATTTTTGTAAAAATAGAGAAATTTGAGAAGTAGTGAATTTCACTAATTTTTTAAAATAAGGAAATTTCGCCATAAAAAGTCACTGGCCAGAGTGATTGCTCAAATTAGTGAAATTTGAGAAGTAGTGAATTTCACTAATTTTTTGTAGTGAAATTTCGTTGGAAAAAGTCACCGGCTGGAATAGTCGCCGGTCGGAAGTGGTTGTGGGGTGGAGGGGGTGATGAAAACTTTGAAAAGATAATAAAGTGTGAAATTATATTTAGTTAAGGGTAATCTTCATATGAGATTGTCCTTAGAGGTAAATAAAAATTAAGTTCATCTTTAATGAGAATTAAGCATTGGTTTTCTAGATCCACATGCAATTTTCTGAATTTAGAATGTGTGTGTGGGGGCCCTCCACATGATTATGAGTGTGTTTGAAAGCGAGTGTGATTGTGGAAGTATTGATATTTTCCTTCGTGTTTTTATTTTTGATCAAAACACAAAAATAACATAATATTACTAAATTAAAAGTTTACATCTTTGGCTAGAGTATGAGCTGCTCTAACCTCAGTCCGCAAAACCTTAAAAGTAACAACAAAATCAAAATTACAAGCCAGATTAACAATATCAGCCAAAATCGCCCTCACAAGCTCATGAACACCATTGGCTTTCAAAAAACCCTAGTCTAAAACTAAACTATCCGAACATATTTCAACCAAGAGCCACCCACGATCACGGGCCCAGCATAACGCATACCAAACGGCTAACCCCTCTACCATCAACGCTGAACTTGCAAAAATTTCCCGGCATCCTTCATTGCGAACGGCTATCGTACCACCTACTGAACACCAAGCAACAGCACCCTCCCACGTCTCACTTTGCCATGCACCATCCACAACCAGCCTCCGATCTGCCGTGAACCCCCCAGTCCCACCTTGCAACACTGCCCTATGACCCTCTCCCACCACTCCAACCGGTCTCACTCCACCGACTCCCTTCCCCATCCCAGACAAACCCATGATTCTCCCCAGAACCGCCAGAGTACGGTAAACCTCTCTCATGCTTTGCTGCAACGGTTCCTACTTCCGGCCAAAAACAATATTATTACGATTGCACCAAATAGCCCACATAATAAGAATTGATTCAACTAGAATAGACTTATGCGGGACATCCTTCCACCAGCGATCAAACCACTCAATATACCTCACCGGACACCACACCCAACAGAAAAATCAAAACCCAAGTTGGACGCTCTCCAAAACCTCCTAGCCTGCTCACACACAAAAAATAAGTGTTCAATTGACTCTTCTTCCATCTCACACACTGAGCACAAATTGCACCCCGCCATACCCCGCCTGGCCAGCACTTGTTTCACCGGCAAAATCCTATGAATCACCTTCCAAATAAACAACACAAATTTAGGAGGTAGATTAGAGCATCTCTAGCCTTGACCTATTTTAATTGCCAAACTCAAAATTTGGGTAAAATCATCAAAAACTCATCTCCAATCATGACCCAAATCATTTCCCATTTTTGGGTTTTACCCATTTTCTTCCCCAAATTTGAGACAAATCAGACTCATACCCATTATCCGCCTCTCTCTCTCTCTCATTGTAGATACAGATTCACACTCACACCTCATTGTATGGTCATGTCTCGAAACCTAGTCCCGTTCAAACTCTTTCGATGTGCTCCACAACGCCCTCAAGCTCAATGGCACCGACATCTCCCTCTACTGCGACTCATCGAAAAACGGCCCCAACGACTTCCACTTCATCTCTTCCAACCTGCACGTGAGATGTTCGGAACTTTGCCGGAGCGGCTAATCTGAGGAATCTCTCTTGTTTTATTTACATGAATGCCACTGAGTATTTAAAAAAATGATAAATTTGGGTTAAAATAGGATTTTGCCATTGGAGATGTTTTTACCCAAAAAGAGTTTTTTCTCAAAATTTGACCAAATTTGAGGAAGGAAAAAGGTAAGAATTGAAGATGCTCTTAAGACCCCATAAATCACAACTCCCTTCTCTTATAATACTACCCCATGTCAAATTCACGGCCACAAAATACGCCAACTTGACACTAAACTTACCATCCGCAGAGCCCGACCAATAAAACTCATCACTCCCCTTAGTACTAGGCACATGTAAGGATAAAATTTTCGGAATGATCTCCCTAGGAAATGACACCTCAGTAAGAGGTTTTCTCCACTCAAAACAATCCCAATTAATCAGCTCTTTGACCTTAAAATTATTAAGACCCAGCTGCCTCCTTCCCCAAAATGGATTGCTGCATCCCGGAATCCATTGATGCCCCAAAACCGTGATAGACTCCCCATCCCCCAATCGCCACGCAATTTTGTCTCTAATAAGGGGCGAGACCCCACAAGATACTCCGCCACCCCAAGAACAACCAGACTTTACCTTACAATCCACCAAACTCCCCTCTCTACAGTACTTACCCAACAGCACCTTAGCAACAAGAGAATGCGGGTTCGACAACAACCGCCAAGCTTGTTTTGCGAGTAACACCTGATTGAAGCAACCTAAATCCCTCAACCCTAGACCACCCTGACTTAAAGGCCTACATAAATCCTCCCACTTCTTCCAACACACACCACCATCCGCCCCTTTACCTCACAAAAATTTCACAATCAAACTCCTAATTTTTTGAACGAAATACACGGGCGCTCTAAACACCGAAAAAAAGATAAATAGGAATAGTAGATAAGGTGTGCTTAGCCAAAGTCAGCCTCCCCCAAATCCAAAAAAGACAAATTAAAATTGCTCAACCTCGCCTGAAACCTATCCAAGATCCTCCCAAAAAGATCACCCTTCCGCCTCGTAACATCTAAATTAGAGCCTAGATAAATACCAGGCTTTTCCACAATTTTAATGCCCAATACACCAGAAACAAAATACCTCTGCCACCCCAGCATGTTCGGACTAACAAAAATTTCCGACTTATTTTTATTAACCCTCTGGCCTGCAAAGTCACAATAAGACTCCAAGATCCATTTCTAACACCACACCTCCGCCATATCAAAATTAAGGAAGAAGAAACTATCATCCGCGAAGAAACAAATGTGAAATTGGTGGCGAGCGCGGACTGATAGCCACACCCCGACAAACAGTTTGATTAGCAAAAAAAACTGAGGTTAGCTGACAACACTTGACTGACCAAAATAAACAAGTAGGGCGACAACGGATCTCCTTGACGCAGACCGCAACGAGGGGAAAAGTACGCAGAAGGAACACCATTGACTAAGACAGAAAACGATACAGTGGACAGACATTGCGAGATGAGATTTACCCACTTAGGGCTAAACCCCAAATGAGAGAGCACCTCCAAGACAGCTGACCATTTAATACGATCATACGCTTTATTCATGTCCAGCATAAGCGCAAAACAAGACCGACCCTTACACTTTTTTCTAATGAATTCAATAGTCTCAGGGGCCAGCAAAATGTTATCCGTAATGAGCCGACTAGGAACGAAGGCATTCTGGAAGACAGAGATAAGAGACTTCAACACCGGACGAAGCCGATTGACCAAGACTCGGGCAATAACTTTATACAGAACATTACACAAACTAATGGGTCTGAAATCATTACAGAACATTCCTAAAGTTTCTAATCCCTCTTCGTGTTATTCGTTTAGGAAAGGGCACCTTAATTAGTCACGTAATTAGCATGCGTAAGCGTAAAGAGAACGAGGAGCATGGCTGCACGAGTGTGTAAGCGTATTTGAAAAATATTTCATTTTGATAAAAAAAAATTAGCCGTTCTTCTCTGAAGTAGGTTGGATGGTTATGTCTGTCCAAATTGGTAGATTACTAGCAAACTTATTACATGGTTGCTTAGTTTTTCCATTTTAATGGTAAACTCAGGTATTCGGGTCAGTTTACGCAAAACTTGACTAGTTTTAAGGGCCAATTCCACGTCCACTAGTAGGGACCCAATTAAAGTTGGGGCAAAGCCCCCCGTATGGACCGTTCTCAAAGGGTTCATTTCCGTACTTAAACTCTATCGTTTGATGAAATATTTAAATTCATTCCACTTTTTGTTAAATTCAATTAAATAATCAATCGAATTTTCGGGGCATTACAATCGCATTGTCAATTACTCCTGAAGAACTAGAAATAACCTAGGGATTTCTCGATCGTTGGTTGCCGAGATGAGATCCGAGCCGTTGGATGCACGATCCGACGGCTCTTGCATCCGACGGCTAGGTGCGCAGCACGGTGCTGTGCACCTTACCGCACAGCACCAACCCGAAGTCCTATCCACAGTGTCTTTCAAATTGAGGTTTCTGAACAAACACAATGACAACAAAGAAGCAGACGCTGGCATCACTCCATTCCTTATTATGGTAACCTAGCTAAGTGTCACACATTAGGCTAATTTTATTTCTCAAAACTGACCATTTAAGCCCCCAGATCGACACAACCACAGGAACAAACACAGTACTAGAAACATAACAGCAGGTGACTTCGACGTGGTTACCGAAGACGAGGTTTCAGGAGCTAACCTAACTCCCAACCCCAACGGGCTCAAAACCCCTGTCGATCGACGCCTTCACTGCGTCCACAACGAGTTGCGTCTTCCTACTAATAATTGCCCATTTCTTCTCAGGTTCTGTACCATTTTCTCCAATACTCGCGACCAAACGTGCAAACTCCCTCACCATAAGAGCTTCCTGGGGAAGATCGGTAGCGACCTTATGCTCACTCGGAATTGGTTCAATCCCTAGGGCAAGTGTCGCAAATCTGGAACTAGAAACATCATAAAACGACACAACGTTTTCCTGAAACGGTATAACAAAGTCGTGGAGGCGCAAATACCCATTGGTTCCAGCACAAGTTATGTCCATGGTTAAGTTGGTGAGGAAAGAGCAGTAGAAGGTTGCGATTTTCTCGTCGCCCCAACTCAAGGAAGCGCCGCAGGATATGATCACCCCTGATTTGTTGAATTCGGTGTTGGGCAAAGCTGTTACTTTTTCGGGCAGGCAGTAGTCGGCTGCCCAGAGAATCGCCCGGAGGCAGTACCATCCGGCATCCCCAAGGGAGCCGAGAGCATCAAGATCCGGCTTGATACGGATGTCGTTGACGAGGAAGTCAGGGCCAGGGTTGTAGCAGAAGATGCTGTGGACCTGTGGGAATCAGAGGCAGAGATTGAATTATGGTTAAAACGAGAATGGTAGAGATCGAACTCTTGGTTTTTATATATGTTTCAGTACAAATCTAATTAAGGGCCTTAACTTTAATCATCAAAAGGAAGAGCAATGCTGATACAATGCCCGTGTATGAACATATGTGTCTGCAATTGCAATCACCTAGACTAAAAGCAGATCCCATTCGAAAGAAATCAAATAACTTGAGAAACTGAATCCTGCACTAGTTCGTTGGAGACTTCCAATAGATGTCCGGATGTGGCCACAAGTACATCCTTTTAAAATTGTGACAGCGCCAAAGCCCCGTGAAACTTTGCAGTTAAACGTGCTCGTCCTGTAGTATTATAGGGATGGCCGGATGGGTGACTTACTGGAAAGTCCATGGAATTTGAACGGCCAAAGCCGACAAAATGTAGTTACAGTTTTTATCCAATATCTTCCCTGGACTGTCTTGGCAGCAACGGAGAGCAAATTTTTTAACTTTGATTTAAAGTTGGCGTGACCAAAAAACCCTGGCGAACGAATTTTTTTCTACATGGTCCACTCCGAATGAACTTCACGGAAGCAGAGGAATTCCTGGACCATGAGAAAGCACCCGACTATATATAGCATGCAGCAGGTGGCTCACCTTGTCACATGGATTTCTCAATGAAACCAACAAGGTAGCTTACCCATTCGCAACAATGGAATTGATGTGGTCTTTCCCCGGCTAGGATGAAGCATGAAACTATATTATGTTAGTTTTTCATTTGTTGATATGTGAGTTTTTTTGGGCATATGGTCATTTTCCGCCATGAGCGGAATGAAGAGGCAACTATTGACCAAGAGCCACTGCGCTGCCGCCTACCCCCTCCAAGAAGAATGTCGCTCTGCTCCCCCTTCCCTAAAGGGTTTAACAGACAGATCGAGGACTTCCGATTATTGTCTTCTAAACTTGGTCCTGCACTAATAAAAAACTACTACAGTAATACCCTGCATTAACACCCACTTAGGCCTGTCAATGAAGTGAATTCACTGAAATCCGATCTGACTCCGAATTCGGTAAAATCCAATTTCAGTAATTAATTCGAATTTGTGATTCGAATCCAAAAAATCAGATATTCAATCCAGCAATCGGAAGCCAATGGTAAATATATTATCATATAGTAATAATTTTTTTGGACAGGTATCATATAGTAATAATTATATAGTACTAATTGTAAATCTATATCTGTATTGAAACTATTATGCGGAAAACAGATATAACAGGATCTTGAATTCAACACATCTCAAGAACAATAAATAGCGTACCTTTGTTGGCCATCGTGATTAGAGAGAACAAACCCCTTAATTAGAAACACCTTAATTCTTGGCTCACCTTCTTCTCTCTGTCTCTACTTTTCTAGAATACCCCAATACTTTAATTGATGGAAAAACCGTATGAATAAGGGGTGAGTATTCTACCTTTTATAGAGGAGAGAAGAGGGCCTTAGAGATAATTATTAAAAGACACCTAGTCCATCAAGGTCTCTTTTATTATCAAGAGTTTTCCTTCATCTGTAATTCTTATTAGTTATCGTAATGAACCATATCACTTCATTGGCTTATCTGATAGTGGAGTCCCACATGCACAAAACGTGAAGGCTAGTGGGCCACACTAATGGGAAAAAACTAACATTCTCCCACTTGGCCCATCAAGCCGATTGTGATGCAAAGTGTATTTCTTCAAAATATGCATTTTGT